>NW_006205727.1:3277719-3314616 GCF_000334495.1 Tupaia belangeri chinensis
GGGGGTGCACAACAGTAGCCTTGCCAACGTGTTGATCTGACCGGAAGCGGAGCTCAAAGGTCGGGGTGGGGGCTCAGACAGATCCTGGGGCCTCACCAGGTCAGACTCCTCCACTAACTGCTGGTTCCCAAGTCAAATTATTTCTGTTCATTGACAATGTAATATAATCTTATGTGTGGAAAACACTAAGGAGTCCATACCAAAGCAGAAATAAATAATGCAACAATCAAACAAAAACCCTGTTAAAACTAATAAATGAATTCAGTAAAAGTTACAAAATAAAAACACAAAAATCAGTTGCAGTTTTACATACTAACAATGAATAATCCAAAATATAATTGAGAAAATGGTTCCACTTGCATTAGCATAAAAATAAATATTAATAATGCATTGAATCAAGCAGGCAAAATATTTGGACACTGAAAAAACTATAAAACTATAAAAACTATAAAATAAAGAATATACTAATAAATGAAAGACATTACATGTTCATGGTTTGGAAGACTTAATATGATAAAGACATCAATACCACCCAAACTGATATATAATTGTAAAGATATCAATACTACCCAAATTGATATATAAATTCAGTACAACTCCTATCAAAATCCCTATGGTTTTTGTAGAAATAAAAAATCCATCCTAAAATTCATATGGAATTTCAGTGGATACCTAGCAGTCAAAACAGTCTTGGAAAACAAAGTTGGAGATTTGCTGATTTCAAAAATTACTACAAATCGGGAACCAGCAGTTAGCGTAATGGCTATGTCGCTGGACTCCCACGTAGTCGACCGCAGTCCGTGTCCCAGACCCGGTGGCTTGAAACTCACGCCGGGCGCGTGTGCGTGCGTGCCCAAGATCCCGAGAGGAGAATGGAGGAGAAGGGATTGCGGCGTGACCATCCCCCCTGGGGGTGATTTCTTGCTTTTTGTCTCTATGTCTCTCTCTGTCTGTCTGGCGAGCGCACGCGCCCTACAGTGAAAATCTCTCAAAAAAAAAAAATTACTACAAATCTACAGTAATATAAACAGTATGATACCAGCATAAACACAGACTTATAGGCTAATGGAATAGACAGTCTCAGAAATAAACCTTTTCATATGTGGTCAAATGATTTTCAACAAGCATGCCAATTCTCACTCAATGTGGAAAAGACAATCTTTTCAACAAATGCTGCTGTAAAATTCAAATATCTACACGCAAAATAATTAAGTTGGATCCTTAACTTATGCCATATGTAAAAAATTAACTCAACAAGGTCAAAGACCTAACCATAACAGCTAAAACTATAAAATTATAAAATTCATAGAAAAAAATTCTTGTGATGTCATATTTGACAATGATATCTTAAATTTGACACCAAAGAATAAGCAACAAGGGGAAAATGGATTGCAACAAAATTTAACACTTCTATATACCAAAAACTACCACCAGCACCATGTAAAGCAACCCACAAAATGAGGGAAGATATGTATAATTCATCTACCTGATAAAAGATTAATGTCCTGACTATAAAAAGAACTTCTATAATTCTATGACCAAATAAATGTAAAAAGAGCCTAAGGACTTGCCTAGATACGTATCCAAAGAAGATACAAATGGCAAATAAACACACAAAAACAAAAATGCTCACTATCACTAATCATTAATGTAAATCAACACCACAATGAGTTAATATATGTATCAATTAGAAAGACTAATATATTAACAAACTAACAAATATTCGTGATGAAGTGAAGAAATGGAAACACTTATGTACTGCTAGTAAGAATGTAAAGTGGTGCAGCCAACTGTGGAAAACAGTACGACCATTACTCAAAAAATTAAAAATAGAATTACCATATGATCTACCAATTCTACTTCTAGATGTATACCAAAAAGAATTAAAGCAGGGATTTGAACAAATATTTGTATACCCGCATTCATAGCACCATTATTCATAATAGCAAAAGATGGAAGTAACCCAAGTAATTATAAACAGTGAATAAAAAAAAAACATATTGTAAATACATAGAAAGGAATATTATTCAGCCTTAAAAAGGAAGGAAATTTTGACACATGCTACAACATGAATGAATCTTCAAAATATTATGCTAAGTGAAATAAGCCAATATAATACAAATCACACTATAGTATGACTCCACTTACATGAGGAACCTAGAAGAGTCAAAAATTAGAGATAAAATGTAGAGTGGTGGTTGCCAGGGGCTGGTGGGAAGGGTATGTTATATTCTTAGTGAGTATAATAGTCTTGGGACCGCAGTCCGTGTCCCAGACCCGGTGGCTTGAAACTCACGCCGGGCGCGTGTGCGTGCGTGCCCAAGATCCCGAGAGGAGAATGGAGGAGAAGGGATTGCGGCGTGACCATCCCCCCTGGGGGTGATTTCTTGCTTTTTGTCTCTATGTCTCTCTCTGTCTGTCTGGCGAGCGCACGCGCCCTACAGTGAAAATCTCTCAAAAAAAAAAAATTACTACAAATCTACAGTAATATAAACAGTATGATACCAGCATAAACACAGACTTATAGGCTAATGGAATAGACAGTCTCAGAAATAAACCTTTTCATATGTGGTCAAATGATTTTCAACAAGCATGCCAATTCTCACTCAATGTGGAAAAGACAATCTTTTCAACAAATGCTGCTGTAAAATTCAAATATCTACACGCAAAATAATTAAGTTGGATCCTTAACTTATGCCATATGTAAAAAATTAACTCAACAAGGTCAAAGACCTAACCATAACAGCTAAAACTATAAAATTATAAAATTCATAGAAAAAAATTCTTGTGATGTCATATTTGACAATGATATCTTAAATTTGACACCAAAGAATAAGCAACAAGGGGAAAATGGATTGCAACAAAATTTAACACTTCTATATACCAAAAACTACCACCAGCACCATGTAAAGCAACCCACAAAATGAGGGAAGATATGTATAATTCATCTACCTGATAAAAGATTAATGTCCTGACTATAAAAAGAACTTCTATAATTCTATGACCAAATAAATGTAAAAAGAGCCTAAGGACTTGCCTAGATACGTATCCAAAGAAGATACAAATGGCAAATAAACACACAAAAACAAAAATGCTCACTATCACTAATCATTAATGTAAATCAACACCACAATGAGTTAATATATGTATCAATTAGAAAGACTAATATATTAACAAACTAACAAATATTCGTGATGAAGTGAAGAAATGGAAACACTTATGTACTGCTAGTAAGAATGTAAAGTGGTGCAGCCAACTGTGGAAAACAGTACGACCATTACTCAAAAAATTAAAAATAGAATTACCATATGATCTACCAATTCTACTTCTAGATGTATACCAAAAAGAATTAAAGCAGGGATTTGAACAAATATTTGTATACCCGCATTCATAGCACCATTATTCATAATAGCAAAAGATGGAAGTAACCCAAGTAATTATAAACAGTGAATAAAAAAAAAACATATTGTAAATACATAGAAAGGAATATTATTCAGCCTTAAAAAGGAAGGAAATTTTGACACATGCTACAACATGAATGAATCTTCAAAATATTATGCTAAGTGAAATAAGCCAATATAATACAAATCACACTATAGTATGACTCCACTTACATGAGGAACCTAGAAGAGTCAAAAATTAGAGATAAAATGTAGAGTGGTGGTTGCCAGGGGCTGGTGGGAAGGGTATGTTATATTCTTAGTGAGTATAATAGTCTTGGTTTTACAAAATGAAAAGAATTCTTAACATTGTTGGACAATAATGTGAATATACTTAACACAACTGAATACACAAAAAATGGTTGGGCCAGCAGGTAGTGTGATTAAGGTGACTGGATACCACATGGCCAACTGTGCAGTTCCAAACTGGCCTGGTATATCGAAAATCACACCAGGTGTGTGTATGTGTGTGCACAAAAATCCCAAGAAAAGAAAGGATTGCAGTATAGTCATCTTGTGAGGGAGATTTCATACTTTCTTCTCCCCTTCTCTGTCTCTGGCAAGCCCATGCTCCCTACACAAAATAAAAAATAAATAAGATGTTAATTTTATGTTATGTATACATCATTATAATAAAAGATTAATATATTTCTGTAATTGTCAAGTGCAGACCTCTAGATATAGGATAGCTCAATCCTATTAATTTTGAAGTTTAATTCTTTTTATGATCTTACTAATTTGGGGTCTATGCGATCTAACAAGTATTGAGAAATCTGTGTGAAAAACTTCCACTTTGATGGTGGGTTTTTCAATTTGACCTGAACTTTATAAAATTTTGCTACACATTTTAGACCTATTTTGTATATGAGTATAAATAAGTTTAGAATAATCTCTTCCTGGAACCAGCAGGTCACATGGTGGCTAAGGCACTGGACACACTCACATGGCCAACCATGATTCGAGTCCTGGACCTAGTGGCTTGCTTTCTCACTTTCCCTCTTTCTCTCTCTGGTCAAATTGGAAAATAAATGCATGAATAAATAAAATTAAATTTTTTTTATAAAAGAATCTCTTCCTAATTAGTTTACTTTTTAATCATATGTAACATTACTCTATACCACTGATAGTGGTTTCAAATGTCCCGTCTGTTTTGTTGCATATTCATAGATAATATCAGCTTTCTTTTGACTAACATTTCTGTATGTCTACATTCTTTTTTTCTTAGTTGTATAAAATTATCTTAATTTTATTGATTTGGATTTTTGTATTTTTTAATTTATTTAATTTTATTTAGTATTATATTTAAATTTGCTATAGGGCACATGTGCTCACCAGGGAGAGAGACACAGAGAGAAGGAAAGTGAAAAAAAAAGCTACTAGGTTTGGGACTCAAACCACAGTTGGTCATGTGGGAGTCCAGGGCCTCAACCACCATACCACCTGCTAGCCCTGGATTTTGGTATGTTTTAATCTGCAATGCCTTTATGCACTTCTTAAATTCTAATTTAGGGGCCAGCAGGTGGCATAATGGGTAAGGCATTGGACTTCCATGTGGTTGACCACAGTTCAAGTCCTGGACCTGGCTGCTTTAAACACACTGAGCACATGTGTGTGCATGTCCAAAATCCCAAAAGGAGAATGGAGAGAAGAGATTGTGGCATGGCCATCCCCCCTAAATGGTGGCTTCTCACTTTTTCTTTTTCTCTCTGTGTCTCCAGCAAGTACATGCACCATATAGAAAAAAACATCTCTTACAAAAAAGAAGAAGAAGAAAATTGTGATCTAAGCAAATAACTCTAGTTAGAATTGTTTTCTCTCAGAACATTGAATGCATTATTCCTTTGCCTTCTGGCTTTTATTAGGGTTAAGAAATTCTCTGTCAGTCTAGTTGTGCATACTTTGTAAAATAATTGTCATTTCTTTGTGAATACTTTGAAAATATTCTTTTTCTCTGGTATACTGCAGGGTTTTTTTCCTGATCTAAAACTAGGCATTTTTTAAAAATTCTGTTTGTTATTTATCATATTTCCTGAATAAGAAGATTCAGGTTTTCTACAAAATTTTGAAAATCATCTGCCAGTAAGTCTTCTCTTTCAATTATCTTCTTCAGGAATTCCAATTTTGCACATTTACCTTACTTCTTTTCATCCTACATT
Source organism: Tupaia belangeri chinensis (assembly GCF_000334495.1). Taxonomy (NCBI): domain Eukaryota; kingdom Metazoa; phylum Chordata; class Mammalia; order Scandentia; family Tupaiidae; genus Tupaia; species Tupaia belangeri. Next base: position 3,283,316 of record NW_006205727.1, read on the forward strand.
TATCATTTTTAATGTTTTACATCATTTTCTTTTTGTATCCTGCTTTCTGTGTAATTTCTGTAGCTCTATTTTCCAGTTTATTCTCTCACCAGCAATATTTAATATTTGCTATTTAATTCATGAAATTCTTAATTTTGATTATATATACACACACTACAAATGTATATGTGAATAAAATTTATTCACTTATTTTTTGAAGGGCAGGGGAAGAATGCCCATGGGAGTCTTCCACACCACAATCTTTCCCCTAGTCTTCCAGGATCACAGGCCCACCTGGTATATTTAGGTCAATCCAAGATTTGAAACTTGGGTCTTTTCATATGACTCAGTTTTGCACAGCAACAACCTACCAAATGTGCCCCCTTTGATTCGCCTGATGATTATGTTTTCTGTGTCCAGAAGTTCTCCTTTAGTGGGGGAATCAGCAGGTAGCATGGTAGTTAATCTCCTGAACTCACACATGACCAACTGCATTTTGAGTCCCAGACCTGGTAGTTGAAAATTACTTTGGCTGTGTGTATATGCCCTAAACCCCCAAGAGAAGAATGGAGAAGGTATTGTAGAGCAATCATCCCCCCTTCAGGGGTTGATTTCTCACTTTCCTCTCACTGTCTCTGTCTCTCTCCTCTCCAGTGAATGCACATGCTCTATGGGAAAAAATTTTAAAAAAATTGGTTCTTTTTCAAATTTGCTTAATTTTTATGTATATTATACTGTTCCTTTTATATATTTTTATCTCATTTTTCATTTCTTTTTGACATAGTAGTCTATTTAGTTTATATCCTTTATCTGATAATTCTAGTTTCAGAAAGTCATGGGGATATAATTCTCTTTTGGTTGTTTCTGCTGACATTATTCCCTTATCTACTCTGCAAGCATCATGCAGAAACCGAGTGATGGGACAAGCCTCCACAAGGAATTTTGTCAGTTGCCTAAGAGTCCTCCAAACGAGGACCACTTTAATTAATCACACTAGAATTTCTTAGCAATCAGGGTAGTGTAAATTCAAGTCCCAAACCCACACATGGAAAAGGCCTTGATTGCATAGACAAGATACTTTTTCAACCAAGAGCTGAGGTCATAATAGACCTCAGTTTGCTAACAGATTTTTTTTTTCTAGCTCATTCTTTTACTCAAAATATATCCCCAAAGGTCCTGACTGTAAAGAAGTCTCTATTTTCAACTCCCCACAGTACATGGACCTAAAGTCCTTCTCCTAGTTCATGTTCATTCATTAGAAGGAAAGTCGCTTGATTATTGAAGTTGACCACGTCCCTTGAAGTTAATGCTTCAGGATAAACTCGCCACACAGGTTTTAGTTTGTGCTTTGCTTTTAGCCCTTGGAAATTTCTCTTATTTCTTACTATTTTAGCTATGTGTGTTTAAAGAATGTTTCTTGCATTTTATCTAGCATTCCTAGGATTTTTTGGATTAGGTGGATTTTCAGAATATTTAGTCTACTGTATTGCCAAAAATAGAGGCCCCGGGTACTACTGTTGTAATAAGGGGAAGAATGGTTTTCTTGTTTATAAAAAAGAAAATTGGGACCATCAGTTGGCGTAATGGCTATGTCACTGGACTCTCATGTAGTCGACCATGGTTCAAGTCCTGGACCCAGTGACTTCAACTTATGCTGGGTGTGAGTGCATGTGTGCCCAAGATCCAGAGAAAAGAATGGAGGAGAACAGATTGCGGCATGACCATCCCTGCTGGGGTGGGATTTCTTGCTTTCTGTCTTCTGTCTCTCTGTCTCTGTCTTTCTGGAGAACACATGTGCCTGTAGCAAAAACCTCTCAAAAAAAAAAAAGAAAAAAAGAGAAAGAAAATGAAGACATGAAAGAATATTAGACCAAGGTCTACTATTGTAAAAGCTTTATCAAATATAGAATTTTTAATATACTCTTGTTATCTCTTAAACTACTTAAAATGAGATGGGTGTGGGACCATAAGGACACTGTTACTTGGGGGTGGAGGGTGAGGCAGATTTTAAATACCATCTTGCTCTGAGTCCAGGTTTGAAAAAAAATAAGAACCTGAAGGACTTGAGTGGGATAGAGAAGATAATAAAAAGATTGAAAAAAAATATGTATATAATCAGTGAGTCCTCAGGCCTGTAGTCAGGAAAAAATACAAGAAAATTATCAAAGACTGATAAGGGCACAGAGACTCACAAGTAGAAAATACGACACAAGTGCTTCAACAGTGGGGGAGAATTCTTTAGCGTCACCATGTGAAGATACTCTGACCCTGGTCAAGTGTTCTTATCCAGATTATTGCTAAAGCCTTAGATAATTAATATTTGTTTTCCAACTTCACTGGGGGGAAAAAGGTCATAAAAGGGAATAACTGGCACCAAACACGTGTCTATCTATCCCTTCTCCAGGAATGAAAGTCAGGGATTACAGGTTTTACACCTGTGTCCCTTTTATCTCTCTGTCCCGGCAGCATGCTACCACCATCACTGAAGAAATAAGCTTACACTTTAACAAGAGCTGACAAAGAAGAATATCCCACAAAAGAGAACATCGAGGAAGGTATCTTAGTATCTCTTATACTAAGAACTTTCTTAGTATCTCTCTTAGACACTGAGTAGTTTAATATTACAGTCTCTAAACAGAAAAGCAAATTCTGGTCATATTAAAAACAGCAGATCAGCATAGTTTTTCTTATTTCACAAAATTAGTTTATTTACAGGAAAGCAAAAGGCAAGAAAAACCAGAGTGAAAATGTTTTTACCTCAGGCTTTAACAATCTTGATGCTGTAAAGCAAATCCAGCTAGCCATCCACTTTTATAATAGAAGTTTTATTGGAACACAGCCATAGTCATTATTATCTATACTTGTTTCCACACTAACGTGACAGACTTGGAAGTTATGACAGGGACTAAGAAGCCTAAAATGTGTACTGCCTGGCCCTTCACTGAAAAGAGTTTGTCAACCTCTGTCACAACTCTCTATTTGAGTCTTATTGTCTAGCCATGATCCACTATGACCAGTCAAAATAAAGAAGATTCTCAAAGGATGTTTTCCTCACCATTTTGCTGGAAACATCCCAGCTGCTCTTTTCTTTCTTGTCTCCACTATCTATATATTATCTAACTATACGACTGCTCATTTTCTCTAGAATTCTTCATTTGTAAGAGAGAATGTAGTAGTACTTACTTCATGGGGTTATTGCAAGAATTAAAAAAGGAAAGATAAAGTGTTGTGTGTGAAACTTGGCACATTGTAAACACTCAGTAAATGGGTGGCTGTGATTAAAATTAAACCATTTGTTCAACACATATTTAGTAAATTTGTCATGCCCTGAATTGTGCCTTATCCACAAATTCATACTTTGAAATGCAATCATTTATCACTTAACAAGAGGGATACAATCTGAGAAATGCATCATTGGGCTACTTTGTCATTGTATAAACAACATGAAATATATAGGCAGGCATATCTTGTTTTATTGTCCTTGGCTTTATTGCACTTTGCATATATGGTGTGTTGTTTTGACAAATCGAAGGTTTGTGGCAATCTTGCATTAAGCAAGTCTATCAGTGCCACTTTTCCAAAAGCATATGCTCATTTTGTGTTTCTGTGTCACATTCTAGTAATTCTCATAATATTCCATACTTTATTATTATTATTATATACATCTGTATATGATTTGTGATCATTGATCTTTGACTTTACTGTTTTTCTGGCAACCATGAACCACACCCATACTAGATGGTCAAAATTCATCCGTACATATTGTGTATGTTCTGACTGCTCCAGTGAACTTCTATTCCTTCAGCTCTCTTCCTTTCTCTATGCTTTGCAATTCTCTGTGACACAATATTAAAATTAAACTAATTAATAATCCTACAATGACCTCTAAGAGTTCAAAAGAAAGGGAAAGTCACATGTCTCTCACCTTAAGTCAAAAACCAGAAATGACTAAGCCTAGTGAGGAAGGCATGATAAAGCTAATACAGGCCAAAAGCTAGGCCTCTTGCACCAAGCAGTTAGCCAAGTTGTGAATCCAAAAGAATTCTTGAAGTAAATCTAAAGTACTACTCCAGGGAATACATGAATGATAAGAAAGAACAGTTTTGTTGCCAATCTGAAGAAAATTTTAGTAATCTGGAAAGAGGATCAAACCAGCTACAATATTCTTTTAAGCTGAAGACTAATCATAAGCAAGACACCAACTCTCTTCAATTCTGTAAAACTTATGAGAGGTGAGAAAGCCAAACAAGCTAGCAGAGTTCAGCTTATGGGGTTTAAGGAAAGAAGCTGTTTTCATAACATAAAAGTACAAGGTGAAGCGTAAGTGCTAATGTAGAAGCTGCAGCAACTTTTCCAGAAGATCTAGCTAAGATGATTGATGAAGGCGAGACATTAAACCACAAATGTTCTTATATTAGAAGATGCCATTTAGGACTTTCAAAGCTAGAAAGGAGAAGTTAATGCCTGGCTTCCAAGCTTCAAACAAGAGCTAACTCCTTTGTTAACGGCTAGTGCAATAGTTGATAACTAAGTTGAAGCCAACACTCATGTACCACACTGAAAATGCTAGGGCTCTTAAGAATTATACTAAATCCATCAGCCTGTGTTCTGTCAATGGAGCAACAAAGCTTATCTGACAGTACATTTGTTTACAGCATGGTTTATACTAAATATTGGGTTGTTGGAAAAGTTTTTGTATCAAAAAATGTGTCGTGACTTTTCTGGCAACATAATAATTTAAGTCCACTGCTGAGAACTACTGCTCAGAAAAAATTCTTTTTTCAAAATTGCTCTTTGGAAATGCACCAGATTACTCAAGAGCCCTGATGAAAATGTGTACGATTAATGTTCTTTTCATGTCTGTTAATACAATTTCCATTCTGTAGCCCATGAATCAAGGAGTAATTTCGACTTTCAAGTCTTATAACATAGGAAATAAATTGGGTTATCAGAAAAGTTATGATGTATTTTTTTCTGTTTTTCTATGTAAAAATGTGTCCTGGCTTTTCCAACAACCCAATATTTCACAAGGCTATAGCTGCCATAGACAGATCTGGGCAATGCAAATAGAAAACCTTCTGGAAAGAATTCACCACTCTAGATTCCACTAAGGACATTTATGATTCATGGAAGAAAGTAAAAATATCAACATTAACAGGAGTTTGGAAGAAGTTGATTCTAACACTCATGGATGGCTTTGCAGAATTAAAACTTCAGTGGAGGAAGTAATTGAGAGAAGTGGAACCTGAGAGACTGGACAGTGATAAAATGTGATACTCTGTGAGGCAATTAGACATGAGATTTCAGTTCTGAAAACCTTGAGTATGCCAGGTGCACATTTGTCCATGATCCAGATCCAGGACTGGTTTAGCTGAAGGCTGGTGCAGACCATAGCATCTAGACCTTATCGAAGGTACTGTCTCTAGCTCAATTGCTCATGGAAGAAATATTTACATAAATAAACTTAAAAAGTGACTGAATTGTTACAATGTTAAGATAAATCTTGAGTAAATGAAGAGATGCTTCTTGAATAAGCAAAGAAAGTGGTTTCTTTAATGAAATCTACTCCTAGCAAAGATGTTGTAAACATTGGTTGAAACCCCACCAAAAAAAAATTAGAATTTTTCATGAATTTGGTTAATAAAGTAGCACCAGGTTGAGAGGGTTGATTCCAATTGTGAAAGAAGTTCTACTATGGTATGCTATCACACAATGTTTTTTACTTTCCCTCCTTCCCCCTCCCTTTCTCTCACTTTGTCCTTTTCTGGTAAAATTAAAAATAAATAAATGCATACATAAAGTTAAATAATTCTTTTAAAAATGCTATCAAACATCACAAGTCCTAGAGTAACCTTTCATGAAAGAAACAATCAATTGATATGGCAAATTTCATTGTCTTATTTTTGGAAATTGCCACAGTCTACCAACCTTCAACAACTACCACCCTGATCAGTCAGCAGCCACTGACAGTGAAACAAGACCTTTTACCAGCAAAAAAATTATGATCCACTACTCAACTAATTATTTGAATTTTTTTCTGTGTGTATTTTCTTTAAATAACATATTCTTTTAAAATTGCTCACCTTTCAAAAGTAATAACATTTATTTAAAAACTAGTTAATGTTTAGCTATTTTTGAACATGTAATTTTTACAGTTTTATTGTTTTGGGTGTAGTAAGTTATATTTATGTATGCTTACTCATTTCATATGTTATTAAGTGACTATTAACTATTACCTATGCATTTACAGTTCTAAAAAAGTGATGGCATCTGCCTTAAGATACTGTTTTGTAACCAGTTGTATTTCTTTATGCCAGCAATGCTCTATTTTTTAGAAACCAATAAAACAATCCTATTTATGATAACATCAAAAAGAAAACATACTTAGCAGTAAATTTAACCAATATAGTAAAAGATCTGCACTGAAAACTATAAATACTGTTGGGAGGAAAAAAAATAAATAAATAAAAACTGAAGAAGGCCCCAGCTTCTGTGGGTAACAGACTGCAAAGCTGGAAGACACATGCCAATTGTGCTTTGGTTCATGAGCCTACTTGACTTGAGAACACACCAAGCACACACACACACACACACACACACACACACACATCCAGAATCCTAGTGGAATAGAAAATTGGAGGAAAGGGATTGCAACATGATGGAGCTCTGTCGGGGGGGCCTTCTCTTTTTTTCCCTCTCATGCAAATGCACTATCACAAAATTAAAACAAAACCATTAAATAACACAGAAATAAGTGAAAATATGTTCCATGTTCATGGATTGGAAGAGTTGATAATGTTAAAATGTCCATATTACTCAAAGCAATCCCTATCAAAATTCTAGTGACTTTTTTTTTTACAGAAATAGATAATTTGCATATCTAAACATATCTAAAAATAGAAAATAGGATCAGCCCATAGCCCAGTGGTTAAGAAAACCAGATTCCACCTGGCCAATAGTAGTTCAAATCCTGGCCCTGGAAGCTTAAATATGCTGAGCATGTGTGTACGTGCTCAAAATGGAGAAATAGAGGAGAATGGATTGTAGCATGACCATGCCTTATGGGCGGGAGGGGAGTCTCTCTCTTAACACATTCTTTCTTTATATTTTTCTCTCTCTCTGGTAAATGCACACACCCTCTGGCAATAAATAAGTAAAACAGTAAAAATAGGATATGAAAGATTTTGAAATGTTACATTTAAATAGGCACTTACTATGAATGGAACTTGCAATACTGGAATTTGCCCCAAGTTAAAGAGTGAGTGATGAGTGGACATGGAGGCCTGGGACATTCCTATACACAACAGTAGACTCTGTCAACACTGTATATTTAGGCAACACTATAATCATAAAAATACTATTCTTCCTTCAATAATAAATTAAACTTAGCTAACTGTAACTTTATCTTATAAACTTTTAACTTTTTTTTTAACTTTTTGACTTTTATAATAGTTTTTTCTTTCTTTATATCCTCCTTCTATAAGCATTTTTATATTTTTAGGACTTAAAGTTTTTTAAACTTTTTGGGACCAAGCAGATGGTGTAATGGTTACATTGCTGGACTCCTATGTAGTCAACCTAGGTTTGAGTCCCAAATCTGGCAGTTTAAAACTCAAGCCAGACACATGTGTATACATGCCCAAAATCCCAAGAGGAGAGTGGAGGAAAAGGGGTTGTGGTGTGACCATCCCCTCTGGGGAGGGTGATTTCTCATTTTCTATCTCTCTGTCTCTCTGGTGAGCGCACATATCCTATACCAAAATATCCTTCTAAAAAACCTTTTTAGAAACTAAGACACAAACCCTCATATTAGCCTACATAAACACAGAGTCAAGATCATCAGTATTACTGTTTTCCACTTGTACAGCTTGTCCCACAGAAAGGGCATGATGAGCAAGACAAAACAAAAGTAAGTCAAGTGCAAAAGAAAATGTTGTAATCAAGAGATGTGGTAAATATCAGATGTGTGAGACTGATGCTAGCTAGCATACAGTACACTAAATAGAAGTACACTCTAAAATAACAATAAAAGTTATAGCATAGCAAATCCACAGACCAGTAGCAAATTCATTGATGATCATTATCCAGCAATATGTACTGTACATAATTGTAATGAGAGACTTTTATATGACTGCAGTTACTATCACCTGTTTATTCCAGCATCACCACAAACGTGTGCTATGACATTATGATGTCACTAGGCAATGGCATTTTTCATCTCCATTATAATCATATGGGACTACCATTGTATATGCAGTTCACTGTTGACTGAAACAACAAATTATGTGGCCTATGATTGTACCATACCAATTATTTCAGAACGTGGGTTTATTTGGAGATAGAACCTTTGTAGAGGTAATCAAGTTAAAACAAGGTCATTAAGGTATGCCCTAATATGACTGGTGTTATAAGGGATGGGAATTGAATTGGACACAGAAACTCATGAAGGGAAGCAAACATGAAGACAAAGGGTGAATACAGCCATTTATAAGCCACAGAGAAAGGCCTGAAACAGATCCTTACTTGAAAGCCCTCTTACAGTATCAAACCTGTCAGCTTCTTGATCTCAAACTTCTAGCTTACCAAACTGTGAAATAATAAATTCCTGTTGTTTAAGCCAACTTATCTATGACACTTTGTTATAGGAACCCTAATAGCAAACTAATACAGAATTTTCTTTTCTAAAGGCAGTAATGGAGAACAATGAGAGACACTACTTTGGATTACTCATATCTCAAGATAACATCTGTGCTGTAACAGTTACATGGAACAAACCATATGAAAATCTGGTGAAAACTCATTCTACATGGCCAAAATGATAAGTAAAAAAGACCTGGAGCAGGAGTGAGTTTGCTGGTATAGCTCTTATCTACTTTTATCTTACCTGAACTCAGATGATGTAGATGTGAAGTCTGGAGCTATAAGAGTCATCCCGGGACCATGAGGCAATGAGCATAAGATGAAATGACAACGTGCTAAGAGAAAAAAGAAAGAGTCTGAGTACTTCATGGGCTCATTAAACAGCTAAACCACTACTACTGCCTACTCAGGAATTCTTGTTCTGTGAGAAAAATAAATCTCTTCTAGTTTAAGGCATCGTTAGTCAGTTTTTCCATTACTTGAAGCCAAAAATATTCCTAATGGACATAACATTGTACAATGTGGTAAGGATTACTAGACTTTGAAGGTTTTAATCTGAACAATGAAAAATTTGGATTTAAGTTTTTAAGAGAACATTCTGTGAGATTAACAATTGTCTAAAACATGGTCATAGAATTCAGGAACAGGACTTTTAAGGCTTTGTGGGCCCTAATAAGCTTGAATTTTATTTTAAATATAATAAGAAGGTACTATAAAAATAACAAATTTGATTTGCATTTTTAGAAGAGCTTTGGATCCTGAGATAGGGGATCAGTTAAGAGGTAATTCTAGGAGTCAGAAAAATATAATGTGGATTGAGAAAAGTGTTGTCGGTAAAATAGAAAATTTGGGGGAAAAAACAGTCTGGCAAAACAGGAAGTAGGGGAACGTCATCTACTTCAAATACTGACAGGTCAAGAAAGGCAAGACATTTAGATTTAACAAGATGATAAACTTCAAAATCACAGTTTCAGTTATTTGATGGAGCCAAAGCCCACACAAATGGGTTATAGAAATCACTACCATAAGGGAAAAACAAGAGCTGACAGCGACCATAGACAATTACAAAGAGGGGTTTGGGAAACATGGGCACTTCCCCTGGGGACTACATTCTCTCTTTCCACTTGCCTTTTTCACTGTTTTTCCCTTTACACTACGTGATCCCTTACACTAATGTCCAAAGCCCATTGTGAAGGCAATGATCTCGGGGTCCCTGGAATGGTTGTCTGAGGAACGAAGACGACACTTTGGGCCCTTAGCCATTTTCCTAACTGTGCACCAGGGTTAAAAGTTGTTTGATCACAGTCCAAGACATAACCCTGGATTTTCTTATTCTTTTGTATGTCAAATCTTCAGCCTAGTATCACCTTCATTTCATTCTTTGATTTAATTTACTTAGTTTCTCAAAAGCAGCAAAGAACGGCCTGTGTTTGTGTCAGTTTTAATGTATAATGAGTGATTCCAATGATTGCATATCACACATTCAGACATTCAAACTCTGTTGAATGTGTAATCATTTGAATGAACACAGGTGCCACGCGCCTGCGAGTGCCTGGAAAAACCACCCTCTGTGCTTCGTGTGGAAAGATGATGTACTTGGCTGTACCAACCTCATGTCTTAATTTCTTTTTAATTTCGTTCTTCCTCAGCTGCTTTGTTTTTTTTCCACCCAGTAAAACACACTGAACCCTGAGCTCTATAAAGCAGCTATTTGCCCTAACAGCAAACTTGAAACCATCCAAAACCACTCATAAAACAACCATCTTACAAATGTGAAGTGTATTTGTAACTTTGGTGATGAAAAATTACAAATCTCTGCTCTTTAGAAGTAGCATTTTCAGCAAGGTATGAAACCTTGGACACAAAGATGAAAGAAATTAAACTATCTGCAGTGATGATAGCCGTGTGAGGTAGGAATAACAAAACTGAAACTTTTAGTGTCACTTTTGACAGTTCAGTATCAATCCTCCCAGGCAAGCTATACAATTAACTCTGGCATGTTTCACTCTACTGCTGACTGGTATGACATGATTAGTATGGCCATGGTAGTTCATAATTAACTTACCTTTTACTCTTCAGACAAGAACTACATCTAACGAATCAAAGACACTTGGGGGTTCTCTGAATAGGCTCCTGAACTGTTTATACATGCACATCACTAAGTCCCAGCTGAAGCTTAGCTGAAGGCAGCAGTTCATTCTCGCTACCTAACTTGTTCCAGTTTCTATGCGAGAGCCAGAAGTCCCGTTTTCTCCCGGAGCTAGCATCAAAGACACTCCTTATCACTGGGATCACTTGTTATACCTGAACACACCTGAAGACTCAGATGAGAAACCAGTGCTCTCAAAAGGAGCTCCGTGATCCACTCTCATCAGATTCTCCTGAAGGGCTCATTAAGAACTGATTCCTGTTTGCTATCTCACTTGGTCAGGATCTCTGCAAGGAGCCCGGCATCTGCATTTTTAAAGACTTTCTAAGTGTATTAAATAAAGAATTATTTAATTCCATTTGTTATTATTTTTTAATTTGACCAGAGAGAGACAGAGAGAGAAAAAGGAAAAGGGAGAAAGTAGGCCACCAGGACTCGAACTGCAGTCGGCCTTATGGGAACCCAGCGCCTTTAACCATCACACCACTTGCCAGCCCCCAAAAATACATATTATGAAAAACTTAAGCATGGATTTCAAAAATTTTTGCACCAAAATAAACATATACTTTAATTCCACTTTTTACTCCCTTCATATATATATATATATATATATATACACACACACACACACACACACTTAACATGTAAGAGAGAATCAATCTGTTTCTGAAGACTTCCTAGTTCACAATTCCAAGTTCTCATTAGGTTTCAAATAGGTACCATTTACTAAACTGATGTGCATCAGTTTCTGCACTTTGCAACCAAAAAGACCCTGATCTCAGTGGGGAGTCTGCTTTTCAGTGTTGGGGTAAGCAAAGGATTTCCAGTCTACTACCCAGACCTTGTCAGCAAACTTACCAAAAAAAAAAAAAAAAAAAATCAATAAACTCTTCTAGTTTTTCTTTGGAAAACGGTTCTTTCATCCTCCTGGGCAGAGTTCAACAAAAACTCACAAAGCAGAAATGTAAAATACCTGGATTTCAAGACCCCTAGCCAGAGTAGTTATCCATTAATGTCCTCTGCCTTTCCTTTGGAAAAGTTGAGGGGACAAGTTGTCAGGGAAAATTCCAATTATCTTCAAGGCTCACCCACCTACTTTTAAGCCAACAAATATATGCATATCTTGAATCCCTGACACTGAGATCAACCAAAAACAAACGAAATTCTGAAATCTTTGCTTTAAAAAAAAAGAAAAAAAGATGGCAGTGTTGACAGCGGCTAGCACCTGGCTGGCTTGCTGATGGAGTGCTGGAAAGCCAGTCTCCATCCACTCTCTGAGTTCATTAGGCAGAAAAGAATTTTCTTTCCCCTCCAGATAGATTCCAATAATTGGTGGCTCAGAGACAGGGATGGCATTGTGCCCTCCCTCCTCCATCCTCCTTCTACTTCCCCCTCTTACACTCCTCATTCCACTCCCCTGGCAGCTGTTCTAGAAAAAGGAGCCTAGAGCTGCAGGGGGGCCTCGGGCTGGTCGGTGTGAGAACAGACTGTGCCAGGTTTTCAGCTGCAATTAATTTTCCAGATAAGCTCTAAACCTCTGAAATGCATTTGAATTGAAATGCTGATATAGTCATCAACCACCACAGTACACAACCATAAATCTTGAGTGCAGATAGTTTTTGTTGGGTAATAATGAAGTACAATATACATTTAATTAGGGTGAGATTTAGGAAATGTGCAGTGTAATAAAACAATATTGTAATTAGGGTTGGAAAAACTTGTTCGAATACAGTTTGTACAGTATCATTCAAAGGAGTTCTTACAAGCTACACTGCAATCTGCTTTCACTAAGCAACAAAACAAAAACAGAAGAGACAAGGTCTTTATGTCCTTGAATATTAGTCCCAGGGACAGCTCTAGATTAAAAACAAATGCTTAATGGTCATCTGGAGTGCCCAGCTCAGAGGCAAAAATGAAATCCCAGTGTAAAATCCTGGCTAGACTGCTAATAGTAACAATCCAGGCTGTTCTCACACTTGAGTTTATTTCTCTGTAAACTTATGCTTTAAGCTCCCAAATTCCTGTTTAAAGCCCTTCCTCTGTTACCTCGGTCTACCACCTGTGCCCACTTCTAGGGATGCTGTGGTAATTAATGACACATTTCTTCAGAGTCCCCAAGTCCTTCAAAGGGATGGGAGATCGAAACTGACACTGAAAGAACAGCCTAATGAAGGGACAGCATGAAGCAGGAAACCTAGAATCTAACCTTGACCTTAATCGTAATTTTCTGTGTGACCTTGAAAAAGTCAATTAACACTTCTGTGCTTTGCTCTCCTGATCTGAAAACTGAAGATAGCAGGGTTTCATCTCAGCAGCATTTTATAGTTCTCAGATATTAATAATCCCTGTGTTATAATGAATATGAATAAAAAGTGATGAGAGAAAACAAGGTTATATACTAACACCTTCTCACACATATACACACGAACATATACAGTAACCATGGGGAAAATAAGAAATAAGTTTCCTAACTAACCAAATTGGGTTTTATTTATTACTATTTATTAAAGGGACGATCTAAAGACTTTTTAAATCAGGATATTTAGTCCATAAGTATGGTTTATTACAAAGCAAATAATTTACCCTGAATTTAATAATACACTTTAAAAGGATAAAAATAATTTTAATATCTGCTTAAAGTGTAATTTATAATAAGAATCCTTTGAAGCTATGCTTTTAGAAAAATAGAAAAATATGGGACCAGCAGTTGGTGCAATGGCTATGTTGCTAGATTCCCATGTAGCCAACTGTGGTTTGAGTCCTGGACCTGGCTGGTGGCTTAAACTCAGACCAGGCACATGTACATTCATACCCAAGACACAGAGAGGAGAATGGAGGAGAAGGCATCCCGGTGTGGTCATCCCCCTGGGGGGTGATTCCTCGCTTTCTGTCTCTCTTTCTGGAGAGCGCACACATACTATAGTTAAAAACCTCTCCAAAAAAGAAAGGAAGGAAGGAAGAAAAATACATATCTTAAGTTCTAGATTCAAGATCAAGTGTAAAGCATTTGTGTGGTGAGGTAAGTTAAATTTCCTGTGATTCTGTTTCTTCATTTGCAGTCACGTTCCCTCACTAGGAAAGTGCTGAGAAATACTCAAACTGACCTTATCTTTCCCTCTTTATCTGGAGATAATTTTATATGAATTTAAATAATATAACTTTTCAGATCTAGTAAAATACCTTAAAACCACATCATTTAAACTCTTCTCTTTATAGAGCAGCTGAGGCCCAGAAAGATTAAATGACTTGTTCAAGATCACACAGAGACAAAGCCAGGACTGGCCTAGCCCTGTGCAGAGTGCTTGCTGCCACACCACAGCTGCCTTGTGGGTCTGAAGGAGTTAATGCTTCTCCAAACAATAAGCCGGCCATCCATTCATGGCCAACTGGCACAATTCATCTCAATTCTGCAGTATAGCATATTTGTTGCCAATCTTTTTCTTTCTTTCTTTTTTTTTTTTTAAAAAAAAAAAAGAAACAGGGTCCTACTATGTTGCCCAGGCTGGCTTCAAACTTGTGATCCTCCTGCTTCAGCTTTCCAAGTAACTGAGATTACAGACATGCTCCATCTTTTTTTTTTATATATCAAAAATATATTAGGTGATATTACCCTGATTTCAACAGTCAACTAGATATCCCAGAAAGAGGAATTAATAGCTTATCATTTTAGAACACCTTGTAATACTAACTTTTTGGAGGAGTGATCTTGACATTTTCAAAAGATTATGCTTAGTTTGTTGTAAACACTACATCCACTTAGACAAGATCTATTTTATCCATCTTTAATTTTCGCAGAGAAATCTCACTGACTTAAGATGCAGTTTGCAACAAGAATTGATGGCAAAACATGGCCCTGGGGTGTAGCGCTGAGTGAGGATAGGTTTCTTTCCGGGCATATTTCACCTAAGCAATCAGACACTGGAAAAGATCCTTGAGTATAGGCTGTTTTAATCCTCAGCTAATATTCATCATTGTCTATGTTTGATCAATCTGCACTGAATGAAGCTAGTAGATTATAAAATGATTCCCATTCCTCAGCTTTTAGATTCTTTTACCTTGAAAATTCTGCTCTTGTCCCATGCCTACTAAAATTAGGAACAAATTAAGGATTTCTGATTTTCAGTTTTCCTAAGGGGGAAAATATAGCTAACTATCAACAGTATTCTATGAAAGAAATAATTTAAATAAACTACAATCTCCCCCACCACCAAGAAGAAAAAAGAAAGTAAAAGCAAATATATTCTCAAAGAAGTCTTTAAATAAAATACCTTGACTATTAAAAAAAAGAAAAAACCACCATAACCTTATTTCACAATTAAACAGCAACAACTCCATCACAGTAACCATCAAATTAAAAGGTATATTCTGGATGTTTAATTGATTAAGAGAACTATAGGACAAAGCCAGCCCAGCAGCCTAGTGGTTAAAGGAGCTGAATCCCAGGTCAACTTCAGGTCAAATCTTGACCCTGGAGGCTTGAAAATGATGCCGTGTGCACACATGCCCTAAATCCTGACAGGATGAAGTGGAGAAGGACTGCAGTGTGGTCATGCCCCATTGTGAGGTGCTTGCTTCCTCTCTGTCTCTCTTAGACAAGTACATGCACTTTCTGGGAGTTGAAAGAGACAAAGACACAAAGAGGAAGAGAGAGAGAGAGAGAGAAAGAGAACGAGAGAGAGAAAGTATGGGGAATAATGTATCTACATCATCTGTTTTATTTTCTAGTCCTTTAAAGTAGGAGGTCAACAAATTACCTGTGTTTTACATTTAACGAATACAGACACCTGAGCCACACTCTGGATTTCTGGAATTGGAACCTCTGCTACCTTGGGTGTGATCTTATCATGGAGTGACAGCAGTATAAGAAGCCAAGTCTCTGTTTGTCTCATGACATTCCACTGCTCAGGCCAACATCAAAGAGACAAGGAAATTTCCTCTCCCTGCTCTTGGGGGAGGTGCTATAAAGTCCCTTAGCAAGGGCATCCATGTCCTGTAATTCTACAACATGGAAAGGAATAAAAAAGCTGAACAATAATCAAATCTACTTGGATATATTTTCTGAAAATGTGCCATTACTACAGGAATAATGAATGGTCTACCTAATCATGCAGATCAGTAGGCAAGAATTTCTCTTCTTGGGTGCTTTCAGAGAAAGGTAGACCTATGAGCAGGCCTACTCTTTGGTTTCCACCTAAAGACGTAGGTGATCTCTCCTTTTTTATACCAAAATTGTGGTTTACTTTTTAATGTGCCTTTTTATTATTTAATGTTAAGTCCTTCTTTATATACATGTACCTTTTTATCACTAAGATGATAAACTTCTCAAGGGCAGACTTGTCATAGATCGGCTGTGTAGAATATAAAAGCAATTTATATATCTGTTTTTCTTCACTGCCTAGGTCAGCGGTTCATTAAACCTGACCCTCAGAAGTTGGAACCTATATTGATATTCCTTTAAAGCATCTCCATGTGATTCAAATGTTCAGCCAGGATTGAGATCCATTACCAAGGACCTCTAACTGGTGCATGAGCACAAGCACAGCAAAGAAGCTGTACCACACACTAAATCCCTCTGTGCCGGAAGCTACAAAGTTATTTTGCAGGAAGATAATTTGTAAAATTTCCTCTGGGACTCACTCAGACCAGCTATATTATCATCACCTGGGAGCTTGTGAGACTGTCGATTATCAGGCTCCTTCATATATTTACTGAACCAGGAAGCTACACTTTAAAAAAAAAAAAATCCTAGGTGATTCATATTCACATAAAAGTCTAAAAACCACTGCCGTAAATCTTAAATCCTAACTGGGCAATGGTTCCAGAACTCAAGTCTTCCCTTAGAACATCTATTGTCAGGTTCCTGAGATTCAAGTCCAAGATTTACCATCAAGCACGTAACAGGTGAATTAATTACTGTAGTGAGGTATGCCATATCATATCATATCATGTATCTTTGTTTCTAAATAAATAAATTCATCTGCAAAGGAGGAAACCTGAAATTATGTTAAGAATAGGAAGTGTGGCCTATGCTAGCCACGTACTAGTACTTCATTGTCACTGTATTTCATGGTGGTAAAGATAAAATCTGGCTCCTGATTTCTGGCTAATTATACTGTAATAAGAGATACTCGTAAATAAACAACTAACCAGAATTTAATGCAGTCTAAATTCCTAAATTAGAAATACAGCAACAAGTTATAATCATGGCTCTCAAACTGTAGCATGCATTAGAACCACCTGGAAGGTCTGTTCAACCAGGACCACCCCCACTTTCAGAGTTTTCCAGTAAATCAGTGACGGGAACTGAGGGTTCCCATATCTTATAAGTTCACTACTGATCAGGGACCAAACTATGAAAACCACTGGGTAATAGAAACAGAGTATAAAGAACATAATTCTGAGATTCGGGTGGGTGACAAAGGAAGATCCAAATGTTGACAGACAGAAAAGAGAGAGAAGTATGTTCCTGAGTGGCACAATTACCAGTGGGGGTGCGTATGGGAACCGTGGAAAGTCTACCAAGCGTGGAGCTCAGGATATGTGAAATTAAGAGATGAGACTAGATAGATAGATCAGGGTCATGGAGGGGCCAGGACAGCAGCAAAGGAGTTTGAATTTCATTCTATGGACAGTGAGGAGCAATGATATTTAAGAATGCAGAGATTTTTTTAAAAGATGAGATCTAAATTGTACTTAGGATACTATACAAGCTCATTACCTAGTGAGGAGAATAGACCGTAAAGGCAGGAAATTAAAGTCTGGAGTGTAGAAGGCCACAGTAATGGTCAAGAAAAGTGATCCAGGAATGAAACCACCAGGCTGACATCCGGGAGAGCACTGGCAGAGCCTGTGATTGTGCAATGACAGAAGAGAATGTGGTTCATTCCTTCATTCAACATGTAATTACTGAGCTTCTGTTACATGTCAGGCCCTGTGCTAGGCATATAGGAAATAGCAGTGAAGGGCACAGACAAGGTTCTGACTCTCATGGAGCTCTTGGACTAGCAAGGTAAATAGATAAGGCAACAGGGCCGGCAAAGAAGAAGAGAGAGGTAACATGTGTGATGGCAGAGCTAGGGATTGGGTCTAGTTGCCTCATCTAGTTGGGAAAGTGAAGAAAGGCATCATGGAAAAATATAGACAAATACATCATGACTTTTCCAACAACTTATCTAACAAAGAGATTTCTATATCTAGAGGTGGTGATTTATCAGCTAAATCAGAGAATTGACAAAATTTTCTGTAAATGGCTAATAAATATTTGGGGCTTTGTAGACAATACAATCTTTATTTCAGCACTTTAATCTGCTGTTGTAGCTCAAACTATAAAAATACTGGTGGAAAACACAGGAAATATTCTTGGAGATCTTGGAGTAGGCAAAGACTTCTTAAAGAAGACCTCAAAAGCACAGGCAATAGTCCCCAAAACGGGACTATATTAGGATGAGAAGTTTCTGCACAGCAAAAGAAACAATAGGTAGAGTGAGAAAACAACCCTTAAAGTGTAGAGAACATATTTGCAAACTATACCTCAGATAAGGGACTGATAACCAGAATATACAGGGAACTCAAGTAGCTTGCCCTCCAAAAAATAATCAATCCAATTTAAAAAATGGGAAAATGAACTGAACAGACAATTCTCTGAAGAAAACATACAAATGGCCAAAAAGCATGTGAAAATATGCTCAAGATCGCTTATCATAAAGGAAATGCAAATCAAAACCACAATGAGATACCACTTAACCTCAGGCATATTGGCTAAAATTGAAAAAAGAAATGATAAAGGCTGTGATGATTTTTTATAATTAGATGCTTAGTTCGTCTTGAGTTGATTCTTGTTAATGGTGAGAGATAAAGATCCAGTTTCATTCTTCTGCAGTGGATACCCAGTTCTCCCAGCACCATTTGCTGAAGAGATTTTCTTTTCCACTGGATTACCTTGCACCCTTTGTCAAGGATCAGTTGACTGTATGCTTTAGGGTTCATTTCGGGGGTTCTCAATTCTGTTCTATTGGTCTACCTATCTGTTTTTGTGCTAATACCATGCTGTTTAATTATCACGACTTTGTAATATGTGTTGAGGTCAGGAAGTGAGATGCTTCCTACTTTATTTCCCTTGCAAAGTATTGCTTTGGTGATACAGAGCTTTTTATACTTCCAGACAAATTTGATGATTGTTCTATTTCTGTAAGGAATCTCTCTGGTAGTTTGATTTGGATTGCATTAAATTTGTAGATTAATATGGGTAGGATTGACATCTTGATTATATTAATTCTTCCAAACTAGGAATATGGGATGTTTTTCCACTTTTTTGTATCATTTTAAATTTCTTTTTCTAGTGTTTCATAGTTTTCCTTGTAGAGATCTTTGACATCCTTGGTAACGTTTATTCCTAGATATTTTATTGGCTTTGTGGCAATTGTAAATGGGATTTCTTCCTTCAATTCTGTCGCAGTGTGTCCATTGTTGGTGTATAAAATTGCTATATATTTTTGTATGTCGATTTTGTATCCTGCCACTTTACTATATTCCTTTATCACTTCCAGGAGTGTTTTTATGGATTCTTTTGGATTTTCTATGTATAGCATTATACCATCCGCAAATAGAGATAATTTCACTTCTTTTCCTATTTGGATGCCTTTTATTTGACTCTCTTTTTATCTAATTGCTTTGGCTAGAACTTCCAGTACTATGTTAAACAGGACTGGAGAAAGTAGGCAGCCTTGTCTTGATCCAGAGTTTAGTAGAAAAGCTTTCAGCATGTTCCCCACAGTATGATGTTACTTAGGGGTTTTTCACAGATATCTTTTATTGTGTTGAGAAATGTCTCTTCTGTGCCAATTTTGCTGAAAGTCCTAATCATGAAAGAATGTTGTATTTTAACAAATGCATTTTCTGCATGAATTGATATAATTATATGGTCTTTATCTTTCTTTTTGTTAATGTGATGAATTACATTTATTGTTTTGTGTATATTGAACCATCCTTGCATCCCTGGAATAAAGTCTACTTGGTCATGGTGTATAATCTTTTTAGTGTGTTGTTAATACAATTTGCTAGTATCTTGTTGAGAATTTTTGCATCTATATTCATCAGGGATATTGACCTGCAATATATATTTTTTTTGTCATGTTCTTTTTTGGTTTTGAAATTAAGTTGATGGTGACTTCTTGGAATGAATTTGTAAGGGTCCTTTCCTTTTAAATTTTTAGAAATAGTTTAAGGAGAATTGGGATTAGTTCTTTAAATTTTGTTGAACTCAGAAGAAAGCCATCAGGGCCAGGGCCCTTCTTTGTTGGAAGACTGTCTATTACTGGTTCAAATTCATTCCTTGTTATGGGTCCATTCAGACTTTCTATTTCTTCCTGGTTCAATCTTCATAGGCTATATGTGTAAAGAAGTTTGTCCATCTCATCTAGGTTTTCTTGTTTGTTGGTGTATAGTTGCTCATAGTATTCTCTGGTGATATTTTGTATTTCTGTTATATTAGCTGTAATAATGCCTATTTACTGACTTGATCCATCTGGCTCTTCTTAATTAATCTAGCTAATGGTTTGTCAATTTTATCTTCTCAAAGAACCTCTTTTGGTTTCATTTATTTCTGTACAGTTCATTTACTTTCTATTTCATTTATTTCTGCTCAAATCTTAATTATTTCTTTACACCTGGATTTGTTGTTGTTGTCTTTCCAGTTCCCTGAGTTGTGTCATTAGATTGTTTATTTGCCACCCTTTCACTCTTTTCTTGTGGTCACTAATTTCTATGAACTTCCCTCCTATGACTGCTTTTGCCGGGTTATAAACACTTGTTTGTTAATTATCATTGGTTTCTATGAACCTTTTGATTTCAGCCTTAATTTCTTCTATAGTTGTAAAGTCATTCTGGAGTGGTTGTTTAGTTTACATGTGTTTGTGTATTTTTGAGGGCACTTTCTGTAGTTGATTTCAAGTTTGATTCCATCATGGTCAAAAAAGGTCCTAGATATTGTTTCTATACATTTGAATTTTTAAGGCTTGTTTTGTGCCCTATCATGTGGTCAATCCTTGAAAATATTCCATGTGGGAATGAGAAAAGTGTAGATTTTGTGGTAGTTAGGAGAGATACTCTGTAGATACCTGTCAAGTTCATTTCATGTAAGATATCATTTAGATTATGTATCCGTTTATATTTTGTCTACATGATCTGTCCAGAGGAGTCAGTGGGGTGTTG
Organism: Tupaia belangeri chinensis; assembly: GCF_000334495.1. NCBI lineage: Eukaryota > Metazoa > Chordata > Mammalia > Scandentia > Tupaiidae > Tupaia > Tupaia belangeri. The sequence continues at coordinate 3,304,293 of NW_006205727.1, forward strand.
AGATCCCCTATGATTATTGTGTTGCAGTCTCTCTCTCTCCTTTGAGGTCTAACCTAAATACATCTTACTTTTCTAGTGTTGGGTGCATAGAAATTTACAGGTGTTATATCTTCTTGGTAAACAAGTCCTTTTAATACTATATAATGTCTGGACACTAGAGACAAAGTGGAAAGAGACTGTGGGAGAGGAAGAGCATAGAAAAGGAAATTTGGGGAGGAAATAGAGAGGTAAGACACTTGTGGGAAACAGATATGGTTTATTATCTGTCGACGAGGATGTGAATAGTATTCTCAATTGGGTTGGACTGAGGAGTGCATCATGCTTGGTAAAGTCTCTTTACAATCTAAATGATGTATAGCAATTGAAGGTATGAATAAGTTCATTAAAATACTATGTAATGTCCTTCTTTGTCTCTTCTTACATTTGTCATCCTAAAGTTTATTTTTTCTGATAGCAGGATCACAACTCCAGTCTTTTTTAGGTTTCCATTTTCATGGAATATCTTGTTCCAGTGCATCACTTTCAGTCAATGTATGTCCTTATCAGTGAGGTGTGTTTCTGCTGAACAGCTTATAGATGGTTTCTGTTTTTGTATCCATTCAGCCAGTCTGTGTATTTTAATGGGAGAATTTAATCCATTAACATTCAACCTTATTATTGGTATTTGTGGACTTACCCTGTCATTTTGTTAGCCATTTTCTCAGTTGTTTTTTGTTCTCTGATTTCTGTTTGTCTCTCTATAGTTGTCCTGATACAACAACACTCTCCTCAGTACTTCCTGTAGGGCTGGCCTACTATTGGTGATTGTTTCAGTTTTTGTTTATCTGAGAATACTTTAATTTGTTCTTCCCATTTGAAGGATAATTTTATTAGATATAGTATTCTTGGCCGAAATTGTTTTTCTTTTAATGTTTTTAATACATCTTCCCATTCTTTCCTTGCCTTCATTTTCTTGTTTTAATTTTTTATTTATTAATTTTAGTTATTATTTATACATTTGATTACTATACATCATTTAGATTGTAAAGAGATTTTACCCAGCATGATATACACCTCAGGCCAGCCCAGTTGAGAATAATATGCATGTCCTCATCAAAAAAATACTAAACCATAGCTGTGTCTCACAAATGTCTTACCTCTCTATTTTTTACCCTAAATTTCCTTTCCTGTACTCTTGTCTTCCCACATTCTTTTGACTTTGGCTCTACTTTGGCCTGCATTGTTTTAGTTGAGAGATCTGACATTAGCTTAATGGAATACCTTTATAAATAACTTGATTTTTCTCCCTTGCCATTTTTAGAATATTGTCTTTGTCTTTAATTTTTACCAATCTGGCTATGATGTCCCAGGGGGAAGATCTTTTTGTGTTGATTCTATTTGGAATCCTTTTTATTCCTAGGGTCTGAGTTTCTCCATATTTCTCTATATTTGGAAAGTTTTCAGATAGTATTTTGTGAAAGAGCTTTTCCATGTCTTTAGCATATTCTCCACCTTATGGAATACCCATTATATGGATATTTGGTTGTCTCACAGTGTCTAGAATTTCCTGTATGTTGTCCTCATTATTTTTTTTTTACTTGTCTTTTTCATTCTTTTTGGTGACTTTGTCCATATTGGATATTTTGTCCACAAGGTCAGAAATTCCTTCTTCTGCATGGTCCAATCTGCTGATAATGCTTTCTAGGGATATTTTAATTTTTTGTGTTGTATTCTTTATTTCCAGAAGTTCTGTTTGATTCTTTTTTATGGTGTCTATTGTTTTACGAAATTTCTCTTTTATGTCCTGAAATCATTTTCTCACTTACTGGAACTGATGGTCTGTTTTCTTTTGCATCTCACTGAGTTTTGTTACTATGAATATTTTGAATTATTTTTCTGACATTTCTGTGTATTCCTCTGTGCCATTCATTGTTAGTGAGGGGCTACTACATTCACCTGGGAGAGAGGTACCCCCTTGTTTTCTTATGTTTCTTTGAGATCTGTGCTGAGTTTTGGTTATTTGATGCAGTATTCACTTTTTTCTATTTATTGGAGTAGGTTCTATAGTATTGGATGAGGAAATTTCACCTTTAGTTCCCATATATATTTCTATTAGAGGACTGTGTCTCCCAGGTCAGAACGAGTACGAGTAACTTCAGGTACTTTGCTCCTCTACCAGACATTCAGCTTTGATGAGATGGTAACAAGCTAAGGAGCTATAATTTAGTGAAGGGGATCAAGTCATGCGCTGCACTTTCCGCAGCATGCAGGTTGGTGTATCAAAAGTTCCAAAGATACTTGTAGGCCTTGAGAATGGATTCATGAGAGGAGGCCTGCTCAGACTAGGCTCAGTTCTCCCAGGGTGCAGGCTGAACCCAGGCCATCAGAGCAGTGGGCAACCAAGTTGTTGTCAATGTTCCAAAGTTACTCCTAGGACCTGAGAGTGGACTTATGAGATGAGGCCTGCCCAGACAAGGCTCAAGTCTCTCCAAAGAGGCTTTTTCAAAGAGACATGGAGTCACCAAGTACAGGTAAAGAAAAGCAAGCTTTTAATGCCATGTCCTGCACTTAGGTATTCAATGAATAAGGAAGAAGATTCCTAGCCAAGAAAAGCAATTCTAGTCAGCACTGTAAGCTGCTAAAAGCACATAAGCTAAGGGAGAATCATCCCATTGTCCTTCAGAGCAGCTTATTTCAGTGGCCCTAAAATAGGGGAAGGGAGTGCTGCTCAGCCTGCCATTTATTTATGGTACTAGCCAGGTGCAGTCCTTAATCTTATTCTTTCTCAGGGCCCAGGCATATCAAGTGAACCAAACACAGAAGCTCACCAGTCTCTTTGAGATATAATGCTAAATGTCAATCATGTCCTTAGTTTTCAAGCATAGCACTGGGACATAAATCCAAACTGTTGTATTATCATCAAATTGATAAGCTAACTTTATATAAAAGATCTATAGGTTTCTACTACTTCAGTTATAATATAAAGATTGAAGAAATGTAGCATCATTACAAAGTGACATTTGCTTAGGGGCTGTTATTTTCTAACTGATTTCCCTGGATCTCCTATCAAGACCCATTAACTCAAAGATTGTCTTCAGAATTAGACATCTATATGACCATGTATGCTTTTCAATGCTTTTTTCATACATAAACTATAATTGTATATATATAACTATTTACATCAATGTATTTAACTTCTGGACTATGAACTCTTGAAGCTTCGGATCTTATATTACTCATCTATGAATTAAAATATAATTGCTATCACATAAATAATATCTAACAAATATTAGCTGAGTGAACTAATAACAATGCCATAATATTATTAAATTGCCTAGGAGGAGAAAAAAGATAATATTAATTTTTGTTCCAAAATACAAAATTTCACATTAATGTAGACCGAGGTGCCCAGCCTCTGTGATACAGTCAGTAACATATCAGACTGTAGAACTTAAAACAACATGACAACAAGCAGCCAAAAACAGTTTGAATCCCTCGCCTGGTTGGCCTGAAATATGCTGGGTGTTGCCTATATTCCCAGGATCCTGGCAAGGTAGAGGACCAAAGGAAGGGAGACCCAGCATGACTAGGCTCTGTAGACAGTGTTATGTGCTCACTTTCTTTCTTTTGTGTGTATTCATGCACACATATGTGTTCTATCATGAATAACCACAAAAACAGACACTGAGGAATACACTTTGTATAGGTACCTACTCTCAAAATGCTCTGGAGACTAAGGAAGTCTGTGATGAGGTAAAGGCATAGAATTTCTTGCTCATTTACCTAAGGACCACGTGGGATTTTACTCATTAAATACTCCTGGGGCAAACACTATTGCCTCTGCCTAGCCAAAATCATTTCCATCACACTTCTCTCTTACCACCTTCCACAGGGAAATTAGGACATTTAAAATAAGCCATATACCTTACCTAGAAGAACTGAAAGTGAAAGCACACACAGAAGACCAAGAAAGACACATCCTCCAAAAAGGTTGAGAACCTTCATGCTGTACTAATGAAGGTCTTCCCCTACATGAAGCTAGTCTGGAAAGAGTAAAAAAAGAGATTTTTGCTTTGTTTTTGTTTTTTTTTTTTTTGCCTAATTTTCAACAAAAGATCACAAAGCATACAAATAAACAAGTGAACATTGCTCTTTCAAAAGAAAAATAATAAATCTCCAGATATTGAACCTGAAAATAATAGGCCTGACAATAACTTTAAGGCAATTTAAATATGGCCAATGAAATAAAGGAGAACATGGACAGACAACTAAACAAAATCAAAAAATGATGTAAGAAAATGGAAACAGTATTAAGATAAAATTACGAAAAAGAACCAACAGGTATTCTGGAGCTGAAAAACACAGTACCCGAATTTTCACAATACACTAGATGGGTTCATCATGAGATAAGAACATGAAAAACAATCAGCAAATGTGAAGATAGGTTGTTTCAAATGATCAAGTCTGAGCAGCAAAAGAAAAGTGAATAGAGCCTACGGGATTACGTGGCACCATCAAGCAGACCAAAATATACAAGCATTATGAGAATCTTAGAAGTAGAAGAGAAAGAGGGAACCAGCAGTTAGCATAATGGCTATGTCGCTGGACTCCCACGTAGTCGACCGCGGTTCGCGTCCCGGACCCGGTGGCTTGAAACTCACGCCGGGCGCGTGTGCGTGCGTGCCCAAGATCCCGGGAGGAGAATGGAGGAGAAGGGATTGCGGCGTGACCATCCCCCCTGGGGGGTGATTCCTCGCTTTCTGTCTCTATGTCTCTCTCTGTCTGTCTGGCGAGCGCACGTGCCCTATAGTGAAAAAAAAAAACCTCCCGAAAAAAAAGAAGTAGAAGAGAAAGAAAGGGAAAGACAGTTTATTTAAAGAAATAATGTCCACAAGTTTTTCAAATTTGAGACAATACATGAATGTACAAATAAGATGAATCATCTCCAAGTATGAAAGTCCAAAGGGATTCACACTGAGAGACATAATAAAAACATAAATATAAAATCTTGAAAGCAGCAAGAATAAAAGCAATATCACATACAAGGGATCCTCAATAAAGTTATCAGTAGATTCCTAAGTAAAGACCATGCTAGTAAAAAGGCAATGGTTTGATTCTTTAAAGTGCTAGAAGAGAAAAACTGTCAATTAATAATTCTATATCTGATAAAACATTCTTTAAATATGTGGGCAAAATTAAGACATTTGCAGATAAACAAAAACAGATGTAGTTTATTTCCACTGCCTGCTTTATAAGAAATGCTACAATGAGTATGTAATTGCAATGAAGGAATGCTAGATGGTAAATGAAAAATCACAAGGAAATATAAAGTTCTTTGGTAAAGGTAAATATATGGACAAATACAGAAACCAGTATTGTCATAATTTTGGTTGATTAAACCCATTTTTATTATTCTCCATAATTTAAAAGCAGAAGCATAAAAGTAGTTACAAATCTGTATTAATGGTATACAATATATAAAGTAGTATCTACAGACATGAGAATAAAGAATTTCAAGCATAAAGATGAACACACAACTGAGAATCACTAAACATTTAAGAAAACAGTATCTCTTTTTTTTTTTTTTTGGAGAGGTTTTTGCTATAGGGCGCGTCCAACTATAGATTCCATATCAAGAGATCATCTTCATTGTTCATCCATAACAAGCAACTCTTCATCCATTAAAGTTTTATCACGAGATTGCTGCAATTCCATCAAATCTTCAAAATCCACTTCTTATTCTATTTCTCTTGCTGTTTTCATCACTCCTGTGTTGCTTCCTCCACTGAAGTCTTCAGTCTCTCAAAGTCATCCATGAGTGTTGGAATCATCTTCTTTGAAACTCCTATTAATATTGACATTTTTATTTTCTTCTGTGAATCATAAATATTACTAATGTATATGTGTGTGTATTTTTTAAATAGTAGCCATCCTAATAAATGTGGATGGTATCTCATTATGGTTTTGGTTTCATTTCATTAATGATGTTAAGCATATTTTCATATGCCTGTTGGCCATTTATTTCTTTGAAGAAATGTTGATTCCTTTGCCTATTTTTCAATTAAGTTTATTGTTGCTGATGTTGTTGAGTTGTAGAAATTCTTCATAAGATGAAGTTTCAAAAAGTTTGTGGAAATAGAAAAACTATGCATAGATTTCAAAATCTTTTTGCACCAAAATGAACATACTCTATTTCCCATGAACTTTATTAAATTCATGTATATGTATTAAATTCATATATATGATATATATTAATAACATATGGTTTATAAATATATGTATGGTTTGTTATGAATAATTAGATCACATGATTATGGAGGATAACAAGTCCTATGATCTGACATTAGCAAGTTGGAGGCTCAAGGGATCTAGTAGTATATTTAAGTTCCAATTTGCATCAAAAGGCCTGAAAACCAGGAGGACTTGGGGTATAAATCCTAATCTAAGTACAAAGACTTGAGAAGTGCATGGCTAACAGTATAAGTTCCAGTCTGAGAAGACTGATGTTGCAGCTTAAGTAGTGAAATAGGAGCGAATTCTCCCTTTCTTTACATTTATGTTCTGTTCAGACCCACAATCAAATGATGCTTACTGTTTTAGTCCATTATTGTGTTTCCTACAGAAAAAATTGAGAATGGGTGAATTATAAAGAATAGAGATTTATTTTATTTATAATCCTTATGACTAGGAAGCCCAAAGGCCCAAGGCTGGCATCAGGCAGGCTATTTTAAAACACAGACCACCTGGGGCCAGCAGGTGGCATGGTGGTTAAGGCACTGGACTCCAATATGGCTGACCATGGTTAGAGTTCTGGACCTGGCAGCTTGAAACTCACACTGGGAGCATGTGTGCCCAAAATCTTGAGAGACAAATTGAGGAAAGGGGATTACAGCATGGTCATCTTCCCTAGAGGATGATTTCTCACTTTTTCTCCATCTCTGTCTCTCTAGTGAACACTTGCACCCAATAATCTCTCCAAAATAAATAAATAAATAAAATAAACAACACAACCAGAGGGCATGGTGGTCTTGACAGAGAGAGCATGGACTGAATTTCATGTCTCTATTCCATTTCTCTTTCTCATTTCCTCATTTTATAAACCCATCAGGACTCAATCATAGGGGTCCTGTCCTAAATATCCAATCACTGATCTCCTCCCAAAGACCTAGTCCTTTAACACAATAGTCGGATCAACTTTTTGCTCTCTTAATCTGTTACAATTGCTCAACACATGAATCGAGGGGAGGGAGGAAGAGAGGTATATTCAAACTATAGCGCCTACCCAAATTGGGAAAGCCATCTGCTTTATTCAGTCTACTGATTCAAGAGCAAATCTCTTATAAAAACACCTCACAGACACACTCAGAGATAATGTTTAACTAGACTTCTAGGCATCTTGTGACTCAATCAAATTGTACATAAATTTACTATCACAGACATTTAACACAATCTCTACCAAAATCCCAGCAAGATTTTATGTAAACACAGACAAAATTATTTTAAAATATTACAGAAAAGCAAAGGAAAATTGAATAGTTAAAATAAAAAGAATAAACTGAAAAGAATAAATTTACTCATTTGCAAGGCTTACTATATAACTACAAGCAATCACAGTAATATGGTATCAATGGTGGAACAGAGATAGAGATCAATGGAACAGAATAGAGAATCCGATAATAACCCACATAAGAACAATCAATGAAAATTGAATATACATAGAAAAAGTGAGCCTCAATCTAAATCTTACACATTATACAAAAATTAACTTGAAATTAATCATAAATGTAAAACACAAAACTAAAACCTATAGAGGATAACATGGGAGAAATTTTTTTTTTTTTTGGCGAGGTTTTTTTCGCTATAGGGTGCGTGCGCTCGCCAGACAGAGACATAGAGACAGAAAGCGAGAAATCACCCCCCAGGGGGGGATGGTCACGCCACAATCCCTTCTCCTCCATTCTCCTCTCGGGATCTTGGGCACGCACGCACACGCGCCTGGCATGAGTTTTAAGCCACCAGGTCCGGGACGCAAACCGCGATTGACCACGTGGGAGTCCAGCGACATAGCCATTACGCTAACTACTGGTTCCCAACATGGGAGAAATCTTTAGAATCTAAGACTTAGTGATGACTTCTTAGACATGACATCAAATATATCATTCACGAAAGAAAAAATTGTGATAAATTAGATTTCATCAAAATTCAATACTCTTGCTATACTATGTGAAAGAGCCTGTTAAGAGGATGGAAATACAATCTGTAGGCTTGGAGAATTTGTAAATTATACATCTGACAAAGGACTTGTCCCCATATCTAGAATATGTAAAGAATCTGCAAAACTCCATTGTAGAAATTAAAAAAAAAAAAAACCTTAAACAATATAATTAGGAAATGGGCAAAAGACACGACAAAGTATTTCATTGATGATATATAGATAGAAAATAATACATGAAAAGATATTTGACATTAGTAGTCATTTACAAAGGAATTCTTAACCAAGCCTAAGATAAGTAGGATTTTACAAATTAATAGGAGGAATATAAAACATAAGCTCAAGAGTTCTACTGAATCCCAGTAATCTTTGTTCTAATATTATTTTGAATGCCAGAAAGTTTGTGTAGTCTCCAAAGAGAGAATGGGGAGAGGGGAAGAAAGCAACTCGCAAAGGGCTATGGTCACACCACCATCCTTTTCCTCCATTTCTCCATTCTTTTTGGATTTGCACATGTGCTCTCATGGACCTGGTAAGTTTTTAAAGCCACTGAGGCCAGGATTCAAACCATGCAGTTGACCATGTGGGCTCTGTTTTCTTAACCAGTAGACCATCAGGCTGGCCCTATTCTAACACTTTTTTAAAGTTTAGTTTTTTCAGCAAGTCATGTAGCACTATCATGTGTGTGTGTGTGCATGAGCACATAGGCAATTGTGTGTACACACAAATATATAATTGGAAAAATTTCAACACTGGTGTCTTAGTCCATTTTGTTTTAGAGAGATTTTTGCTATAGGCCACATGTCCTTGCCAGAAAGAGAGCCAAAAAGCAATAAATCACCCTCCAGGGGGATAGCCATACCACAATCCCTTCTCCTCCATTTTCCTCTCAGGATTTTCAGCATGCATGCAACACATGCCTGGTTTGAGTTTCAAGCAATTGGGTCCACGACTCAAACTGTGGTTGGCCATGTGGGACTCCAACAGTATAATCATTATGCCATCAGCTGGTCTTAGTCCATTATTGCATTGCTAACAGAAGTACCCGAAACTGGGTGATTTATAAAGTAGATATTTATTTGATTCATGATTCCAGTGGCTGGAAAGTCTACAGGCATGAGCCTGTATCAGACTGTCTCCTTCATAACATGGCTAACAGAACCAGAGGGAGAGGGCATGTGCAGAAAGTTGAAGGTGTGTGTTGCATGTAAGATTCCTAGTCTCATTTTCTCTCCTTATAAACCCATTAGGACTCAGTCAGGAGAGTACTGTTCTAAATACCCAGTCTCTATATCCTAATGGCCCTACCATTTGATACAATAATTGGGTCAAGTTTTCACTATTTTAATTTCATTACAATGGCTTAACACACGCAGATTTTAAGAGGAAACATATCCAAACTATAGCAACTGAGAATTTTATGTTATTTAAAAGTAATTATTTTAAATTTTTTTCTTTGTTGTTTTTGCCATAGGATATGTGGGCTTGCCAGAGAGACATAGAGAAACGACGAAAGGGAAAGTGAGAAATCACCAGTGAAAGGGAATGGCCATGTTGCAATCCCTTCTTCATTCTTTTCTTGAGAGTTTAGGCATGCACTCACACAAACGCACATGACTGGCATGAGTTTCAAGCTGCCAAGTCCAGGATTCAAACCACATAATGAGTGTTTAAAGTTCTTATCTTTTAGAGATAAATCCTGAAGTATTTACTAATGAAATGATACCATGTTTTAGATTTGCTTATAAATAATCCAGCAAGGGATGAAAGAAAGTGTGTGACAGACTAAATAAAATAAGGTTGACCATAAATTGATCACAACTGAAGCTGAGTGATACTTATTTACTAGCTTATTCTATTATTCTATTTTTTTAAGTTTCAAATTTTTTATAATAAACATAAAAGTTAATTAAAATAAATTTGTATATACAAGGGAGCTTCAGAAAGTTTGTGGAAGCGGGCCAGCAGATGGCATAGTGGTTATGTCTCTGGACTCCCACATGGCTGATTCCAGTTTGAGCACCAGACCTGGTGGCTTGAAACTCACACTGGGCATGTGTGCATGCTTGTCCAAGATCCTGGGAGGAGAATGGAGAAGGGATTACAACAGGGCCATTCGTCCTGGGGAGTGTC
>NW_006205727.1:3314647-3320626 GCF_000334495.1 Tupaia belangeri chinensis
TCTCCCTCTGGCAAGCGAATGTGCCCTAAGGCAAAAACCTCTACCAAAAAAAATATAAAAAGTTTGTAGAAGAATGTAATTAAAATATTAGTTTATTCTGGTATAAAAAATATTTGAAATCCATGGGGGGGGTTTGTAATAGGAATTTTTCTATAAAGTCTTTTAAGACCCCCTGTGTGTTTCCAGGTGCATAGGAAAGTAAAATTTGCAAGGATATATATGAAATTGTTAATCATGTTAATCAAATTGTTCATCTCTAAAGTGTAGAATTGGAGTGGAAGAAAAAGAAATTTCTTTTTTAGTTTGCTGTAGTTCGTATGCACTCACCAGAGATGGGGTAGAAGGAGAGAGAAATGATTCCCCAAAGAGGATGACCATGCCATAATCCCTTCTCCTCCATTCTCCTCTCAGGATTTTGGGCATGCACTCATACATGCCTGTTATGTGTTCCAAGCTGCCAGGTCAGGGACTCCCACCACATAGTCAGCCATGTAGGATCTAGCTGCATTAACCTCCACAAAACCTACTGACCCAAGAAAATTCTATTTATCATGATAAATATAATTTTGAAATTGTAGCTTGAAATTTTTACAATGAACATATATATTATTTTTAATGAAAAGATAATAAAAATGTAAGTGTATAAGAGTGCTTACAATAATCTTTCTTTTCATATTAGCTACAAATTAATATACAAAGAGAGCTTTCAATGCAAACAACTTTAAGAAGCCCTAGTCACTACCAGAAATTTATGGAAGAAGCAGCATGTAACAGACAATGAGAAGCTAAACTTGAGAATCTTCTTGAACACAAAGCTCCAGTGACATTTATCCTGTTAATCCAGACCTATGGCTCTTTGAAGCAAATAAAATAATTCCATTGTACAGATTCATCCACTAGATTTACATTTATTTCTTTAAGGCATCAGAATAGAGTTGAGCAAAATAGCTACTGGAAATTTTTTTAAAGAATTATTTATTAGGGAACCAGCAGTTAGCGTAATGGCTATGTTGCTGGACTCCCACATAGTCTACTGCGGTTCGTGTCCCGGACCCGGTGGCTTAAAACTCACACCGGGCGCGTGTGCGTGCGTGCCCAAGATCCCGAGAGGAGAATGGAGGAGAAGGGATTGCAGCGTGACCATCCCCCCTGGGGGGTGATTTCTCGCTTTCTGTCTCTATGTCTCTCTCTGTCTGTCTGGGTCTGTCTGGCGAGCGCACGCACCCTACAAAAAAAATCTAAAAAAAAAAAAAAGAATTATTTATTTATCCTTTTTCATCTGTTATTATTATTTTCAAATTTGACCAAAGAGAGACAGAGAGAGAGAAAGGTAGAAAGCAAGCTGCCAGGTCTAGGACTTGAACTGCAGTCATGTGGGAATCCAGTGCCCCCAACCACCATGGACCAACTGCCAGCCGCTCTATTGGAAATATTAAACAATTATTCGGAAAAGTGAATTTATCTCCAGCTTTCTTCTTAAATTTTAAGCCTTTGAAAAACACACTTAAATTCTACTCATAGCCACTAGAGCTCAGTCTGTTCTTTAAAATGTGAAATTAATGCATTTTAGAAAACAGAAGAATGATAAAACTTATTTGAAGTTGTTGAATAAAAGAGACCATGATAGTCTGGTTTTATGTAAAATTTCAAGGAAATTTGTGAAAGAAAGGATGGGAATTTTTAAAATTAAGACATTTATTTCTATTTCTTTTGATATGATTGGGAGAAATTTTGTTTATGATATTAAAAACAAAACAGTATTGTCCTTAAATATTTGTATTTTTTAGTCATTATTTGAATTTCATCTCCTAAAATGTTCTCCCATATTGGAATAGGTGAACTCATTGAAAGAGCTGAACAGAACTGGGCCCTAATTATACGACTATAGGTAAACTATTGGGTTTTGTTTATGGAAGGCCAGCATCCTGTTTCCTTACTGATAGGCCACTTTTCAACATAGAACTTTCCAATTTTAGTTTTCAAGGTAAACACAACTCTAGGAGTATGCTTTACTGGGTGTTCAAACGATTGTACTGCCCAGTGGAAACCTTTTGGTTTCACAGTGAATCTATCCTATAGACAGGCTTAACAGCTGGTCACCTCTCTCAATAGTACCAACATCTTTGTTCTGTAAATATCTGCTTCCTCCTGAAGCAGCACTTTAGGGAGAAGTAATTATATTCCTCTTTAATACCCTTGCTTTGACCCAAAAAGATGAGAATGTCCACAAACACTTTCTCTGTGACAGGTCAGTTCTAAAGAGGAGGAGGCCATCCCTGTGACTCCTAACTTCCTCTCCCTTTGGGGAGAGGTCTGGCAGATTGGACCTGAGGATTTGCGGGCCACACTCCATTGGTGAATCTGGCAAATAACAAGCCATTGCACACCCATGAGTGGTCTCTTGTTCTCATAGCACAGGGTGGTTTTTCTGGTCACTTACAGTGAGCAGAGTCTGCCTCACCAGGCCACCAGGTATGTTTTCCCCTTAGCCAAGTGGGGAGTGTGCTCTGCAGGTCTGTGATCTTCCATTGAGATGGGTGGTGAGAGTTCCCAGCCAACAAAGTGGCCACTTTCAGAAAGACTTAGTGACATTTATCCCCTCTGTTAATCCATTTTTGTCTGTTTATTCTGTCAACCAGGGTCCTGGTGGGAGATAAATAAAAGGATACATGCAAAAAATCTCACCCCGAACATCCCTAAGGAGAACCAAAATCTACCCCAAATATTCATACTGCCTTCACTATGCAAATAGTTTCGGTATGTAGAATCTATGTCCTATTGCAGCATTATATGTGGAGATTCACACATGAAATTATTAAGGCAAGCTTCTAATACAGCGAATGCCTCCCTTTCCAAGGCTGATGAGAATAAATATTATTTTTAGTTTTTATTCAAAGAAAGAAGAATAAACTTAGTGATATATACATATAGATATATCTATATAGATATCTACATAAATAGAATGATAGAGTTCTAAGATTTAGAAGAATAATTGTATGAGGAAAGACTTTCAAAGGAAGAAAGGGTTTGTTTATATTTTAGTTTATCCCCTTATCTCCTATCAAGATAACAATATCTATTTATAGAAGAGAATGATAATGTGTTAGTATTGCCACGTTTAGGAGAAAAACAAACCAAGATACCTAACTACATAATAAAAAAAATAGTAGTATAAGTGCATCCCATGCAATATTTGTGGAATACATTTTTTTTGAGAGGTTTTTGCTATAGGGCACGTGCGCTCGCCAGACAGACAGAGAGAGACAGAGAGACAGAAAGTGAGAAATCACGCCCCAAGGGGGATAGTCATGCCGCAATCCCTTCTCCTCCATTCTCCTCTCGGGAACTTGGGCACGCACGCACACGCGCCCGGCATGAGTTCTAAGCCACCGGGTCCGGGACGCAAACCGCAGTCGACTACGTGGGAGTCCAGCAACATATCCATTACGCTAACTGCTGGCTCCCTGGAATACATTTATTTTGAGGGACATACTTATATTTAAAATTATTTTTATTTATTTGAAAATCAAATTTAACTAAGCACCCTACATTTTATTTCATATTGCTATATACAGGCAACCCTATCTTTATAACACACATTCATTATAGAAGCCAAAAAGTTTTCTGAAGTTTGGATGTTTATTAAATCGTTTCTTTATAACTGGGCACTTAGTTAATATTCTGTCCTTTCCTTCCTTCAACAAATATTTGTTCACTTATTTATTTATTTTATATTTGCTCATAAGAGACAGAGTGAGTGTAAACATGAAAGAGAGAAAGGAAGACAGAGAAAGAGAGACAAGAAGATGGGGCTCCCCCTCAGCAGGGTCACATCATACCTTGATCCCCTTCCGCCAACCCTCCAGCTTGTTTGGATTTGGGGTGTGTGCACCAAGCATGTTTCATATCAACTCAGGAGCCAAACTCATGATCAGTCATGTGGCTTCCAGCACTGCAGTTCAGTATGTTACCACGTAACATCATATTAAACATCTACTAAATGTCAATACTATTTTATGTCCTGGAATAAGATAATAAGCAAGTCAAAGAAAAACCAAATAAAATTAATTTCAAAAAGTGATTTTTAAATAAGATAATACAAAAAAGAGTATCTAGGTAAAGTAGGCTCTACCAAAAGCCCACTTAGCTCCTTAGCTCCAGTGTCGGAGTTCTCTCTAAAGAAGAGATATTTAAGCTGAGTCCTAAAGCATAAGAAAGAGGCAAATAAAAGTTTTCACAGAAATAAATCACAAGTAGAAGGAACCAAAAAAGCCCTAAGATGGTATATTCATCTCCTGTGGCTGCTGAAACAAGTAAGTACAAACTTCGTGTTTTAAAACAACGAAAGCCATTCTACTAGGGCTTTTTGTGGTTTTTATTTTATTTTTTTGAGAGATACATAATATCAAAGGTGCACAACATAATGTAATGTTCTTTATTGAAGATGATGAGTATGATAATAGCCTTAATTTGATTATCACACACTATATGCATGTTTTGAAAAACCACATTATACTCCAGAAAGATGTACAATTAAATGTAACTCAGATACTATAATTTTTAAAAGCATTTGTGACACACACACACAAAAAGTCCATTCTGTCATAGTTTTATAAGCCAAAACGAAGTTGTTAGTGGGGACATTCTCCCTTAGAGGTGCATAGGAGAAAATTTGTTACCTGCCTCTCCCAGCTGCTGGTGGCTCCAGCATTTCTTGCCTTGTGGCCACATCACTCCAATTTTCTTTTCTTTTCTTTCCTATTATCTATCTATCTAGATATCTAGCTATCTAGCTATCTAACTATCTATTTATTTATTTGGAGAGGTTTTTCCTATAGGGCACATGTGTTCACCAGAAAGACAAAGAGAGACAGAGAGACAGAAAGCAAGAAATCACCCCCCAAGGGAGGATGGCCACACCACAGTCCCTTCTCCTCCGTTCTCCTCTAGGGATCTTGGGCATGCACACACAAGCGCCCGGCATGAGTTTAAGGTCTGGGACTCAAACTGCGGTTGACTACATGGGAGTCCAACGACATAGCCATTACGCTAACTGCTGGTCCCCATCACTCCAATTTTCAAGGCCAGCATCTTCAAATCTTCTCTTCTGTGAATCTGACTCATCTCTCTCTTATAAAGACATTCGTGATGGCATTCAAGGCCCTCTAGATAATCCAGGATAATTAATCTTCCCAACTCAAGATACTTAATTTAGTCACATTTTCAAAGACTTTTTTTTTTTTTTTGCCAAGTCAGTAAACATTCACAGGTTCCAGGGATTAGTACATGGTATATTTGAGATGGACATTTTTCAGCCTATCACAGATGGGAGGGAGCTTGACATGTCCGAATAGTGTTTGGACAGCAGACACCAAGGGAGGAGTGAACACCACAAGGGTTGGGAGGTAAACAAAGCCTGTGGGCCAAGGTAAGGAATCCAGTTTTCATCTTAATACCAGTGAGATATTAAACACAGTGTGACATGATTTACAATTTTAAAAGCATTTCTTTGGTCACTGTGTGGAGGCTGGACACTCAAGGGGCAAGAACAAAAGGAAACAGGCAACTATTAGCAGCTATGGTTCCTAAGAGAGAAGGGCGGGCTAGAAGCAATGGTAGCTTGGATTCAGGAGGTAGCAAGGGGGAGAGAGATAGATGCAAACAGAGGAGATAGATTTTGGAGACAGAACCACAAGTGCTCATTGATGGATTAAATAAGTGAGTGAAAAAGGAGAGTGTAATGGAATTCTATGTTTGAAACCTATATTTTTTCACTCAGACAGACCTATGCAACAACTCACGTTTGGAAATAACGGCTACTTCTTCCAAGCCCTAAAAATGGGCTGTGAGTGTCCTTTACTAATAATTTGATATTTTATTGATCAAAAATGCTAATAAGCTAAGTGTTATGTTTTGATGGAATTGGGTAAGAATCTCCAATCTGCATTAGGGGGGGAATTTTACATGAAGTCCAGGCAA
>NW_006205727.1:3320657-3324996 GCF_000334495.1 Tupaia belangeri chinensis
GGTTTGCCTTTTCCTAAGATGCAATTGATAAAGTAAGCCTGCTCTTCAGGAGAAAAATATTCTTTTTCTTTCCCCCAAAATCAAGTGGTAACAAAGGCATCACACACTTCAGAGCAAGGTTAAAAAGAATGAAAGTGGCACTGTTATAATGATTGATGACAACTCGACATGTACCTGTTAATGCCATAAACCTCTCGAATCCTGGGTCAGGTTTACTTGGCAGGCAGCATCTTTCATGTCTGGTGTTAAGAGTGGCTGAGCAACCAGGAAATCCTTTGTACACTGATGTTCTCCACCATATGCTGTTCATCAATAAAGAATGGATGGCAACAAATCAATTGCTGTGTTGCAAGTTGGATAGAGATAAGAGTAATGGAGAGAACTCTGACCAGAAGGAAGGTGTGGGACTTAGGTTCTACTGTGGGTTCTGTCACCAGTGACTAGTGTAATCTACCAGGAGTCATTTGACCCTGCCCTCAGGCCTCAGTTTCCTCAACTGTTAAGAGGTAAAGAGCTAAGAGTTGTCAAGGTTAAATGAGATCATGATGTGCCTGCACTTTAGACACAATGAGGATCTAACAACCAAGTTGCCACTATTATATTATACCGTATTACAGGTTTTATCACATTTGATTCCTCCATGGTGTTTTATGCTTGGTATGGTCCCAAAACTTTTTTTGTCAAATTACGTTATATAAGTATACTGCCATGAACAGAAAAAAGGTAAATTTATTTGGCAAGTGCTAATGGATTGATCATTGGAGATTAGTAAATGATTCCTTGATTTATATTCAGATGTTCTTTATTGGGGAGAAAAATATGGAAAGCTCTATTGGTCCTCAGTCTTACATTAAGGATTCCAGAATAAAACATATACCAAGGTCACATGGCCAAATATATTGTGTATAACTTTATTAAAATATCAAATTATTGGGACCAGCACACAGCATAGCAGTTACATCACTGGAGTCCCACATAGCCGACCGTGGTTTGAATCTCAGACCTAGAGGCTTGAAATTCACACTGGGCACATACACGTGCATGCCCAAAATCCCAAGAAGAGACTGGAAGAGAAGGGACTGCAGTGTGGCCATCCCCCAGGGGATGATTTCTCACTTTCTGTCTCTGTTTCTGTCTCTCCAGTGAGCACACATGCCCTATAGCAAAAATTTCTCTCTTAAAAAAAATTTTAAAAAAAATTAATTAACAAAGGACATTCACGATCCAGCATTAGAGCTTATAAGAAATAGCCAAAATTTTTTAAAAGTGAAAAAAGTTTGTTGGTTTGTCTGACTGAAAGAATAAAGAACTTCCTATGGTTCTTGAATATTTTATGTAAAATAACTTATTATTTGAAGTTTTTATCAAGTGGATTTGATGAGTTAATTGTGATCTACTGAGTCTAGTTATCAGCCATGTCTGTGGTTACTCTAAGATCCTATCAGTTTGATGTTCAAGAGGAAATAGTGTAATTTGCTATATTCTCATATACAACATTGTTTAAGGACAATGAAACACAAATGATAAATTATAAATGCAATTTGATTTTCCCCACAACCTATCTCATCAGCTAAGATTGTTCAACAAAAATTGTTTTCATTTATAAGCTAATATTCTAAAGGATATGCCATCTAAATTCACTAATTCTTGAATGGGTTATTTTCAGATAGCACCCAGTATTATCTAAGTGTTTCTCTCACATCTTTTCCATTTATTTTCAAACATCCAACCTCCATCTTCCTCTTTGTTCTCATGTGGTCTTTTGTTTTGATAGAAAATATTAAACATCCTACTTAATTCAAAATCATATTTTTTAAGGTTGTGTTATAGACAGAGTTGGATCTGGACTTACACTGTATTTCACCATCAAGCATCCCCCCAAATGCATCTTTGAAAATAATTCATCACAGTCATCGCTATAATAACAGTTTTGTTAGTGTTTGTGAATATTACATGTCAACATAGATCAATTTTACCAGGCAAGCCAGGATAAACTGTTATTTAAGAACTGATTAAGATATTTGTAATCATTAGAACTATTACAAATTGGCAAGGCTCTGATCCAGGTTGATCTTTATGCAATCATACAATATAGGAAGTCTTTGTATTATCTTTTCTGGTGATTCCCCACACTTTTTGTAACTAGGGACCAATTTCGATGAAAAACAATTTTCCATGGACCTGGGGAAAAACAGGATGGCTTTGGGATGGTTCGTTCACATTACACTTACTGTGTACTTCATTCATATTATTATTATATTGAAATATATCATAAAATAGTTATACAACTCACCATAATGTAGAATCAGTAGGAGCTCTGAGCCTGTTTTCCTACAACTAGATGGCCCCATCTGGAGTGTGACAGGACACAGTAGGACACCTGAAGTACGTTACTTATGTCCAATCTATTCTGTAATCTCATTTTGGTTGCTATCACAGCAGAAAACCCTGCTTCACAAAGATAGGATGTTGGTAATGGTTGCAAGATTTTCAGTGCTTTTGTGGTAATCTTGGGATAGTTTGCCTTGACTTTAATTCAGAATGTGTGGAGATTTGAAGTTGTCTCAAACAAACTTTAAAGGCCACTGTCATTTGCAATCTCAAGCAGTTGAGCCTGTTCTAGCACAGACAAAACTGACTCACCTGGCTCATTCATAAATGGGTAGATGACCCATTCCTTCCTATTTGGGAGTCTTTTGTGGTGAGGAAGTAATGCTCAAACCTAGATACCTTACATGCATAGTTCACAATAGGGTTTTAACTCCTATGAGAATCTAATACTGCTGCTGAACTGACAGAAGGCAGAGATCGGGAAGTAATGGGAGCAATGGGAAGTGGCTGTAAATACAGATGAAGCTTTCTGCACTTGCTTGCCATTTATCTCCTGTTGTAAGGCACAGATTGGTAGCAGTTTGTAGCCTGGTGGTTGAGGGCCCCTGAGCTTGTCTATTTTCATAGTACCAACGGTAACTGGACATTAGCCAGTATCCTTTGTACTTGTTTTAGGAGTAAAGTATATCATGACATTCAAGAAAATAGCAGTGACCAGCAGCTTTTAAAAAGTTCTGCCAAGTAGACTAGCTTCAAGAAAAAGTACTCAGCCTGTTTCACAGACTTCATCATATTCTTCTTGATAGTTCAGTACAGATAAAAAATATATCTACCCTTGGTATGAAACACTTATTTATCTACATATTCCCAGAACTTCAGAGGAAGTCAGAAAGGTCTTTGTGATAATCACCTACTATTAAAAAAACTGTAGCTCAATGTTGAAGAAGAATAATATATGTATATGATTGATTTGATTATTATACACTATATGCAAGCCTTAAAAAACCATAATGTTGCCCACAATGATATAGATTATATGTAAATCAGAAATTATAATTAAAAACATATTAATTGATAAATAAATACATAAAAATATGTAGTCTCACTTTCTATACTTTTTATATGATTCCTTGGAAAGGAAATTCCTAAGCATTTGGTACGAGTAGCAGTCCCACCTAGGGCCCTCATAGAATGTTTTCTGATAAGTGTGGTATTTATGATGTACATGTTTTTAGATCTATAAACCTTGAGTCACATCCTTGATCCCACATATAAGTGGATGTGACCGGAAGGCATCTTTATCTCTGATCTTATGAGTCACTTCAGATTTTCCAGTGCAAAATGAAAGAGGTGCACTGTAGTTTAAAAGCTTGTGACCACTCCTAAATTCATAGGTTGAAACTTAATCCTCGGTATGATAGTGTTGGGTGGTAGGATCCTTAAGAGGTTAAGTCATGAGGGCTCTGTTCTCATGAATAGATTAATACCCTTATAAAAACGGTCTGCAGAAGTGGGATCACTCTCTTTTTGCCCTTCCTCCTATTTTCCACCATGTGATGATAGGGCAAGAGGGTCTTGGCCAGATGTCAGCACCTTGACCTTGGATTTTCCATCCTCCAGAATTGTGAGCCAATAAATTTCTTTTAACTATAAGTTGCCCATTCTCAGGTAGTTAGTTATCATAGCACAAATGGACTAAGAAAAGGTGCTTTTCCAGAAGTTTTTCATTTTCTAAAAGCTCAGCTTCTTATTTACACCAGCAACCTCTCAAGAATATTAATAAATGTGGGACCATGGGACCAGCAGTTAGTGTAATGGCTGTCACTGGACTCCCATGTAGTCGACCACAGTTCGTGTTCCTGACCTGGTGGCTTAAACTCACGCCGGGCATGTTTGCATGCATGCCCAAGATCCCAAGAGAAGAATGGAGAAGAAGGGATTGCGGTGTGGCCATCCTCCCTGGGGGGTGATTTCTAGCTTTCTGTCTCTATGTCCCTCTCTGTCTGGC
>NW_006205727.1:3325032-3326414 GCF_000334495.1 Tupaia belangeri chinensis
AAAATAAATAAATAAAATAAAATAAATAAAATAAATGCGGGACTAGCACATGGCATAATGACTATGTTGCTGGACTCCCCTGTAGTCAAACGCAGTTCGAATCCTGGACCTGGTGCCTTAAACTCATGCCGGGTGCATGTGCGTGCATACCCAAGATCCCTAGAGGAGAATGGAGGAGATTGCAGTGTGGCCATCCCCTCTGGGAGGTGATTTCTCACTTTCTGTCTCTCTGTCTTTCTGGTGAGCACATGCACCCTATAGAAAACCTCTAAAAAATAAAATAAAATAAAATGGCCTTCCCCTGATAAGTGCTGGATTGCCACTTTTAAATTTCCATTTGACACAAAGATCTCTATCACTTCTTCTCCTGGAACTAACCCTCTCACGTTTTCCCCAGGCTCACTCCCTCTCACATTGTTTATGAAGTCTTCAATCAGATAGAGTGGACCCTCTCCTCTTAAGTCACTGCTTCCTAAACTTCATTATGCACCCAATTCACCTTAAGAGTCAGGACCCCACCACCAGGGATTCTAATTTATCAGGGTTAGTCTGAGAATGTGCATTTCCATCAAACCCACAAATCACATTTTTAGTATCACTAGTTTGAGTCACAGCAAGAGCATCTGAATTGCTGGGTTTTGAATTTCCACCCCTAATCACTATATACTTTAAGCACTAGAGCCTTTCCTGATCCACAGTGCTTTTCACCTCTCCTGAATGATCTGATTCAAGAAAACTTTCCAAACCTAGAGAGGCACTCAAAGATCCAGTCCCAAGAAATAAAAAGGACCCCAAATAGAATCAACCCAAGGAGATCTTCTCCAAGACACATTATAGCCAGATTGACCAAAACCACAGACAAAGACAAGATACTAAGATTGTCAAGAGAGAAACTCCAAATTACCTACAAGGTATATCCCATCAGGCTAACAGCAGACCTCTCATCGGAAACAATGTGAACAAGGAACGAATGGGGAAATATATTCAAAGTGTTAAGGGAAAAGCAATTTCAATCAAGAATACTGTACCCGGCAAGATTATCCTTCATATGGGAAGAAAAGACAAGAATATTCTCAGATAAACAAAACCTCAAAGAATTTACCAACACCAGACCAGATTGCCAAGAAGTTCTCAAGGGATTGCTATGCTAGGAAAATTAAATATAGACATATGGAAATAAGAGTTCAAAACCTAAGAAAATGGCCAACCTAATCATAGAAATATGTCTGGAGTTCAATATTATATCCCAGAATTTAATCGGGGAGATCAGACCACGACAGAAGATGGTTAAGTACATGAGACTGAACTGGTAAAATAGCATTTTATGACTTTTGAGTAAAACATTGCTGATTTTCTTCTAGGCTTTGTTTTCCAGTTTTAAG
>NW_006205727.1:3326865-3351630 GCF_000334495.1 Tupaia belangeri chinensis
CAAACACACACACACGTATATATATGAAACTAGAAATTAAAAATTAATGATGAAAACATGTATTATTAAGCCACTGTGCAGTATATTTTGGATGGGAAATCAGTTTGTATGCTGTGACAATGCTCAGGGAATGAATGTAAATTAATTAATTAATTTTAAATGTTTCAGAAGAAAATTACAGTGCACTTGTAACTAGATTCTAGCTTTGTCCATAGTTTTAGATTAAGGTATTTTGTGAATCAATAAAATGTGAAAAAAATGAAAATAATAATAAAATTAAATTGAAAACAACAACAAAAACATGTAACAGACACAAGTATGGACAGTTATTATGTACAGTATTATCTTTGACTTGCTTGACATCCAATGTATTTATGCTTTGAGAACCAATGTCATATGCTATAAAGATGTATAATGATCAAATGTAAATTTTAAAAATTATCTAAAAAATAATGATGGATTAGATGGTGAGGCTTCCAGCAGCCACTCAGAGACTAGATTTCAAGTACTCTTGGCCAGCCAGCCTTGTCCAGGACCCGAGCAAGTCAGCAACCCTGCCCACACGTTGTTTTGGTAACCGTACTATAGGAAGAGATTGGAAGTACTTTTGCTACTCAATAAATATTGAGATAGAAGATACCACTGAGTAGGTGACAATGCTTTGAGATTAAAAGAACTACACAAGAAGGAAAAATGCTATGGTTTCCATAGAACCATGAATCTATGAATGAGGGTAATAAGATGCACATTTTTGAGCCTAAGAGTCTGGGGTACAAACAAAGCCAATCTACACTGTCATTAAATACAGAGTTCTTTTTTAACTAAGGATTCCAGGTTACCTCAGTGGTTAGTGGTGTATGTAGCCTTGATCTGTCTTTCACAAAAATTAAAATTTCACTTGTGTCTGTGCATGTTTGTGCATCTAAGTTACTTTTATTTTTCTACTTTAGTGAATGCCCACTATGTGTTAGTTTCTATTCTCTGTGCTAAGAATATGATGGAAATTAATCTGACTTCCAATGTTGTGAATTCAATTATTCATCACTATGCATGCAAGGAAGAATAGTAAACACTCACTAACATTAAAAGTTTTATCCCGTAGGGAACCAGCAGTTAGCGTGATGGCTATGTCGCTGGACTCCCACGTAGTCTTCCACGGTTCGCGTCCCGGACCCAGTGGCTTGAAAACTCACGCCCGGTCACGTGTGCGTGCGTGCCCAGGATCCTGAGAGGAGAGTGGAGGAGAAGGGATTGCGGCGTGACAATCCCCTCTGGGGGGGTGATTTCTCGCTTTCTGTCTCTATGTCTCTCTCTGTCTGTCTGGCGAGCGCACGCGGCGAGCGCGCGCGCCCTATAGCGAAAACCTCTCCAAAAAAAAAAAAAAGTTTTATCCCATAGAGTACAAGCTGCAAATATGGTATGTTTCTTGATTTATTTATACATTTTTCCCCCTGATCGATGTCTCAGTTCCATTTTCTTGTGGTCTTCATTTGACTAATTCTAATTTCATCCAGCTACTTGAGAGTGAATCTAGAATCAAAAAGTAAAGCAAATGGAGACCAGCAGTTAGCGCAATGGCTATGTCACTGAACTCCCATGTAGTCGACTGCGGTTCACATCCTGGACCCAGTGTCCTAAATCTCACGCTGGGCGCGTGTGCGTACATGCCCAAGATCCCGAGAGGAGAATGGAGGAGAAGGGATTGCGGTGTGGTCATCCCCCCTGGGGGGGCAATTTCTCACTTTCCGTCTTTCTCTCTCTGTCTGGCGGCACACGCGCCCTATAGCAAAAACCTCTAAAAAAAATAAATAAAAAGTAAAGCAAATGTAAACCTAGCTTCTAGGTGAGTTCATGACCATATAAAGTTTTTCTTATAACTATTCAGGAGATTCAAAAACTAAGGTACTCAGGGTATTCAAAAAATAAGTCAATAGCCTAGTGACATTTATAGCCATTGCATTCCATCTTTTATGTCTTAAGAATAAAGTAGACAAGAAACATTTTGTCTTTTACCTTAAAGATGAAGGGAAATACAAGAAGTGGGTTTTTAAAAATCTTCAATAAAGCAAGGTCTAAAAGAGTACTTAAAACTTCACAGAGGGTGATCCAAAGCTATGTCACCCTTATCTGTTCCTTGTAAATCCCTGTTCCCTGTGTTAGTCTTTGTGATTTCAGAAAGGAGTTTTTTTTATGTGGGTTAGACTGTTTAAACAAACAAACAAACAAACAAAAAACCTTTAAACCATGTTCAGGGCAAAAACACTATTCTACAGATCAAATCTATGCCACAGTCACCAGGACCATTCAGTTACAACATCTAATCTAATTAATTGCATCGCTTCTCTGCTTCATCTGACCAAATGTTTGTTTTGCCTCCTCTATGCTCAAGGGGTGATAAGCCTTAGAGAGGGAAAAATGAAGTAGGAAGTAGAAAGTGGTATTCTAAAAAATAAGTAAAGAAAGGTTTTTTAAGAATTCCACCGTGCCTTTGGAAATGATAGAAAGCAAAGTGCTTTGACAACTCCCATTAGGATAGCAGAGCCTTCTTGACAGAATTGTCTGCTCTACTTGTGGCACTTCACTTATGTTAAGTTACTCATTTGAAATCCTCTATCTTTTTTAAAATCTGAAATCCCCTACCCATTCTACAGTATGGAGAACTCAAGTCTAATTTAACTAATCCAGTTATCAATGCCTTTTTTTTTTTTTTTTAAGGATTCTTTCCTAACAAGAAACATCTGGAAAAGGTTAATATTGTATCATGTCTTTAAATTTTTATAAAGAGTGATAAAAAGGAAAGCAGGTAAAGATTCTTCTTTCAGTATGTTGTGCAAGGTAAAGAGATCTTCATACAGATGCCCTCTCCACATCCTCCCTGAAGAGCCAGCCATAAAACATGCCATCAGCAACTAAGAGCAATTTTCAGATGATCCTCATGAGAAAGAAAAAAGGTTCCATATATTTATGCTTTTTCAAAATCTATTTTCTTCATGTTCCAAATCATGTCAGATATCTTATTGCCATGACACACAAAGCCCAGTAGAGACAGTTTGGTATGGCTCCCATCACTTCTGATAACACATCACTCAGAGCAATTAGACATCAGGTTTGAGCAGTTTTTAAAAAGCAGATTTAGGCAAACCTTTTCTGTTTTTCCAACACAGTCTTTAAGTTGAAAATACTGTTTATATCCTAAACCAGGACTAGCATTTATTTTATGTGTGTGTGTGTGAGTGTGTATGCATATATATATATATATATATATATATATATAGAGAGAGAGAGAGAGAGAGAGAGAGAGAGAAAGAGAGAGAGAGAATGTATATGTATGTGTATACTGTGTATATATGTGTTTCTGTATATATACTCTGCTAGAAATCAGGAACATACTATGAGTCAAATGGAAACATCCCTACCGTCATGGCTCCCTGGCAGCAGAAATTAAGCACAGAAAGAAGCATGCAATTACAAATTTTGAAAAGTCACTGAAAGAGGACCATGAGATGCTCTGGGATCTCTAAAACAGAGACTGAGACACGATCTGGTATGGGGGTAGAGCAGGAGCCCTCCCATTAAAGAAACTGATAGTACAGCTGGTGATACATCAGGTATTATCACCACCATGGGGGGAAAGAAAGTGGGAAAGAATGTTCCACTCTGAGAGAACTACTCTTGGAAAGACCCAGGGAGGAAACCTAACATGTTTAAAGAACTGAAAACAAGCCAGTGTGACTGGAGCCACAAAAACAGACAAAAGATAAGACTGAACAGGTAGGGAGGGACCAGCCTTCTGTGAAGATAAATAGGAAACTATTAATGGGTTAGGGACTAAGAAGTTTTCAGATTTATGTTTCTATAGGATATCTCAGTGGTGGGGAAGAGGGGAAAAAAAAAGTTAAAATATGTATAACTTGGGACCAGCAGATGGGATAGTGGTTATTATCACTGGACTCCCACATAGTTGACCACGGTTCAAGTCCCAGACCTGGTGGCTTGAAACTCATGATGGGTACATTTGCGTATATGCCAAAAATCCCAAGAGGAGAATGGAGGAAAATGGATCGTGACATGGCCATGCTCTTGGGGGTTGATTTCTTGATTTCTGTCTCTATGGTGAATGTGCATGCCCTGAAACAAAAACCTCTCTCAAAAAAAAAAAAAAGAAAGGAAGGAAGGAAGACAGACAGATAGACCATGTGTTTCTGATGTTTTTACACTTGAGGTCTTGGTGACCCTGGAAGGACTGGTCCTCCTAGGGCTAACTCCCTTCTGGAGACAGTAAGGGACTTTCCTACAAGTGTGGCTTTCACATGTAAACCGATCAATGAAAAATTCATAACTCTCAATTACTTTCTTTCTCTAGTTCTTATACTCTGAGCCACTACCCACCTGTTCTAATCACCCCAGGACCAGGTACCAGACAGTTAGGGATGGTCCCCTCAGAGCCTGTTGAAATCATTCAAACTAACTGATCCTTACCCTCTCTGACCCATTCCTTCCCATGAAACTACAATAAAATTTCTTGTCTACATTTTCCCCTCCTGCCCAACTTGATGCCTCCCCAGGGGAGCTCCTAGCATGGTGTGCCATGCCTCCTATTCCTAGGATCTGTGAGTGTAAACTTTCTTCATGACAGTCATTTCTGTGACCAAGTATCTTACCAGATATGATTAAAACAAATCCCAGGTGCATTTTAAGATAAGACTATTGCAGTAAGCCAGATGAATTCTGATGGTGGCTTAGACTAGTTTGGTCACAGTGAGAAGAAATAAAACTAGACAGTTACAGGAGAGGTAACATGAACTGGATAAAGGAGTGAGAAAAAAGAAGGTATCTAGGGTAATTTCTGGGTTAGTGCTTTGTTCGATCAAATGAATGATGGTGCCGTACACCAAGACAGAAAATCCAGAAAGGGGACCTAGTTTGGGAGAGAGGCTGATGAGCAAAATGCACTTTCAAGACAACAAAATGCAATTGTATTTAAGCTCATATTCAGGGAAAGGAATCACCTCCAGCCTAGCCTCCTCAAAGTTGGGGAACCCAAGGCAGTCCTCAAGGTAGTTTATTTATAGACTGTGATTTTTGTCCCCTAAAACATTACACTTCTAGTTGATGTAAATGACACTTTTAAATGAGAAACATTACTATATTTTTATCTAACTGGTTGTGAAAAATTAACTTTCATATGTTGCAGATGCAGTTTAATACACATCTGTCTGCCTGCTGTCCATGTCAAACTAAAATACATTTTAACAGTGAAATGTTCTCCCAACTTGAGCCAAATTGCCTTAAAGTACCCTTCATTCTATGAACCATAAGGATAGTGTTTCCTTTAATGTGACAAGAAATCACATTGTCAGGTTCTCCTGATTCACCCTAATAATCGCACTTACCTGAATCACATTGCAACACAGGTTGTTCTCAGATTGATCTTTAAATTTATAGGATGAAGAGGGTAACAGTCATGAGAAAAATTCCAACTTTGCTGTTATTCTTATAATTGGCCAGTCTTTTTCATAGTTTCAGGATAAAAATAGTGAGATCAACAGAATGACACAGAAATTTCCCCCTCCTTTGCAACACAAACTACAGAAGTGCAAAAATAATGTCTCTGCTACTATTATTATTACTAAGGAAATTTAAGGGTTGTTTTCTCTCTCTATCTGTTTCAAAAAGTCTTAACAAAAGTAACTTCTGAAGTCATTGTTATCTAACTCAATTTTGCCTAAGGAGTTGAGGAAAAGAAAAAAGTACATATTTTCAGAAGGAGGCAAGAGGATTTCATCCTAACTTGTCACACTTAGGCTTCTGATCTTGCATTGTCTGAGAAGTCCAAACTGCCTACAAGCAGCTGTGGCTGAGAAAATATAGCTGTACAAATAAGGCAAGATACTTAAAGATGTAATCCAGTGCTTATGATATTCAAATGGGCTACAAGGAGACAGATACAATTGGTGGTTATAGCTGTCATGTACTGTGGACCCCAGTGAAATCTAACACCTTTGAGGAAGTTTGCATAATCACAACAAGCCTGGCATCTAATCTACAAAAAGGAAGGAGAAAAAGAAGAATTCCAAGTTCATTTTAGCTTTTCTCCTACTTGCTATGGTAATAGAAGAGAACACCCACAACAGGAGGAGATTTAAGTAGACTGAAGTGGAGATAATACCCCAGGAAATATTTGAAGAAATAATGACCAGGAATAAAGGAAAGACCTAACATCCCAAATTTAAAGGACTCTCAAAGACCACATAAAATACAAGAAAAAAATTACAACTAAATTTATTATGGCAAGTTGTGAGGACATCAAAGACAAAGAGAAAATTCTAATGGCTTCCCAGTGAGAAAAAGCAAATCATTTGCATAGAACAATAATTAGACTGATATTGGAGTTCTCAAAAGTAAGACTCTATAAGATGCAAAAAAAAATGGAGTAATGTTTTCAAAGTTTTGATGGAAAACATTTATTCAATCTAAGCTTTCATTCCCAGCTAAACTACTACTTGAATATGAGGTTATATTTAAGGATAATTAAAAAGGTTAGCACATGAAGACCCACTTTGAAAGAGCCCTTACAGGAAATAGTCCAATGAGAAAATAAATATATCATGGATTAAATATCAAAATATAGGAAGAAATATTATTGATAACTTAGTAAATGTTATTATTTGTCAAGCCTGTAAGATCCACAGTGTGACAAGTGAAAGCAAGATACAATGGTATATGGTAAATTTTGTGTGTCAACTTGGCTAAGCCATGGTATCTGGTCAACAGGTCTGGATGGTGCTATGAAGATATTTTTTAGATGAGAATAACATTTAAATCAGTAAACTTTAAATTTTTTTTGAGAAGTTTTTGCTACAGGGCGCATGCGCTTGCCAGACAGACAGAGAGAAAGCGAAAAATCACCCCCCAGAGGGATTGGCCACACCACAGTCCTTTCTCCTCCATTCTCCTCTCTGGATCTTGGGCATGCACGCACATGCGCCCAGCGTGAGTTTCAAGTCGCCGGGACCAGGACACACACTGCGGTCAACTACATGGGAGTCCAGCAATACAGCCATTACACTAACTGCTGGCCCCAACTTTAAATTTTTTTGTTCTCCAAAATGTGCATGGATCTCATCTAATCAGTTGATGGCCTTAAGAAAAAGACTGACTTTCTTTGCAAGGCAGGGAATTCTGTCAGCAAAGTGCCTTCAGATTTGAACTGCAACATCACCTCTTCCCTGGGTCTTCAACCTGTTGGCCTATTTAACAGATTTGGGGCTGGCCAGCCTACATAATCAATTGAGCCAATTCCTTTCCTTAAAATATCTTTCTGTCTCTACTCTCCAAAAAAACTATATTCCTAGTAATTTTTTCTCCTAACTTTTAATTTTGAAAAATTTCAAACATACAAAAAAGTGAAGGAATAATACAAGGAATATCTACTGGGTCTTTGGAAAAGTCATGACATGTTTTGCATAGGAAAACATAGAAAAATACTTTTTGACTTTTCCAATGACCCACTATATACCCATATGCCCTTCCCTAGATTGTTAATGCTTCACTTCATTTCTTGTTTAATTCTCTCTCTTTCTCTCTCTCTCTCTACACACACACACACTTTGAGCTGAACTATTTGAAGTTAAGTTGTAGACATCATGATACACATTATCCCTAGATATTTCAACATATATATCCTATGAATAAGATATTCTCCTTTGTCATCACATTAATTCAATATTATCATCTATTTTATAATCCACGTTCAAATCTTTCTATTTGATTCCAAAATATCTTTTTTTTTATTCTTGATTCAAGATCCAATCAAAGTTTTTTGTTTTTTATTTAATTCAGCTTATATATTTGTTCCATGAGAGAGAGAGAGAGAGAAACTCCCAACAGGGTCTTCATGCCATAATTCACCTCTGGACTCAGCTAGACTGGATGACCCAGATGTACCCAACATGCTCAGGGAGGTCCTGCAACCCAAGCCAGAACATTTCCCATGTGGGTCCAGTTTCATTACCACTGTACCACCACTTCGCTCCTAATCAAGATTTTAATATTGTATTTGTTTGTTATGTTTCTTTAGTTTACTTTAGCATTGAATAGCTTTCTTGCCTTTTTGTTTTTTCATGACTCTGTCATTTTTTAGAGATCCTAGGCCAATTGTCTTACAGAAAGTTTTTTCTATAACCCAGATTTGTCTGGATGTTTTCTCATGATTAAAGCCAGATTACAAGAGTATTATGCCTGAAATAAGGTTTCTCCAAACCTTACTTTTAGCAAAAGAGATATGTACCATAGTAAAGTTGAAAAGTTGTAAGTCAGGGACCATCTACACATAAAAAACGACATTGGGCCCAGCAGGTGGCATGGTGGTTAAGGTGCTGGATTCCCACAGGGTCACTGCAGTTTGAATTCTGGACCTGGTGACTTTCTTTCTCTCTCTCTCTGTGCCTCTCTCTGGTCAAATTGATGAATAATAATAAATAAAATTAAATGAATAATTTAAAAAATAGTTTTAATTTAAAAAATGACATTAAGAAATGAAGAAACATACTATGTTTTTAAATAGAAAAATGATACTGAAAAAAAAGTCATTTCTTCCTAAAGTAGATTAGTTTGTTATGGCTGCTATAACAACTCAGCAGAAACTTAGTGAATTAAAACAATAAAAAGTTATTCTCTCTCATATATACAAAAAGAATGCTGTAATAATATTATACAGATAATGCTTTATATTTCTTATTGCATCATGTAAGGTTAATTTGCCTTATTAGAGATGCTAAATATGGTCTACTGTAAAGGTACTGTTTCCCTTTATAACTAATATATAATCAGTGGGGTGATTCTTTGAGTCTATGTGAATAACGCAGATTTCCAATACATTTTTACCCAGGGGTCAGATGGTAGGGCAGCAGTAAGATGTAGTAGTCTATAAGGATGACTTATATTTGAACGTTCCAGGCTTTAGTCTAGAGACATCTAGAGACACCTCTATGTACACCTCTGTGTGCCCATGATCCAGAGCTGGCTGAGGCTGGGAGTGAGTGTGGCATCAAGACCTTGCTGAGGGGGTCAGCAGTTAGCGTAATGGCTATGTCGCTGGACTCCCATGTAGTCGACTATGCTTAGAGTCCCGGACCCAGTGGCTAAAACTCACGCTGGGTGTGAATGCGTGCATGCCCAAGATCCCGAGAGAAGAATGGAGGAGAAGGGATTGTGGGGTGGCCATCCCCCTGGGGGGTGATTTCTCACTTTTTGTCTCTCTGTCTCTGTCTTTCTGGTGAGCGCATGCACCCTATAGCAAAAACCTCTCAAAAAAAGAAAAAAAAAAGTTCTTGTTAAGGATGCTGTCTGTCTGTCTCTCTCTCTCTTTTTTCTCGGTAGAAATAAATCATCGAACTTTTTAAAAAAAACTTTTCCCTAGTGACTTTAGAATCTATAATTAATTCTTGCTTTAATCAACTATTAAATTGGGTGTTGCAAAAGGGTGATTTTCTATTCAATTATTCTATGTATTAGTTGGCATTCTTCTTTACAGGAGAGCTTTCTTGTTCTCATACCCCATTCCCCTTAATATTCATACTGATTTTATTTTTCTTTTTGAGAATTATTTTATTTAACTTTTATTTATTTAGTTATCTTTAATTTGACCAGAGAGGGACAGTGAGAGGGATGGGGGAGTGAGAAAGCAAGCTTCAGATCCAGAACTCGAACCACAGTCAGCCATGTGGGAGAGCTTAACCATCATGCCACCTGCCAGCCCCTCATGCTGGTTTTTAAAAAATTACCAGTCACAACCCATTACTAATACTATTGTCTATGGTTTTCAAAATATCCCAGATTTGGCTTATATAGCTGAGTCTCAAAGACTCTAGATGTGACAAGGAAGAAAGCAAAATGTATTGAGTAGAACATGGGCTTTGGAGACAGCTTCCTGAAGAGCTGCCACTTACTAACAGTGTGGCAATAAGTTACTTAAATCCATGGAGACTAAAATTGTTCATCTGCGAAAGAATATAAATACCTACTTCATGGACAGGGGACAAGACTTTTGGTTGATTTTTGCATCTCCAATATCTTGGTCACTCAGCAAGCACTTAATAAATGACTGTTTTCTTTGGAAAGCACCTAGAACAGCACCTGCTACATAATGGTAGCACAATAAATGAGTTTGTTCTTGGTGTTTTTGTTCATATTTATATAATACAATCTTGCTTTACTAGTTAACTATTATTGAGGCTTTTTTATGTGTGAACCTTTCTACCAGTCATCAGTAAAGAACTGGAGAGCTGGCCCTGTAGCCATGTGGTTAAGCACTGTACAGAGAAAGCTGAATGCTACATAGTCAACCAGAATTCAAGTCCCAGCCCAACATGTGCCTTGGACCCTCTTGAACCCTGACATGATACAGGATTGGAAGAAAAAGTATTACACCATGACCAGATCCTCTTGGGGAGTATTTTCTCTCTCTTCTTCTCTCCCTCTCTCCCTCCCCTTCTTCCTCACGTGTATGCACCTGTTTTCTGGCACAATTAAAACACACACACACACACACACACACACACACACATTTTTTAAACAGGAGGAGAACCAGATTGTAGCACGACAGGGTCATAATGCTCTGAGAAACTGACCTACCTGGGAAGATCCTGGGTTCATGTCCAGAGAAATCCCTCAGTATACTGGGCATGTGCTTGTCCATGATCCAGGCTGGCTGAGGCTGTGGGTATATTGCTAAGGAAGAGAAGGGGAGAAGAAACTTTTTTAAAAATGAAACAAACTTAAAAAGAAAGAAAGGAAGAAAGAACCACTGGAGGATTAGACTACATCCGATCAAACTTAGCAATAAAAATTGTTACTATTATCATGACAATAATTAGCATTTATATACTGCTTACCATGTGACAGGCACTGTTCTAAATTCTCAGTTATCTCATTAATTCCCCTCAACAATGCTATGAAGTAAGTGCTATTATTATCTCTAGTTTAAGATTAAGAAACTGGGGACCAGCAGTTGGCATAATGGCTATGTTGCTGGACTTCCATGTAGTCGACTGTGGTTCAAGTCCTGGCCCGGGTTGCTTAAACTGACACCAGGCGCATGTGCATGCATGCCCAAGGTCTCAAGAGGACAATGGAGGAGAAGGGATTGAGGTGTGACCATCCCCCCTGGGGGTGATTTCTCGCTTTCTGTCTCTCTCTGTCTTTCTGGTGAGTGCCCGCACCCTATAGCAAAAACCTCTAAAAAAAAAAAAGATAAGGAAACTGAAGGGCCATTAGCCCCAGACACTGCCCAGAGCAACAGCCAGTGAGAAAATTGTGGCTGGAGGGACCAGCAGATAGTGTAATGGTTACATTGCTGGACTCCCATGTGGTTAACCACAGAGTTCAAGTTCCAGACCTGGTAACTTAAAACTCACGCTAGGCACATATGTGTGCATGCCCAAAATTCTGAGAGGAGAATGGAGAAGGGATTGTGGAATGCCATCCTTCATGGGGGGAAGTTTCTCATTTTTGTCTCTCTGTCTCTCTCTGTCTCTCTGGAGAACACATGTACCCTATAGCAAAAATCTCTCTCAAAAAAAAAAAAAAAAAAGAAAGGAAGAAAAAAGAGACCAGAGATCACCTTGGGAACTCCACTGTCTCCCAACTGTTTTAGATAGCTAGATCTTCCCACTTCTACCATTATCCCCAGACTCTGCAGAGAGCAGCAGCTAGTGAGAACGACTGAGGCAGGAGGCCACTTTAGAGTTCTAGCTGCTTTTTGCTTACTCAGGAATACTTTCAGACTTCATAGTTTTCTGAAGAAGGCAGAAACTCTACTTTTTTTTCCCAGTTGAAACCCTGAAGCCCAGTACCAGGTATACCTGTTCTCAAGAAACAGGGAGGCCATTGGAATAGCCAACTCTAGCAACAACAGTGCAGATTTCAGGGTGAGCATCAGAGAGACAGAGCTGCAAAAAGACTACAGCTCACCTCCACCCACATACCTTTCAACTTTCAGAATTAACTCCATGATATTAGAAAGAAACATAATCAATCAGATGACCAGGAACCAGTGAAGAGGCACACAGAATATGAGAAACCAAGAAAATCTCTCTCTCCCTTAAGAGAAAAGAACAATTCCTCATCATCCATAGACAGTGTAATAGAATTCAGTGTAATGAAAATGTCAGATAAGCAATTCAGAATATTCCTGGTGACAAAACTAAGTGAGATGCAAGAGAAAGGAGACAATGAACTCCAGGAGATGCAAGAGAAAAGAGACAATAAACTCCAGGAGATGTGGAAGTCCTTCCACAATTTGAAAGAAGAAATAGACACTATTAAATAAAATCAAATGGAACTATTAGAGATAAAGACTGTAATACAGAAAATTAAAACCTCCCTTAAAAGTATTAAAAGCAGGTTAGATCATGCAGAAAATCAAATCTTTGTTCTAGAAGACAAAACCTATGACACAGAAAAAAATCCCAAAAAGAGCAGAAAAATAACCGAACAAAATGAGGGTAATATACAAGAAATGCGAGATACTATTAAACACCCCAAATCCAAATAATTGATATTGAAGGAGGTGAAATCCTAAAAGAAAACTTTCCAAACCTAGAGAAGTATTCAAACATTCAAACCCAAGAAATACAAAGGACCCAAATAGAATCAACCCAAGAAGATCCTCTCCATGGCACATCATAGCCAGACTGGCCAAAATCACAGATAAAGACAAAATGTCAAGTTACTTACAAAGTTTATCCCATCAGGCTAATATTTACCCTCTCACTAGAAACAATGCAAGCAAGGGAAGAATGGGAAAATATAACAAAAATGTTAAAAGAAAAACAATATCAAATAAGATTACTATACCCAACAAGATTATCCTTCAAATGGGAAGAA
Source organism: Tupaia belangeri chinensis (assembly GCF_000334495.1). Classification (NCBI taxonomy): domain Eukaryota; kingdom Metazoa; phylum Chordata; class Mammalia; order Scandentia; family Tupaiidae; genus Tupaia; species Tupaia belangeri. Next base: position 3,339,754 of record NW_006205727.1, read on the forward strand.
AAGATAGAAACATTCTCAGATAAATGAAACCTGATCAGTTCTCCAAAAAGAAAGAGACAGAAATGAAAGAACAAAGAACAACTGAGAAAATGGCCAACTTAATGGTAGGGACAGGTCTGGAAATATCAATAATAATGTTGAATGTTAATGGATTAAGTTCTCCAGTCAAGAGACACAGATTGGCTGAATGGAAAAAACAAACAAACAAACAAAACAAAACAAACCCAGAACCCTCTATCTGTTGCCTACGAGAAACACAACTCATGGATAAAGACATATATAGACTAAAAGTGAAGGGCTGGAAAAAAGTATTCCATACAAAGAGAAACCAAAAAAAAGGGCTGGAGTTAAAATACTGATTTCAGATAAAATAGACTTTAAGACAAAACCTGTAAGAACAGACAAAGAAGGGCATTATATAGTAGTAAAAGGGCTGATTCATCAAGAAGATATAATGCTTATAAATATCTATGTACCCAAATATGTTAAGGAAAGACTGCTAAACCTAAAAGGAGAGATAGACTGCAACACACTAATTGTTGGGGATCTCAATACTCCACGATGTCTTCTGGACTGATCATCTAGATTAAAAAAAAAAAATAGCAAAGAGATACAGGATTTAAACAATACCATAAATCAAATGGACTTGACAGACCCCAAACCCACAAAATACACATTTTTCTCACCTTGCATGGACACTTTTTGAAGCCTGCCACATAATTAGGGCACAAAACACACCTTTACAGATTCAAAGTCATAAAAACTGTATCCAACATCTTCTCCAACCATGATGAAATTAAACTTAATATTAATTTTAGGAAAAAAACCTCAAAAATATACAAACATTTGGAAACTAAACAACCTACTCCTGAATAATGCCTCAGATAAGGGACTGATAACCAAAATACAAAGGGAACTAAAGTGGCTTACTCAGAAAAAATGTCTCTAAGAAGACATGAACATCCAAAAGCATATGAAAAAATGTCCAACATCCCTCATCATAAGGAAGATACAAATCAAAGCCACAATGAGATACCACCTAACTCAAGTCAGAATAGCAAATATTAAAAAAAAAAAAAAAAAAAAAAAAAAGTTGGTGGGAATGTAAATTAGTCCAGTCATGGTGAAGAACAATATGGAGGTTCCTCAAAGATCTACAAATAGAACTACCACATCACCTAGCAATTCCACCCTAAGTATCTACCCAAAGAACAGGAGAATGCTCAATCAGAAAAGCACTTCCACATCTATATTTATTGCAGCATTATTCACATTCACTAGGACATGGAACCAACCCAAATGTCCATGAATAGATGAATGAATTGAAAAAGTGTGGAACATATACACTATGGAATACTATTCAGCAATAAAAAGCAATGAGACTCTGGCATTCGATAGTAATTTGATGAATATGGAAGAGTTACTGCTGAATGAAGCAAGCCAGACTATGAAAGAGAGACAAGTAAGACATTGTATATCTCCACTTAATATATACCGACTATCTGCACTCTATAGCAGAAACAGAAAGATTAGAAGACATAGGAACATGGAAAATGGTTATGAATACTGGAGACAGTGTGGGAAGAGGGTGGGAGAAGGGGGAGAGTGTGAGAAAGGTAATCAAAGAGAAAAATAGGCAAGACATTTATGAGACACAGAAATGGATTATTATCTGTTGATATAGCGTGTGTAGTCTCTTCAACTGGACTGGTGCGAAGTGCATACGTGTTGAGTAAATTCACTTTACAAGCTATAGTGATGTACAGTGATTGAATGTATAAATTGAAATAAAACAGTAAGAGAAAGAAAGAAAGAAGAAAGAAAGAAGAAAGAAAGAAAGAAAGAAAGAAAGAAAGAAAGAAAGAAAGAAAGAAAGAAAGAAAGAAAGAAAGAACACTGAGGTCCAGAAAGTATTTCACTTGCCACATAGCCATTCAGTGGTGGAGTCAAGTTTCATACACTGACAATCATGTTTCAGAATTGATCTTGTACCCATTATGCCATGCTAAAGATAGGAAAGCTCTGGGCCAACAGGCGGTGTGGTGGTTGGGGTACTCTACTCCCACATGACTAATCATGATTCAAGTCCCTGACCCAGCAGCTTGAAACATGTTGGGCATAAATGCATGGATGCTCCAAATCTCAGGTAGAGAATAGAGGAGAAAGGATTGCAGTATGGCCATCCCCTCTGGGAGTGATTTCTCATTTTGTCTCTCACTGTCGCTCTGGCAAGTGCATGTGCCCTATGGCAAAAACCTTAAGAAAACAAAACAAACAAAAAAAATGAAAGCTTTGAAGAGTAAGATAAATAAAAACAGAAAGTATACTTTACACAGAAGAGCGTAGAGTGGAGAATGTGACATTGTTTAAAGGGCACATACAGAGTTGAGGATGAAGATATAAGATTCCTGCCCTAAAGTCTACTAGCTTCATAATGTGCTTAAAAAGATCACATTCTGGAAGATGCTGAGACCATTGCAAATGAAGGCCTCATTTCCAAAACTTAAGGAACTGAAGGCAAATTAAGCCTTGGAAAATTGGAAGTAGATGCCAGCTCTTGTCTTCATCTGGTGCTTTATGGCAGCAGTTCAGTGATATACTCGGCTATGTCTGAATAACCCACCAGATGGTCCAGCTGTGAGGATGTTATTGTTTTCTACCAATTTGTATTATTCCCATGGCTTCACGAGTTCTAGTTCCTGAACCTTCAAAAGATACCACAGCTTTTTCCTTAAGCTATGAGAAAATAATCCATTTTTCAAATCCATCACAAAAGATTCATCAGGTCTGTAGGTAAATTCACAAGCAAATGTCAATGCTTTTAAAAATATCCTTTAAAAAAACCTGCATGTTTAGTTTATATGACTTTTTCCTGCTAAGATAAACTAAAGGTTTGATAGAAAGTTTTCATCTGAACAGGCTGTGGGCCATTGTCACCACTGTCAATTAGTTAATGCACTTTGCAAAAAGTGATCCCTGTCTCTCAAAGGCTGTTTTTTTACATTTCTCTCCACACTGTTACCTTCTATGCTATATGGAATTGCTTGACTGATGTTATTTGAGTGGAAAACTGGTCATTCACAAGCACTATACGTCCCAGCTATCTATATCCTACAAAAACGCAATAAGAAATCACCCAGTGTGAATTATACCCTAGTAATTAGTATCTTGTGCATTAGGAGATGCAAGGCTAAGGGCTAGGCAGCCATTCAAACAGTTAAGCATGAATTACCACACCATAATTCAGGGCCTGAAGCCTATCCTATACGTGGAAGCAGATTTCTTTTTTACTAGAAGAGGGAAGATGGTAGTAACCTAAAGAGGAAAAAAGTGTTTTGGGTTTTTTTTTTTTCCTAAATGCCAGAGTGATCCCATTACTGTTATTGTACCCAAAATGAAAGCATATAGTACTGATCTAAATTCTCCTGAAGCAGCTCTTGCATCAGTCTCAGCCTTCATCAGACTCCCTGTGGGGACTTGCAGGGCCAGCAATGGATGCGTGCATTTATCTAGTTTGCGTAATTTCCCCTTGGACAATTGCAAAAAAGTCCTTCTTCTTTATTATTTTGTTGTTGTTGTTGTTGTTGTTACTATTGTTCTTTTGCTATAGGGAAAGTATGTTCTTGGAGAGATGGCAGTGAGAAATCACCGTCCAGGTGGGATGGCCACACTGCAATTCCTTCTCTTCCATTCTTCTCAGGATTTGGGGCATGTTTACACATGTACCCTGCGTGTTTTTCAAGCCAGTAGGTCCAGGACTTGAATTACTTAGTCATCCATGTGGGATCCTGCCACCTTAACCACCATACCACTGGCTGGTCCAGGGGTCCTTCTTATAAGAAAAACCATGACAAAAACAATAACTTGCCTCCAAAGATTCTACCGGAGGCTACTTTTAAGTGTGCTCATGTATATGTGCATGTGTGTCCAAGAGTAAGTCTTTCATGGGCACTTACCTTGGCCTACAAAGTCTTTACCGTCTGATCCCTGTGTATGTTTCAGATATGATTATCCTAAACTCACTTCTCTCATATTGTCTCAGCCACACTTGCCACATTACATAGACATATATCAGGGTATCTGCCCTTCCTTCTGCCTGGAAGACTCTTCAAACATCTGCATGACTGGCTACCTCACTGCATTAGTGACATTTAGTCTCTGCTCAAATGTCAGTTCCTCATAGATGCAGGAAAGATACAAAATACAGAATAAGGTAAGGACAGAAAAAGTACTTAGTCCTTTTCTAGACTAAAATTCAGAATAGCATTCTATTATTATCTTAGCCATTTGTTTACCTGACTATATTTTTTTTCCACTTACCAATACCTAGTATTAAATGATGTATTTATGTGTTCACATCTATCTTTTCACTACATTGAAGCTTGTGAAGCCAGTTCTTTCATTGTTCGTTTATGGATCTCTAGCTTCATATTCTTAGCCCTGAGAAAAATACGTGATGTAGAAAGTCCTAAAATGTTCATTAAATGAAAGAATAAATTAATGTAATCCCAATTTCACAGAATAGAAGATTAGTGTTTCCATTCTGTTCTTTTAGAGAAATGTAAGCACAAGTCCTTCAACACAACCCTTTGCATCCTTTTCTCACATATATCCACTTATCCACTTGAAGGACTGACTAGTTTGTGATAGAATGTTGGGGGCATACCCCAAGGATTTTCTCTGGAAGTGGACAAAATCTGCTGGTGACCATTCTATTGAAAGAGATTTTGGGTTAGGTTGAAAAGCAAAATGTTCTCTGACCTATGCCCTTTCTAATCTGTGAATTGTGTAAACATTAAAAGTAAACTGTTCTTTCAAAGCTTCTTCTTTTTTTTTTTTTTTTTTGTAGAGCTTAATAAGAAACCCAAGAAAATACATTATTGGGATTTTGACTATGAATGATGACATACTGGGTTTATGTTTAAATGGGATTTTTGAGAGTAAAGAAACTAAATTTCTCACAGCCTATAGTTAGTTAACAAGAACTTTCTGTTTGTACCCAAATTCTCAGAAGTGAACTTTCTACACTGGAGGAAGAAAAAAGGGAAGACACTCTCTTGTGAAAAAGTGAGCACAACAATAAGGCGACAGCTGAAGAGGGAGGCAGTAAGAAGAATACAAAAAGAAAATCATAGCCCCATTTTATGTTTGTATCTTCAAAAATCCTTAGTAAAATATTAGTGAACTGAGGGCCAGCAGGTGGCTCAGTGGTTAAGACACTGGGTCTCAGATGGCTGACTTGGCAGTTCAAGTCCCAGAACCAGCAGCCTGATAAACACCCTTGGCATGTGTGTGTATGCCCTAAATCCTGAGAGGAGAATTAAAGAAAAGGGATTATGGTGCGTTCATGCCTCCTGGCAGGTGAGTTCTCATTTTCCCTCCCTCTATCTTTCTCTGTCTTTTACTGGTGAGCTCATATACCCTAAGGCAAAAATCTAAAAAGAAAAAAAAAAATCAGTGAACCAATTTTATAATGTTAACTATATGCCATGATTTGAACATCCCTGCCAAAACTCATGTTGAAATTTAATCCCCATTGTGTGCTATTAAGAGGGTGGAAACTTAATCTATGGTTTTAAGAGGTGGGGTTTTTAGAAGGTAATTAGGATTAGATAAGGTCGGGGACCAGCAGTTAGCGTAATGGCTATGTTGCTGAACTCCCATGTAGTTAACTGTGGTTCAAGTCCTGGATCTGGTGGCTTAAAACTTACACCGGGCGTGTGTACGTACGTGCCCAAGATCCCTAAAGGAGATTAAAGGAGAAGATTGGATTGTGGCGTGGTCATCCCCCGGGGGGTGATTTCTCACTTTCTGATTCTCTGTCTCTCTCTCTCTCTGGCAAGCGCACATGCCCTATAGCAAAAACCTCTCCAGGAAAAAAAAAGGATTAGATAGAGTCATCAGCTTGGAGCCCTCATGACTGAATACTGGTCGCTTTATAAAAAAAAGAAAAAGATGGGACAAGCAGTTGGCATAATGGCTATGTCACTGGAGTCCCCTGTAGTTGACTGCAGTTCAAGTCCCGGACCTAGTGGCTTAAACTTATGCTGGGTGCGTGTGTGTACGTGCCCAAGATCGATCCCAAGAGGAGAATGTAGGAGAAGGGATTGCAGCATGGCCATCCTCTCCTCTGGGGGGTGATTTATTGCTTTCTGTCTCTCCGTCTCTCTCTTTCTGGAAAGCACAAATGCCCTATAGAAAAAACCTCTCCAAAGGGGGGGAAAAAAAAGAAAAAGAAAACGAAAGACTGAAGCACACATGTACACTTTTGTCCTCTAGCTATGTTGATTATGTGATGCCCTGCACTGCCTTGAGATTATGTAGAGTCCCACAAGCAGGAAGACCCCTGCCCTTAGATCTCTAAAACCATGAGCTGAATAAATCTTTATTCTTTATACATTACTAAGTCTGGGGTTTTCAGTTTAGCAACTAAATGGACTAAGGCAATATATTAAATATTTAAAATGTATAAAGTTGTTTTAGTCAGAGTTTCCTAGAGAAACAGAACTGATAGGATATACAGTCATGTGTCACTTAATAAGAATACATTCTGAGAAAGGCATCCTTAGGTGATTTTATCATTGTGCACATATTATTGAGTACATGTACACAGCCCTAGATGGTATAGCCATTTAGGTCCACTCACCTAGGCTATATAGAAACAGAGCTGATAGGATATACAGTCATGTGTCACTTAAGAATAAATTCTGAGAAAGGCATCCTTAGGTGATTTTATCATTGTGCACATATTATTGAGTACATGTACACAGCCCTAGATGGTATAGCCATTTAGGTCCACTCACCTAGGCTATATAGTATAGCCTATGTGATTTTTAAGGGACCACCATCATACATGTGCTCTGTCATTGACTGAAACATACAGGTAGATATATAAGAAAGGATTTATAAGGGGAATTGATCTCTTGGTTATAGAAGCCAAGAAGTTCCATGATAGGCCATCTGCAGCTGAATAAACAAAGAAGCCAGTAACATGGCTTAGTTCAAGTCCAGAGGTATCAGAACCAGGGAAGCCATGGTGTAGCTCTCACTTGAGGCTGAACATCCAAGAGCCTAGGGACCACTGGCACAAGTCCTAAAGTTCAAACTCTAGAGAACCTGGAGTCCTGACATCCAAGACAGGAAAAAAAGTACATCCAGGCTTCAAAAGAGAAAAAGAATTTGTCCTTCCTCTGCCTTTTTGTTCCATCTGAGCCCAGAGCCATTAGATGGTGTCCACTCACATTGAGTTGGATCTTCTCCTACTTAGTCCACTGACTCACATACCAGTCTCCTCTGGCAACACCTTCACAGACACACCTGAAACAGCCCAATCAGATATCAAACCATCTGAGTTTCCCTTTTCAGCAGAAAAGAGATATATTCAATGTCTACCAAAACATTGAGAATAATTAATGCATGACTGAAAATAAATAATGCTTTACTAGCCATCTGAACAAACTTACCTCATAAACTTACACAAACCTAGATGGTAGAGCCATCTGAGCCTACATACATAAGCTATATGGTATAGCCTTTGCTCTCTATGTAATTACCATCATATATATGGTCTGCCACTGACCAAAATATTCTTATGTAGCACATGACTATATATAGAGAAAGGGGTATATGAGAAGGGATTTATTAAAGGAACTGACTCATTTAATTCAGTCAAGCTGACACCAAAAACCAACTATCACCTAAGTGGATTAATTAAAAGTATTTTAAAAATTTAATTAATTAAAAATAACACATCATAATCAAGAATGAAAGAAAGAAATTATTTAAAAATTAATATCAGAGTATTTGGGCCATATATATATATATATCTTCCTTTGAGAGCTATTTGTTCAGATCAATTGTCCATTTTTTAATTGGATTATTAGCGTTTTTTTGTAGGTAAGCTGCTTGAATTCCCTATGTGTTCTGGTCATTAATCCCTTATCTGAAGTATGGTTTACAAATACTTTTTCATTCTCTGGACTAAATATTTACTCTATTATTTCTTTTGCTTTGGTTTAATGTAACCCCACTTGTCTATTTTTTGAGTTATTACTGAACTTTAGGAATCTTATTTAAGAAATCCTTGCCTACTCCAATGTCTTCAAGTGTTTATCATGTGTTTTCCACACATAGTTTTACAATTTGTGGCTTTACATTTAGATCTTTGATCCATTTTGAGTTGACTTTTGTTAATGGTGAGAGATGGAAGTCTAGTTTTGTTTTTCTGCAGATGGATATGCAGTTTTTCCAGCTTCATTTGTGAAAATACTTTTTTCTCGACCAAATTTTCTTGTGTCCTTTGTCGAATATCAGTTGGCTGTATGTATTGGAGCTTACTTCTTATTATTTTTTTAACCTTTGCTACATGGAAAAGATGTATTGAGGTTTATTTCTGAATTCTCTGTTCTGTTCCATTGGTTTATGTGTCTACTTTTGTGCCAATACTATGCTGTTTTGATTATCACAGCTTTGTAACATAGTTTGAGGTTGGGTGGTGAAATGCCTCCTTCTTTATTCTTTTGCACAGCATTGCATTGGCGATACACATCTTCTATGATTCCAAACACATTTTGTGATTGTTTTTTCTATTCCTGTGAAGAATATCACTGGTAATTTGATAGGAATTTCATTGAATGTGTATATTAATTTGTATAAAAACATGTTAATTATATTGATCCTACCAATCCAAGAACAAAAATTATTTTCCATTTTCTGGTATTATTTTAATTTTTCTTCTTCAGTGGATGCTACCCTCCAAATAAAAAACTTTTATTTGTAGAAAATTTTCACCTTTTTGGTTAAATTTATTCTTTTTTTAAAAATTTTTTTGTTGTAAGGCACAAGTAGTTATACATGCCTGGGATGTATTTCGAGCCACTGGGTCCAAGACTTGAACTGTGGTCGACCACATGGAAGTCCAATATCATAAGCATTATGCCATCTGCTGGTCCTCCCACTTTATACTTTTAAGAGAGTTTCATATCTTTATGTGGGCCCAAGTCCAAGTTTCTATCAGGTTTCTTAAACTTGAAGAACTGCCTTCGATATTTCTAATAGTGCAGACTTGCTGATAGTAAATTTTCTCAGGTTTTGTTTGTCCAAATGTTTTTATTTCATCTTCATTTTTGATAGATCTTTTTACTGAATCTTGAATAGACATATTTTTTCTTTTAGCACTTTAAAGACTGTTGTCTTCTGGCTTGTATAGTTTCTGACAAGAAGTTTACCAAATTGTTATTTTTGTTCCTCTGTATCTAATGTGTTTTATTTTTCTGGCTGCTTTTTAGGTTTTCTCATGTTTGATTTTTAACCACTTGAATACGATGGCCTAGATGTAGATGTATCTTTCTTGCTGTTGTCTGAGCTTCTTTGCTCGATGTCTTTCATTAGTTTTAGAAAATTCTCAGCCATTATCCGTTCAAATATTTCTTCTGCCTCATTCTTACTTGTTCTTCTGAGATTTTAAAAACACATATATTAGATTGCTAGATATGGTTTCACAGCTCCTGGATGCTCAGTTTTGGCTGTTTTCACTGCCCTATCTTATTTCCTTCCCCTTCAAACATCCTCTCCTCCTTCCCATACACATTCTTTTTACTTTGAGCTTCACTTTAGGTCATTTTAGCTGATCCATCCTCAAGTTCACCAGTTCTATCCTCAAATGTGTCAACTCTACTGATGAGCCTATCAAAGGTATTCTTTATCTCTGCCACTATATTTTTCCCCATGGCATTTTCGTTTGACTATGTTTTACACCTTCCAAGTCTCTGACGACATCCTGCCATCTTATTGTGCATATTTGTATACATCTTAATTATAATTGTTTAACATGCTCAATAGAAAGGACCTGACCCACTCTTAGAAAACTGCTATTTCTTGCTATTCAGTGCTCCCCAGCTTAGTGATGGTGAGGGGAAAAGGTGGATGTGAGTGAGGGGAAAAGAAAGAGGGGTTGTTTATTATCCTCATCCAGACTCAGCTTAGGCAGAATCAGGATCCCTGGGTCTCAAAGGTAAAAATTTCTTTTTTTGTTTTTCTTCTTTTTTTTTTTTTTTTTTTTTGAGTTTTTTTTTGCTATAGGGCACGTGCGCTCGCCAGACACAGAGAGAGAGAGACATAGAGACAGAAAGCGAGAAATCACCCCCCAGGGGGAATGGTCACGCGGCAATCCCTTCTCCTCCATTCTCTTCTCGGGATCTTGGGCATGCACGCACACGCGCCCGGCATGAGTTTTAAGCCTTTCTGGCTGCTTTTTAGGTTTTCTCATGTTTGATTTTTAACCACTTGAATACGATGGCCTAGATGTAGATGTATCTTTCTTGCTGTTGTCTGAGCTTCTTTGCTCGATGTCTTTCATTAGTTTTAGAAAATTCTCAGCCATTATCCGTTCAAATATTTCTTCTGCCTCATTCTTACTTGTTCTTCTGAGATTTTAAAAACACATATATTAGATTGCTAGATATGGTTTCACAGCTCCTGGATGCTCAGTTTTGGCTGTTTTCACTGCCCTATCTTATTTCCTTCCCCTTCAAACATCCTCTCCTCCTTCCCATACACATTCTTTTTACTTTGAGCTTCACTTTAGGTCATTTTAGCTGATCCATCCTCAAGTTCACCAGTTCTATCCTCAAATGTGTCAACTCTACTGATGAGCCTATCAAAGGTATTCTTTATCTCTGCCACTATATTTTTCCCCATGGCATTTTCGTTTGACTATGTTTTACACCTTCCAAGTCTCTGACGACATCCTGCCATCTTATTGTGCATATTTGTATACATCTTAATTATAATTGTTTAACATGCTCAATAGAAAGGACCTGACCCACTCTTAGAAAACTGCTATTTCTTGCTATTCAGTGCTCCCCAGCTTAGTGATGGTGAGGGGAAAAGGTGGATGTGAGTGAGGGGAAAAGAAAGAGGGGTTGTTTATTATCCTCATCCAGACTCAGCTTAGGCAGAATCAGGATCCCTGGGTCTCAAAGGTAAAAATTTCTTTTTTTGTTTTTCTTCTTTTTTTTTTTTTTTTTTTTGTTAATTCATGGCAGAGCATGTATCTGCATGAGAGAAACAGAGAAGCACCCTTCACAGGGCTCTGTTACTCAGCAGTCCCCTTCCTCCAGTCCTCCAGTCTGCCAGGACCATGGGCATGCCTACACACACACTGCTGGTGCATTTTCGGGCCAGCAAAGCCGGGGACTTGAACTATGTGGCTCCTGGTGCCACAGTCTAGTATGCTACCAACTGTACTACACAGGCTGGGCCAGATAAAACTTTGTTAATAATCTTACTCTCACCTAGGTATAAGAGGCATAAGATATCTCTAATGTCCTGTTCCCAGAATGGCTTCTTGTCCCTTCTCCTGACATAAGGGGCTTTTTACTCTTACTTATACCCTTCTTTATAATTTCTTGGGGTTTCAGGGTTTGCTGTTGTGCCCCCAGTGTCTTAAGGCCTTCATTACTCACAGAGCAAAGGGTCCAAGCAGAGTTCATTGGGTTTCTCATAGTACTAGATGCTGCCCAACTCTAGGCCTGAATCACAGACGGAGAGGCTTTCTCTAGGTCCCCATCCTGCCCCTAACATTTCTTGTGAACACTAGTAAAGAACAATTTACGAGTAGATGTGGATCCCCCTTGCTCATATAACACCTAGGCATCTTATATTCTTGAACAAGTCGCCCCCCCCCCAAACTTCAAGAATTCATTAAAATATTTCATCAAACTTTTCTTACCTGTTAGTATGGTGGTCCTCATTTCCTCTGAGCTCTGCCACGAAACATTCCTCTCCTTAGTACCTTTCCTTGCATGTCAGACTAGTTGATTTCCCTTTTAATGCAATTTTCAGATGAATTCAAGAAAATGCTACATATAATTTTGC
>NW_006205727.1:3352138-3417395 GCF_000334495.1 Tupaia belangeri chinensis
ACATCCCGAGATGCTGCCCCACCCTAGCCCTGAATCCCAGATGGAGAGGCTTTCTCTAGGTCCCCATCCTGCCCCTAACATTTCTTGTGAACACTAGTAAAGAACAATTTACGAGTAGATGTGGATCCCCCTTGCTCATATAACACCTAGGCATCTTATATTCTTGAACAAGTCGCCCCCCCCCCAAACTTCAAGAATTCATTAAAATATTTCATCAAACTTTTCTTACCTGTTAGTATGGTGGTCCTCATTTCCTCTGAGCTCTGCCACGAAACATTCCTCTCCTTAGTACCTTTCCTTGCATGTCAGACTAGTTGATTTCCCTTTTAATGCAATTTTCAGATGAATTCAAGAAAATGCTACATATAATTTTGCCAATTATTTAAGTTTCTTTTTGTTAGAATGAAAGCAACATTCTTTCCAGCTTCCTACATTCTAGTTGGAAACCAGAGATTCTAATATACAAGGGGACTTTAACTTTCAGTAAAAGTCCATTGCATTCTATAGTATGCTACAAGGGCTTTTACAAAAGAAAAAGCAGATGGACATGCTTGGAATGAAGTAGTAGAAAGAGGTTAGTGTCTGGCAAATGACTAAGAGGTGATCAAGAATTGTGTTAAGCTTCTGCACAAAAAAAAGAAAGCAATAGAATGATGAGACAACCAACCAGATGGGAGAAAATATTTGCAAACTATTCATCTGACAAGATGAATTAATATCTAGAATATAAAAAGAACTCAAAAAACTCAACAACAGAACAACAAAATTAAAAAAAACTCACAATAACAATAAATTAACCAATTAAAAAGGCAAATAACTTGAATAGACATATTTCTTTAAAACACACACACACACACACACACACACACAAATGGCCAGGAAGTATATTTAAGAATGTCCAACATTCCTCTTTTTAAAGAAATGCAAATGAAATCCACAATGATTATCATCTCACACCAGTTAGAAGTACTAAAAAAATAAAATGCTGGCAAGGATGCAGAGAAAAGGAAACTGTTATACACTGTTGGAGTGAGAATAATTAGTGCAACCACTATGGAAAACAGTATGGAGATTTCTCAAAAAAAAAAAAAAAAACTAAGAATAGAACTATCATATGATCCAGCAATCCTACTACTAAGTATGTATCCAAAGCACAGGAAATCAGCACATTGAAGAGATACCTGTATTCTCATTTTTATGGACCCCTATTCACAATAACTGATGTCCTAAATGTCCATTAATGGGTGAATGGATGAAGAAAATGTGGCATATATATACAATGGAATACTATTCCATCATCAAAAAGGATAAAGTCCTCTCATTCACAGCTACATGGATGAACCTGGGAAACATTATGTCAAGTAAAACAACCCAGGCACAGAAAGAGAAATACTGCATGTTATTTCTCATATGTAGAACCTGAAAAATTTTATCTTACAGTAGCAGAGAGCAGAATAGTGATTATTAGAAACTGGAAAGGGCAAGGGAGAGGGGGAATTGTGAGAATTTTGTTAATGGATACAAAATTACAACTAGACATAAGGAATAAATTCTAGAATACAGTAACACTACAGGTCAACTATATATAACAATTTATTATATATTTCAAATGCTCCTGATACACACACACACACACACACACACACGTGTGCACATGCACACGATAAGTGTTTGGGGTTTAGATATTTCAATTACCCTGACCTGATCATTACATATTTTATGTATGAAATATCACACCATACCCCATCAATATGTGTAATTATTATTTGCCAATTTAATATATAACAATAAAGAATTGCGTAGACAGCAGGTATTTGAAGTCAAGCGTGAAAAGCAACCACCGAGAATACAGTTCTTCCTAAACTGAGGAGACTTTGTTGGGAAGGATCATGAGCATTCAACAGTAACATTCAACTAATTTTATGTAGCCACCAAAGGAAATAATGACCAGGGATTGCTGTAGGACTTTGGTTACCCAAATTACAGGGATGTAGCTAAATCATTACAGCTGTTTGTCATCAAGCCTAATATAGTAGCTGTGGTCTAAAAATGGAAGATTAAGTTCTTTGCACAGAGAAGGTTAATACTAAACTCATGAGTTTATTTAGGCTCCCAGTTTTTAACCACACTACTCAATTGAGTTATCTGAATTGTACTACAATATAGAAACAAAAAGACTCAGGACATTAGGGTATCTTTCTTTAAAAGAAATCATGCAATTTGGCTTTCTCTCATTATACTATTCATTAAGCATTCTGATCAGGGAACCCAAGGTTTAATTTTATCATATTATCGGGGGGTAAAGGGGATCACATTTTAGAGGCCATCTCAGTGCCTGAGTAATTTTTTTCCAATCCAGCAAGATCAGATGGTCTGATTTCCTTGTTCAGTGTTTCTGGTAGAAAAGGCAATTTTCAAGACTGAAATAGCAATTTCTAAGCCATCACTGAAGCTCTTAAAATCCATTTTTTAAACTCCCATAGACTTCCATGTGTAAATGAAAGAAGACTCCTGGAAATACACATTTTTCTATTTTGAGAGATAACTCACTCAAGCATAAAGTTAATACAATTTATTACACCAAAAGTAAAGTTGCATTAGAGTGAGCTCATAACAGATGAGTAAACACACTTCACAAGAACAGGGTTGGCATGTCTGCTATCCTGAGTTTGTCTCCTTCAGCTTCAATGCCTCCTTAAATATCTCATTTTTATATCAGCCTTGCTGACATAGGAGAAGCCTTTCCTCCCAAGAGAGCTGTTTTGAAACACCTTTAGGCTCCTGAAACCTCAGCACTAGCTCTAAGACAGGTCTCTAGCCTCTGGTTATTCTGAGGGAGATAATGCATTGATTCACTCTCCAAAATGCTTGGGACCATGTGTTTAGGATTTTTTTTTTTCAGAGTTCTAAATACTTGCATATTCATAATGAGACATCTTAAGGGTGAGACTCAAGTGTAAACAAAAATTTCATTTATGTTTTATATACCTTTTACATATATCCTGAAGGTAAGTTTATAGAAGTTTGTTTTTTTTTTTTTTTTGGAGAGGTTTTTGCTATAGGACACGTGCACTCGCCAGAAAGACAGAGAGAGACAGAGAGATAGAAAGCAAGAAATCACCCCCCAGGGGGATAGCCACACCACAATCCCTTCTCCTCCATTCTCCTCTCGGGATCTTGGGCGTGAGTTTAAGCCACCGGGTCCGAGACTCAAACCATGATCGACTACATGAGAGTTCAGTGACATAGCCATTACGCTAACTACTGGTCCCAGAACATTTCTGTATCACATCATTTTGACTCCAACTTATCACATGAGGTCAGGGGTGAAATTTCCACTTGTGCATCATGTTGTCACCGAAAGCGTTTTGGATTTTGGAACATTTCATATTTCAGATTCTTGAATTAGGGATGTTCAACCCGTACTTAAAAATGAAAGCAATAAAGTCAATTTGGAGGATTCCCAAATCAAACTGTTCTGATTCATATTCTAGGTTTAATAAAAGCTTACTAGTATAACCTCAAACGAGAGGCTTATTTTCTCAGGACCTCAGTTTTTTCATATCAGGACGAAAAGTTTAGTAATAGTACATAATTTACAAAGTTCTTATGAGTAAACTTAGAAGCAAAGCACTTAGCAGAGTGCCTTGCAAATGGTATACATATGGTGAAAGCTGGAGAAATATCATCATCGTCACTAATACCACATCAGATACCAGGTCAACTTACTCCCCATCCTATCACCTCAGTTCATTGATTCAACACATTCTTGAACATCAGTTGTGTGACAGGCTCTGTTCTAGAAGGTTGTGTGTAGTCAAGTAAAAATACAGGCTTTGTCCCCTCTGTCACCCCTTCCCCCCCAGCAAGAATTTATCTCCTTGAAGCCAGGTCTGCTCTTCAATCAAATGGGACTAATCAGAGCAGGATTAGGGTAAGGTCCTTAAACCACTTGAGGAGCCTGAAGAGCAAATGCCTCCTAAATTTTGTACCCTAGGTACATTGCTTGCCTCACCCTCATCTCAGCTTCTAGGAATGAACCTACTGCACATAGTTATTTTATAAAATGTAGAATCAGGGAGAGGATGGATTATATTTGCCAGGGTCTGAGAGCAGAATTTGTGAAGATTTGACCAAAGAGGCACTATTAGGTCCTTTAAAGGATGAGCTATTTACTAGGCAGGTGCTGGGTGTTCCTTGTAGGTAAATTAAAGGGTGAATGATGGGTAATGTTTGGAAATGACAGCACAGTTTAGAAGGAAATTATGACAAGAACTACGAGTTATTATATACTTAACACCTACTATGTGTGTTAGGCATGGCTAGACATTCCCCAAATATTATTTTTAATCCTCATGAGAGCCTTAAAAGGTTGTTATCACTTATTCCTATTTTATAGCATGACTTCACAAAGCCAAACCCAGGAGGAAAAAAAATTATGACAACTATTAGTTTTCTATTGCTGCCAAAAAAACTCAGTGGCTTAAAACAATAGAAATTTAAGGTCTTAAACTTCTAGAGGTCAGAAGTTTGACATAGATTTCACCTGGCTAAAATCAATAGAGAAGAATCTATTGCCTTTTTCTTTTTCTTTTTCTTTTTCTTTTTTTTTTTTTTTCAGCTCTTAGAAGCTCTGTGTATCTTCGGCTCATGCCCCCACCTACATCTTCAAAACACCAGGTCAAGTTCTGCTCACACTGCTTCACTCAGGCCTTGGTTTAGATTCACAGACCCCTTTGATTCTACTTCTCTCATACTTTTAAGGATCTCCTCACGATTATGCTGGGCTCACTCATATAACTCAGGATAATGTCCTTATTCTAAGGTCATTTGATTAGTGATCTTAATTCTATCTATAATCTTAAATCTTTTTTGCCATGTAACCTGACATAGTCACAGGTTCCAGGGATTAGGGCACAGCCATTGGAAGGAGAGCATTATTCTGCCAAACTCAAGAGGTTTGTTAGTGACAGAGCTGCAAAGTTAGGGTCAATTTGGATTTTATCCCAGGTTGATAGGAAGGCATTAAGGGTTTAAGTAGTGGAGTGACACAAATAAATTACAGAAATAATCCTTGAATCAGAATGTAGACAAGAGTGGATTCTTACAAGAAGGGAAAGCGAGAAAGTGGATTCTTACAAGAAGGGAAAGCGAGAAAGAAAGAGGGTGCTATGCAACCCCTATGCCTGGACACAGAGGGAAACTGCTCTCACCCCTGACTCCTCACTCTGCTTGGAAACTGCATCATTTGTGGCACCTCTTAACATATTATGTACCCAAACTAGAGCTCATCATTGTGGAGTTCTAACGATATGGCAGACTCTACATGAATTTACCTAGCTGATCCTCAAAACAAGCTTAGGAGGTAGGTAGGATGATCAGCCTCATTTCATAGCTGAGGAATTGCTCAAGATGAATTAGCAGGACTAGCAGTTGGTGTAATGGCTATGTTGCTGGACTCCCATGTAGTCAACCATGGTTCAAGTCCCAGACCTGGCAGCTTAAACTCATGCCAGGCGCGTGTGCATGCGTGCCCAAGATCCCGAGAGGAGAATGGAGGAAAAGGGATTGCGGCATGGCCATCCCCCCTGGAAGTGATTTCTCACTTTCTGTCTCTCTGTCTCTCTCTGTCTTTCTGGTGAGCACACATGCCCTATGGGAAAAACCTCTCCAAAAATAAATAAATAAATAGTAATAAAATAAATTAGCTAGAAAGTGAGCAACTGAGATTCAATCCGAGAAATGCAGCTCCAGAAATTGTTCACTTGGCTATTCTTCCCCCCAGCAAGACTGACAAGGAGCTGAGAAAAAAAGAAAAAAAAAAGACCAGAAAGAAATCCTTCTGTCTAAAAAACCACCTCCTCACAGTTCCTTAAAACCCCATCATTATCATTTCACGCCTGAGATAAGCCTTGCCCCAAACTTGGGCAGTTGACATAGGTCCTTTCTTTACTGTGAATACGTTATGTATCCATTCACTAAATAAGAGCTATTGACCACCTAGTAAGCATTAGATTCTCAGCTAGGATTTTTCCCCATGACAGGAAGGACTTGGCAGCGAGAAAGTGTGTGCCAAAAAAGAAAAGTGGTGCTGTAAGGACGAATTTCACTTACGCCAAGTTTAGCCTCAGGAGATGTCCACATTTATCACTGGGTAACCATTAAGTCACCGCATAGTATGATGATGCTCATCCTTTCTGCTGGATAACTCTCCTCCACAGCTAATTGCCTTACATCTGTAGCCTAGTTCTTGTCAGTTTTGTCACACTGTTATTACATACAGTAATGGTGTGTAAGATATTAGTCTGTCATTATATATAAATGTGTCTAAGGAAAACTCATTTCCAAGAATCATTTTTGAAAATGAATCCAGAAGAGAGGTAAAAGCTTATTTTCTGTCTCCAAGGACAACATAAAGTAACTGTGAGGCTCATAACAAGAATCGTTTAAGGTGGATTTTATGCCCCATAGGAATACCAAAGCCACAACTACATTTTGGGATGAAATATAAAGTCCAGGAAAGAGTTAAGCTGGAGCTAAGAAGACACTTTCATCTCCTGCTAACTGTGCCATGCCTGGAGGGCATGAGCAGCCCAGCCCTTTCCCCACTTACCATTCTTCTTTTTATTTTATTATGTTTAATAGCATGTGACCAGAAAATCATTTCTACTGTTTTCCCTCTGGTGCCATTAGGTTTAATTTCCTTGTTTTAATAATACAGCACCAGTGATTTGTCTGACACTAGAACCTTTTACTTTCTGGTTATCTATTAAAGCAGTACTTTATTATAAAATATATATTTGATACAACTTTCTTTACACAGGGTTTGTGTGATACCCCCAAAGGTGGAGCATAACCCAGATGCTCAGGATTTCTCCAGTTTCTTTCTGACCCTTCTGATCGCTGAGATGTATACTCTATGAAAACTAAAACTGTGTTTCTCGTGCACCCAGAACAATCCCTGCAAATAGCAGGTATTCAAAAGTGATGTCAAATGGTAAAAAAAAAAAAAAAAAAAATCCCTACTTATACCCTCTCACCTCTGACCAAACACATACGCAAAACAGCCAAACTAGTTTTCCACACTGAGAGTGTGTCTTTGAAATGGGAAAGAATTTGTATTTAAATGTGAACTCACTCAGAAAATGGATCAACTTTAGGATACTTTCAACTTTAAATACAATAAGTCTCTACCTTTATTCTTCTTTGCTCAGTACTACTCTGGCAAGTGGGATCCTTTGTGATTCCAGATATTTTTTTTCTATTTCTGTGAAGAGCTTCTCTGGTATTTCAGCTAGAATTGCATTGAATTTGTATATTCACTTGGATAGAATCAACATTTTAACTACACTGATTATTTCAATCCAAGAACAAAAGATGTCTTTTCATTTTTTTCAACTTTTGAGTTCAAAATATACTAAAAAACTATAATAATCAAAACAGCATGGTACTGGCACAAAAACAGACACATAGACCACTGGGACAGAATAGAGAATCCAGAAATAAATCCAATAATATACAGCCAACTAATTTTTGACAAAAGTTCCAAGACAATCCATTAGAGAAATGATAGTCTTTTCAATAAATGATGCTGGAAAAACTGGATATATATCTGCAGAAGAATGAAACAAGACCCCCATCTCTCACTGTTTAAAAAAATAAATCAAAAAAGAATGGATTAAAGACTTAAATGTAAAGTCCGAAACCTTAAAACTGCTTGGGAACCAGCAGTTAGCGTAATGGCTATGTCGCTGGACTCCCACATAGTCGACCACGGTTTGCGTCCCGGACCCGGTGGCTTAAAACTCACTCCGAGCACGTGTGCGTGTGTGCCCAAGATCCCGAGAGGAGAATGGAGGGGAAGGGATTGCGGCGTGACCATCCCCCCGGGGGGGTGATTTCTCGCTTTCTGTCTCTCTGTCTCTCTCTGTCTGTCTGGTGAGCGCAGGTGCCCTATAGCGAAAATCTCTCAAAAAAAAAAAAAAAACTGCTTGATGAAAGCATACGAGAATCACTTCAAAATACTGAACTAGGCAAAGAGTTCTAAATAAGATCCCTAAAGCATGGGCAACAACACCAAAAATTTAGAAGTGGAATGTACATGGAGCTAACAGACTTTTGCACAGCAAAAGAGGTAATAAATAGAGTAAGGAAACAACCCACACAGTGAGGGGAAATATTTGAAAAGTATGCCTCTGATAAAGGATGGATAACCAGAATATAAAAGGAACTCAACCAGCTTACCTACATAATAATTAGAATATTAGAATAATCTAATTTTAAAAAGAACAATTCACCTATACAATTCCCAGAAGAAGACATACAAATGGCTAAAAAGCACATGAAAAAATTTTCAATATTTTTTATCATAATGGAAATGCAAATAAAACCTACAATGAGATCTCACTTTGCCTCAGTCAGAATGATTGAACAAACAAACAAAAAAATAACAAGTGCTGGTGGGGTGGCAGAGAAAAGGGGACCCACCAAACTGTTAGTGGGAATGTGAATGAGAACAGTCGCTGTGGAAAGCAGGATGGAGGTTCTTCAAACTTCTAAAACTAGAATGACACTTTTCAGTCATTTTTAATATTCATAACAGTTATGTGAGTAGGGAGGGTAGATTTCTCCTCCATTTTACAGATGGGGGAACCATGATCCTATAGTACTAAATGTTGTGAAATCAATATTTAAATTTTGAACCACTGAGATGGAATCATGGATCAGACTATAGAAAATAGTCCATGTTTTATTTCAGTGTTTTAAATAAATAAAGTGAATGTGCAGTTGAAGCTTTTTCCCTTTCCTTGAGGACCACAAAAGAAGGGATCAGGGCAGCCAATCTCAAAGAGGGCCCCCTAAACAAAACCAACTGTGAGCGTACCCATAGAATTCAGAGTTACTTTGGAGTTGACTTCAACAGCTATAGAGATAATGGTTTGAAGAAAAATCTGCCTGCTCCTGTAGAGATGGAAAATGGGATAAGATAACATGTGAATAAATGATTCTAATAACTGTGATGATATGTCTTTAGGAGCTATGAGCACTCCATCTATTAAGTCTGCCCATTAATTAAATTTGTTATGGGAAGACATAAAGAAGATTAAAAATAGATAAAAGCCACCAACAGGGCTAAAAAATGATGTCTTGGAAAATAAAGAAACTGCCCAAGGACAGGGAATCATAAACTACAGACATTAAAACCATAGAGGTTTCTAGGTATTGAGAAGAGCTAGAATCCCAACAATACGGGAAATATGAGAAAATATAGGAAATAAAACAAGGTCATCACCTCTAACGGAATTCTAAGTGGCTCAAACAGACCTCTATTAATTTGCACCTGCCATTACACTGGCTGGGTAGATATCAACACAACTACTTCAGAGTTACTTTGGAGTTGACTTCAACAGCTATAGAGATAATGGTTTGAAGAAAAATCTGCCTGCTCCTGTAGAGATGGAAAATGGGATAAGATAACATGTGAATAAATGATTCTAATAACTGTGATGATATGTCTTTAGGAGCTATGAGCACTCCATCTATTAAGTCTGCCCATTAATTAAATTTGTTATGGGAAGACATAAAGAAGATTAAAATAGATAAAAGCCACCAACAGGGCTAAAAAATGATGTCTTGGAAAATAAAGAAACTGCCCAAGGACAGGGAATCATAAACTACAGACATTAAAACCATAGAGGTTTCTAGGTATTGAGAAGAGCTAGAATCCCAACAATACGGGAAATATGAGAAAATATAGGAAATAAAACAAGGTCATCACCTCTAACGGAATTCTAAGTGGCTCAAACAGACCTCTATTAATTTGCACCTGCCATTACACTGGCTGTGTAGATATCAACACAACTCATTTCTGTTGAGGCTTTTTGCTACATCAGAACTCAGGTTTGTAGACAGTGAAAATGTCATCACATTAAAAACAATCTGTTTCACGTGTGTGAGATAATAGGATTTGGGGTTAATGAGCTCATGTCTAGGATATTGATCCAAATGTGAATAACTTGTAATTGGCCATCACTCAATGCCAACTTATAAATAGGTCAGGTTACATGAATGGGACACTTTATTCATTGAAAAAACTACAAAACCATGAAAACCAAAACTTGCTCACAGAACTGGCCAATTGTCAAACAGTATCTTTGTACCTCCTCCCATTCCAATGAAATACTAAATTGATAAGAGAATAAAAGACAATGTATAGACCAATCATAAATTCTTCACCCAGTAGTCCCCACATGTAGAATGAAAAAGTTATGAGTTAACATATAACAACGAGTCTCCTTTTTCACCGTCAAGCATCACTTTAATTATTTTGCCATAATTACAGGTTTTAAAATATTTCATCTCCAAATGCTAAGATTATTTAAAGCAAGAATGTCTTAAATAATGTCCCATTCAACTCAAAGTTTCTACAATTCTATTTATGATACCATTCTTTTGGGAGAATATTTTTCTATAGAATATTATCCATAAATGAAAGAATTGTCTTGAATAGTAACACTGGCAATTTATCAATTTAATTAACAAAAAGCAGAGTCCCAAAGGTCATGGACACTAGGACTGGGACTGGCTGTGGTGGTGAACCTGATAAATCCTGTGCTCCACAGGCAGGGACCACTTGGGAAACTCAGGTTCAACTCTTGGTCCAACTTAAAGGTCAAGCATAATGGTGCACACCAGTAACCACAACAATTTGGGGAGGATGACATGGGGAGGGGATCCCAACATGGCAAGACCCTGTGTAAAAAGAAAAAAATTAATTAACAAATAAAAATATATTTGAGGATTAATACATTAACTGAAAAAGGCAGGGGGGGGGTAGAGAAAGTTTCAGTCTCTACTCAGTGGAGGACAGAAACTACGTGGTGCCATAATGCAACAGATCCATGAGAAGACAAGGGCAGCGGGTTAAAAGCAAAGTATAATGCATAGAGCATGGGCCTTGGAACAGGGTTTTAAAATTACATCTTTCACATATTCCATGTGATAACATGGTGAACTCCTGAAGCTCTTCAAGCCTCAGTCCTCATATCTATGGGTACCTGCCTTAGAAGTTATTTATGTGAATTGAAAATATAATGGTTGTTAAAGTACTATCACTTAGGTACCCAGTAAAAACTAGTTTCATTTCTTTACTTACTCCAGTGTGCTCAAATCAACCCCGTACTAGATCATAGAGTAGACACTAATCTAGGACTGTCAAAGTGTCAAGCATCTTAAAACTAAATGACTAAAAGAAAAATGGACAAAACATCTATGAACATATACCTACGTCCCTATATAGCTTATCAAAAACACTAAATATGCTAGATAAATCCCCATTTCTTCTGCTATAGATTCAGAACTCTGAAACTTAACTCCAACAGTCACACTCCCATCATAAGGTGCAGACTTAACCAAAAAACCTTCCTGAAGAGCTGGAAGCACAGTTTGGATCCCTCTGCACATAAACCAACACTAGGGGGAGACTCTGTCCCTTCCCAGCTAAGAGTAGCTTCTGGTCAGACACCACCCAAATGCTCTGTGTGTATTTCCAAATAGTATCAAATTCAGTAAATGACAATAGAGTTGAGCAAGCAGCAAATGCCATTTATGGGATGGGGATGAATGAAATTCAACAAAAGACAAAAAAATCTTTCTAAAGCCTCTTGAAAAAATCTAACAAAATAAAAAATTTAAAAAGTCACAGCTTTTAATTGGTAATGTTTTGTTATCTATCAATATATTTTTATAACCAAATTTTTTTGTAGCGAATTGGTATTTAATGATGAATGATATTAATAACACATTAATAACATTAGTAATAAAAGTAATTATATTTAATAGTATACAAAGTTTATTGTGCACTTTCTTTTAATAAACGATTCTCTCCACAATCCAGTGAATAGGTAACTCTACTTAAAGCATATTTAGCATTACCATCCTTTTTCTGTTAAAAATTTAAGGCATGCAGAAGTCAAATAACTCACAAGGCTATTTTGAATAGTTGTTAAGAGCACAGACTGCAAATTCAGAGTGACTGGTTTCAAGTCCCAGTTCTACCATTTAGTAGCTATGTAACCTGGCAAATGAATGGACCTCTCTGTTCCTTATTTTCTTCGAGTGTAAAAGAGAGTACTGATAGCACCTATCTCCTGGAGTTACTGGAAAAGTTAAGTGTAACACTTAACATGTAAAACACTTAGAACAGTGTCAGGTACAATGTAAGCACACAATATGTGTTGCATGGGTCACTAGAAGACCCAAAGCCATTTATTTATTTATTTATTTATTTATTTATACATTACACATTTAATTATCACTTACGTATAGCAGACTTGGGCCTGGAGAAAAACAAAGAATAAGATCTTATAGTTTGTTAGGGAGACAGATGTGATGTAATTCTAGTAAGGGGTGATGAGTGTGTGTGTAGGACATAGATGCTATGCAGCATACGCAGGGTTGGTGGAGCGGGGTGGGGTGGGATGGGGGATAGTGATTCAGGGGCCAGGTAAGGCATGGGAACTGCCAGAGCTCAGAGAGGAAGTTCGCTGAGTTTGAAGCACCAGGAACAGCAAAAAGCATCAACAAATCTAAAGCCATCTTCAAGGCCTGCAGGTAAAGAAGACTAAGAATTTTAATAGTGCATCCTAGTTCAGAAACTTTCTGGGCAAATCATTTCACTTCTGGGTTTCCATTTCCAGATGCATAAAATGCCAATCTCTTAGATTTATTCTGAGGGAGAATTAGAATTATTGTGTGGGCTTCCATGGTTTGTGAAAAAGATACAACGGCATGAAAACCTGGGGGTGAGATCAATGGATAACTGCAAAATCAACATCACCTCTTCTTAGAAGAAATTAAGTTAAAGGGGGTACATGTAAGGGAACATTCTAGGGGCTTTCTCTGTAGAAACCCAGAATCAGAAAATATCTCTGAGTTCTTGTTCAGTGATCTCAACCTTTTCACTACAAAGGGTTCCTTTTTCTTGTTTTCTATCATGAACCCCATGGTTTTAAAGATTTGAGCTTCCATGTTGTCTATAGTAAGTGAAAAATAAATTCTCCATTTTGATTCATTGCTGAGCACATCATTCTTTCATTTCATGGTAAGATGCTAGTATTACCATCCTGAGCTGATATAATCCAGCCAATATAAAATAAGATGTTCCCATTCCACACTCATTGGAATAAATGAGGAAAATACAGAAAAGCATAAAGGAGTAGGAAAGCCACCTATAATTTCATCACCACTGTCAAGATTTTGACATAATTCTTTTCTATCTCTTTTTAAGCACTGCTTTATTAAAATAGTTGAGATAAAATGGATATCTTTTTGTGGTGGTGGAGTATTGGGTGTCATTTACCCTCTAAACCCTCAGGTTATGTTATATGACCTCCTCACTATGCCTGAAAACCCCAGACCACCCTGTTAAAGATTCTCAGCATAGCACTTTCCACACAGTACTTAATTAATCTGTTACTAAGTTTGATCCTCTCTTCCATAAAGATGTGCCTTAGTCACCTCTACATCCCCAGCACATTATAATTTACCTGGCATATGTTATATTATATAGTTAATGCTTTTGCTTCTGTACTATTGTATACACAGACACACACACACATACACACACACACACACTGATATAGACATATAACCTGATTGATAGACAGATAGATAGATAGACAGATCTCATATTACTGCCTTTGCACATCGCTGAATTTGGTTCAGTTCTCTTCACAGAAGAAAACACTGAAAACCAAAGTGGTGAAGGGACAGAGGTTTCCATGTATAACACTTAGTGATTGCCAAAAAGCAACAGATGACAATAGAAGCTGGCATATTCTGGAATTCCATCACTTTAGGATACCTACTATTCATATTTTAGGGACCATAGTTCATGCAATTTCCAAAAATAGTACAATGTCACATTTTTTTAAATCATGGATAGTTTTTAAAATACAGTCTCTTTTTTTTTAAGCCTCCTTGTTCCCTCTTCCCTCCCCCTACCTCTACCAGACATCCCCCTCTGCTCCATTCCAGCTTCCATATAACTGGTACTAATGGCCATTATGTATCTTCTCATGACATTTTACATACTTTCAGAATCATGAATATATAATTTATATGTAAATTATATATATGAGGTGGGGTTGTTATTGTTTGTTTTTCAAAAGTGGACTTATACTATATATATATATACTTGAGATTTTGCTTTTTGCCCTTAGCAATGCATGGCAGAAATGTGTTTAGGTCAACTGGTTTTGGTCCACCTTCTGTGAAGTGAGTCCCCTGGTCAGATGCTACGTGTGTTCTCTGGGTACCAATGCCCATGTATCAAATGTTCGGTAAGCTCCTGGATAAATTTTGGTTGAGGCTTTGCAGATACAATAGGGAAATCCACACCAAGAATAGGTATCAATTCATATGAGAACAAACCACTGGCCTTTCCAGTATAGAAAAAACCTATTTTAGTTACTACCAAGAGGCTGGTGGTCTTCTTGAAGAATATATTATGTCCATTCATTTTCTTCTAGGCTCTTGACAAGTCAGCAAAACCATTGACCCCGGTCCAGCTATCTAAAAGCCTCCCTAGCAGCAAACTTTCCCCATTCCCTGGGCTCCTTGTCAGTGTTAAACTCCATTCCCTGGGGTCCTTGGACAAGTTCTCTGAAGTCAGTGAATTCTTGCTTATCCAGTTTCCTGTTCTGTCTCTTTAATTATTCCCTATCAAAATTTATTCCCAGGCATACCTCCCTGGCTCCTGCCAGTAAATGTGCAGTTCCTCTGAAGTGTAATCTCTTTCCCCTCGTATCAGACCTAGCATACCCCCAACTGGATTCTTCTGGGAATTATTCCTAGCTATCATACTGATACTCAAGAGAGTCAGTAGAGGCAGCTCTTTAGAGGGACTCTGTTGCCTTGTGGAGAATGGCCTCAGCAGTATCTTCCCAAACGAGGGAAGGGTTAGCTTTTCGTAGAGGTGGGTAGGTTCATAAAAATATACAAAGGTACAATTTCTACGGGCATCCACTCAGATGTTCGCATCCCATATTCTAGGTCCCAAGTTTTTCCAACCAGAGCCCTGACCTTGGCGGTACAGACTTGGCTTTTTCCAGAACATAAAGGTCTCTGGAGTTCCTGGATTTTGGCTACTAGTACTGCACTTGCTGCTCAGCTGCATTCATGCTTCACTGCAGGAGATAAGAACCTCTTAGTAAACTCCCAAAGAGGTCCCACTGAGAGCCTCTCTAGCTCTCACATTTAGCCTTTAGCTGTTAATAGCCCTCAGCTTCTCATTATCTCCCAGCAGAACATTAACAGGACCTCTACACATCAACCAGCACCACTGCCATTGCATGCATCTGTTCCCCACATTTCATTTCAAGTATCTGAATTGCCAATGGCCTTGCCATCTACCCAGGTCAACACTAGTGAAGTTTTTAGCAATTGAGCTGCCACCTTGTGCCAGGGACTATCCATGTTCTACATATAAGAGTGCGGTAGGCAGAAAAGAATAATGTTCTTCCTTCACCCAAATTGTACACATCCTAATCACCAGAACCTGTGAATATTTTCTCACATAGAAAAAGGGACTTCACAGAACTATGTTAGGGATTGTCCCGTCCCTGTTCGGGTGCCAGGTGTCCCGACCGGGGGGGACAGCCGAACGGGTTTCCTGAGTGAAGGAGTGAGAGTCGGGGCAAGCAGCGTAGTGTTACAGCACGGAGACGACAGTGTCATCTGTTTATTGTGGGCAGCACGGTACAGCACAGAGACGACGCAGTGTCACAGCTCTTAAGGATCGCGTCGTCTACTGTGAGCAGCACGGAGACGACGCGGTATCACAGCTCTTCAGGGTCGTCCAGAGACGATGTAGTGTTACAGCTCTTCAGGGTCTCCCAGTTCATCTGGAGATGATGCAGTGTCAGCTCTTCAGGATCTTCAGGGTCGTCTGAAGACTGCGTGGTGTTTCAGCTCTTCAGGCTCTTCACTTGTCTTCCTGGTCGTCGTCGTCTGGCTACTGTGGGCCAGGCATCGTGGTTATATACACTCTGGTGGGTTGTAAACGGTGGGCCCTGATTGGTTGTTAACGGTGGGTTATGATTGGTTGCTTTTGGACCAATCATGAGGTGCCGGATATGCAAATTTGAGGGATTCTAGTGGCCAATCAGAGCAAGGTTTCGAAGGTCAGGTTTTTGGAAGGGAACCAATCATGGTAATTGTTTGCCCTCTGAGAAACCTCAGCAGACTCGCTGGTGTGCAGCTTCCCACAAGGGATCTCAAGGTGGGGAGGTTATCCTGGACTATCTGGGTGGACCCAATGTAATCACAAGACTGAAAGAGGGAGGATGAAGAGTCAGAATCAAAAATAGAGATGTTACTGCTACTGGCTTTGAAGACAACTGAAAGAATGAGAGGTGAAGGAATGTCTATGGCTTCAAGGAGTTGGAAATGCAAGGAAACATTCTCCCCCAGAGACTCCAGAAGAAACACAGGAGTGTTGACCCCTTGATTTTAGCTTAGTGAAACCAATTTTGGACTTTTAACATAATAAATCAGTGTTGTTTTAAGACACTAAATTTGTGGCAGTTTGTTACAGCCACAACAGGAAACTGATAAACATCTGGTAGGGTCCTCTCCTCTCCAGCAATAGGAATAAGGCAAACATCTCTTTATATGCCATTTGCCTTCACAGTTGCGTAACTGCCCTTCCATGCGTTTAGTCCATTTACTGTGGGTTGTTTTTTTTTTCTTTTTTTTTTTTTAAGAGGTTTTTGCTATAGGGCGCGTGCGCTCGCCAGACAGACAGAGAGACAGAGAGACAGAAAGCGAGAAATCACCCCCCAGGGGGGATGGCCATGCCGCAATCCCTTCTCCTCCATTCTCTTCTCGGGATCTTAGGCACGCACCCTCACGCGCCCAGCATGAGTTTTAAGCCACCGGGTCCAGGATGCGAACTGCAGTCAACTACGTGGGACTCCAGCAACATAGCCATTACGCTAACTGCTGGTCCCTGGGCTGTTTCTTTTGTTCATGTGTTTGTAGAAGCACTGTAAATATTGAAGATGTTTAACCTCTTAATTACTATACACATTGCAAATATATTTAACCAATTTTCTCATTTTTCTGATCTCTTTTCTCAAACAAAATATGTTAAGCTCTTAACAAGTCAATACAAGGGCCAGGAATTGTCATAGTGGTTAAGGTGCTAGACTGCCACGTGGTCAACCGTGGCTCAAGTCCTGGATGCAGTGTCTTGAAACTCATGTTGGGCATGCACGCATGTATGCATGCGTGCATGCCCAGAATCCCAGGAGGAAAATAGAGGAAAAGTGATTGAGATGTGAGCAGCCCCCTTAATGGTGATTTCTCACTTTCCTTCTTACCCTTTTTTTCTGTCTCTCTGCATGCACCCTATGGCAAAAAAACTTTAAAAAAAAAAAAAAAAGTCAATATGTCAGGTTCAGCAGTTGGCATGGTGGTTAACGCACTGGATGCCACTTGGCTGACTCTGCAGTTCAAGTTCAAGACCCAGCGACTTGAAAAAGATGTTAGATGTGTGTGTGTGTGCAGGCCCAAAATCCCGAGAGAAGAGATTGCAACATAGTCATCCCCTTTGGAGGTCATCTCTCACTTTCTCTCTCTCTCTCTCTCTCTCTCTTTCTCTCTCTCCAACAAGCATGCATGACTTAAAGCAAAAATCTAAAAAAAAATTTTTTTTTAATTAGAAAGTTGAAGTATTGATTGTTTTTATAGTTTCTGGGTACCCTAACTTTGTTTTCAGGATATTCCTGTCTCCACATTTTAAATACAGTCTCCTAAATTTTCTCCTAAGATCTTTATCATTTTATTTGCATATTTAGTATTTTACCAATCTGAAATTTGTTTTTGTTATCACAAAATAATATGACTTTTGTAGGCATTAGACATTTTTAATGGAAATTTCATTAGATAATAAAGAAAAAACTAAAAATTACTCATAATTCCTTGCTTTTCTAAAACTTAGCCCCTGTGAATGCTCCTGCCCATATCCTTCCAGTCTTTTTTCCTATGCATTGCACAAGATCTTAAGTTTTAAAAAAAATTATATTGTAAATTCCGTTTAGAATTTAGAATTAAATGTTTTTGGCATTTAACCATACAATTAGAACAAGTATTCAAATTTACCATCATTTTAAAAATCAAATCCCTATTTTTGAACATTTACATTGTTTTTATTTTTTCTCTATTTCAGATAACATACCATGATGCTGCTTTTCATTAGTTAGACAATATTTTGCAAATTTAAAAGAGATCATTCATTTTCAGGTATGTTTACTTAATATTATTAATATCTAAAATTACCTGTTAAAAATAGGTAAAGAAAGGAAAAGAAGGTTTTTCTGTTTTCTTTTATTTTGTTTTCCTGGGTTTCTGTCTTTAAATATACCTGAATTGAATAGAGAATTTAGAACAACCTTTAAAAGGAACTGGCTCTCAGAATGCTGAAGGAACATTATCTAGAAAGAGGTCAGAACTGAAGAATTAAGAAGTTAAAGCATAAACAGTAAACATAGTATGAGAAAAATCACTAGGTGGGAAGGATCAGAAAATCCTAAAATATCAGCCATTGGCAGAAGGATCAATAGGTTAACAATGCCAGTTCTCTTAATACCACCATCCCCTGTACACAAAGACCACCTCTCAGCACTTTTGGAAAGAGACAAACATAAATCAATAAGTCATTTCATTTCAGGACTTTCTTAGAATTTCAATACAATGAAATAGGTGGTAGAAAAACTAAGTGGAAGAAAAACAAACCATGAGCACAGAGCATATTTCTTATTAAACTATTGGTTCATCAGAAAAGTCATGATGCATTTTTGCATGGGAAAACAGAAAAATCTGTCATGACTTTCAATGACCCAATATAATTTTTTAAAATAATTCTAAGACCAGCAGGTGGCATAGTGGTTAAGTCACTGGACTCCCACATGGTTGACCACAGTTTGAGACCAAGGCTTGGCAGCTTAAAAATCACACTTGGGAACACCCAGTGAAAAGCCAGAATCTATGTGCATCTGAGGTAGGTAGCCCTACCCTTTAACCGAAAAGCCTGTACCCTAAACTTCCCCTTCTAACCCAACACCCAGCAAAAAGCCAGGTAGCATGGTCTCTGTCTTCTTTCTCTTTCTGTCTCTATTTCTCTCTCCCTCTCCTTTTCTCTCAAAAATTTTCTTCAAATATATATATATATATTGCTAATTTCAGGATCCATATGCATCTGAGGTGGGCCTATCCCTACCCCTTGCCACCTGGTTCTCATTGTTTTGCATTTAAAAAAAAAATTGTTTTCCCTTTTCATCTTTTTTTTTTGTCTTTTTTCCCTTTGTTTACTTTCTTTTACCTGACTTTCTCACTTTGCTTCTCACCTTCCCCACATTGAGTGTCTAGGCAAGTCTAGGTGCACAGTAGCAAAACATCTAAATACCTTTAGGGTCATAGTAAACCTCAACCTTCACTGAACTGGTACAGAAAGGGAGAAACTCATCTTTATAAATCTAAATTGTAATTCTTTTCTGTTGATACCACATTGCAAAACACAGTAGCAGAGGAGAAATTGGCATAAAAGTACCTCACAGTAAAGTGAAGCATATGAGCTTACAGTAGCAGAAATCTCTAATAAATTAGCCAAACATGAATATACCACCAAATGACTAAACATCAGAGAAGAGAGTCTGCAAAGTGAGCAGCTGGGAGAAATACAGAGCTGCAGTGAGCATGACTCATCTCCTCCCACACACCTCTGAATTCTTAGTTGAAACTCCACAGCTCATCTCGGATGCACCTATTCTCTTGAAACTGTGAGGCCTCTGTAATATCCAGTTCCACTGACAGAAGTGCAGGTTGCTTGATGAGGATCAGGGAAACAGAACTGCAGAAATATTTCAGGTCGAATCCTTCTGCACGCCTCTAACATTTAGAATTAACTTCAAGAAGGTAGAAAGTAACGTATAATCCATCAGATGACCAGAAACCACCTCAAAGGCACACGAAATCTGAAAAACCAAGAAAATATCTCTCCTCCAAAAGGAAAGAACAGCCCTTTATCATCCACAGACAGTACAATAGAACTCATGGAAGTTACAGGAAGTGAGGAAGTTCTTCCAAAATCTGAAAGAGGAAATATACACCATAAAAAAGAATCAAATGGAACTGTTAGAGATGAAGGCTGTAATACAGGAAATCAAAACCTCCCTTAAAAGTATTTAAAGCAGATTAGATCAAGCAGAAGATTGAATCTCAGATGCAGAAGACAGAATCTCTGATCTAGAAAAAGTCACCAGAAAGACTGAGAAAATAACCAAAAAAATTGAGAAAAATATACAAGTAATACTAGCTATCATTAGACACCCAAACATCCAGCTAATCGAGATCCCAGAGGGTGAAGAAACTAATCAGGGCATTGATAATCTATTCCATGAAATCCTAGAAGAAAACTTTCCAAACCTAGAGAAGCATTCAAATGTCCAGACCCAAGAAATACAATGGATTCCATACAGAATCAACCCAAGAATATCTTCTCCAAGGCACATCTTAGCCAGATTGACCAAAACCACGGACAGAGACAAGATATTAAAATTAGCAAGAAAAAAATTGTCAAGTTACTTTCAAAGGATATCCCATCAGGCTAACATCAAACCTCTCGTCGGAAACAATGCAAACAAGGAAAGAATGGGAAAATACATTCAAAGTGTTGAGTCAAAACCAATTTCAACCAAAAATACTATATCTGGCAAGATTATGCTTCATACGGGAAGAAAAGATAGAAACATTCTCAGATAAACAAAACCTGAAAGAATTTACAAACACCAGATCATCTGTTCGAGAAGTTCTGAAGGGAATACTATACCAGGAAAACTAAAGACAGACAGAAATAAGAGAACAAAAAATGACTAAGAAAAAGGCCAACTTAATGGTAGGGACAAGTTCTGAAATAATAATAATGTTTAATATTAACAGAAAGGTCAGACCACAGTAACACTGCAAATTCAACAAAAGAGAGATTACATGAGACTGAACTGTTGAAATAGAATTCTGACTTTTTTTCTAAAACATTACTGATTTTCTTCTAGGCTTTGTCTCCCAGATTTAAGGATTTTTGTTTTCTTTTGAGTTGTTGATAGGTTCAGCAATTTGTTTATAAAAAAAAAGGATTTTTTAAATTGAAACATAAACTTTTCTCCCTCCCTGATCTCTTTGCAATTGGAAAATATTTGTGAGCATTCTTATTTTGTGGCATAATGGTCATCTGCATAAGTTCAATAATACAATAGTATCTGTTGCCTTGCATCAGAAATTGAATTCTTCTGGGACTTTGTGCAAATAACAAACCAAATTGAGATTAACCTAATTTTTCTTTTTTGCAAATAAGTTAGTTTATATCTCTCTTTAGTAAAGGGGGATGGAGAGAGAAAAAATATGTTTCAGAAGAAAATTGCAGTGCACTTGTCAGTAGATTCTAGCTTTGTCTATATTTTTAGTTTAAGATCTTTTGTGAATCAATAAAATGTGGAAAAAAAGTTTGGTATGGAAGGAAGGGAGAGGGAAGGGAAAGGAAGGACTGTTCCAAGTATGCTTAATTGACAAAAAATGAGAAGCTATTTGCTGATGATAATGTATATATCAATATCACTGTCTAGACTGACATGCATGGTATTTGTGTTGGAAAAAAATGTACACTGTAAAGATGTGATTAAATGTAAATAAATTAAAAAAAAATTTTTTTAAGTCACACTTGGAGCATGTGTACACATGCCCAAAATCCCAAGAGGAGAATGGAGTAGAGATTGTGTCATGGTCATCTCCCACAGTCCCGGGGGGTAGGGGGTGATTCCTTACTTTCCCTCTCTCTGTCTCTGTCTCTCACCAGCAAGCACACATACCCTACAGCAAAACCCTTTAGAAAAAATAAAATAATTCTGGAGCTGGATCCTTAGTGGAGAGATAATGCACAGCTCAAGAAAAGCCGGATCTCACAAGGCAACTATGGTTTGAATCCCTGGCCTCATCAGCCTAAAACACACCAGGCACACGTGAGCACCCAAGATCCAAAGAGCTGGAGAAAAGGAGGAAACGGATCACAGCTTGTCCAGACCCTATAAAAGGTGCTCATCTATCCCTCTATCTCTATCTCTCTCACTTTCATGTGTGTATCCATGTGCTCTATCATGAATAAAAAGAGAAGGAAATAACTAACTCTGAACATTTGAAAAATCATGTAAGTGGAGCAAAAGTGGATCCACTAGCCTGTTATTACACACATTTCTACTTGATTTTAAAATTCATTGTACTTTTGGGGTTGTTCTGCTTTGTTCTCTTCCATGTTTAATTATATCCCAAACAAGTCAAGAAAAATAATATTTTTGAACTTCATACAGTATACCACGAATTGTGAGGTTAAATGGGAGTTTAGAGCTCAGCCAATCCAGCCTCAGTATTTTGCCATCAGGGAAGCTGAGAAAATGGAAGTAACTTGCTAAAGGTCATCTGGCCAGTTCTCTGCTAAACCAAGAGTGGAATTGCAGAGCTCCTGTCTCTGAGCACAGTGCTGCTACCAGCATCTCAAATGAACGTTGTGTTGCAGTGCCCTGTGATCATGAGCTAGCCATCAAATCAGGAAAGCATCAAGATAAAATTTGCATAGGTATGTGTAAAAACAATGATTTGAGAACCAATACTGGTCTTCTATCTGTTCTGTGATGTTCACGGGTGGGGCTTTCTGAAAAGAAAAATATTAGACCTCGTGATAAGACAGGCCTGGATGACTAGAGCACCACTGCCACTGCCAAACACCCTGCCACCAGCATTGAGTACGAGCGGCCCAGTCTGCTCGGGTCTTTCTTCAGTTCGTGGTCCCCGGGGTAGAAAGCCCTTAAACACTTTTTCTCTGAAAGAATTTTACAGTTAAGAGCCAAGTGAAAAATAGTCAGCATGACCAGATAAAACACACTTATTAGCAGATTTAAAATACATATTATTAAAAGGAACATTTCTTGAATTGATTTCTTTTTGAGTTTGAGGTTTACAAAAAAAGAAATTAAGTAAAGCCTACAGCAAAAAAAAAAAAAAATTGACTTTGCTACAACATAATACATATTCCATATGTAATAGAGTCACAGTTGTCTGTGAGTGTCTGCACGGAACCTGTCTTGCTAGATATAACTTTACCCTTTTTTCCTTACTACCATGGATAAAACACCACAGGTACTGAAATATTTGGAAATTTTAAAATAAAACCTGATGCAGAAATCAGATTCCTCTTTAATCTAGAAATGGAAGCTATTCTGATGGTATGTATAATATAAAGGGTCTTCCAAAAGTTCATGGAAATTGCATATTATGAAAAAACTAGGGACCAGTAGATGGCATAATGGTTACGCTGTTGGACTCCCACACAGTTCGAGTCCCAGACCAAATGGCTTAAACCTCACAGCAGGTGTGAGTGTGTGTGTGTGCCCAAGATCCCTAGAGGAGAATGGTGGAGAAGATATTGCAGCATGGTCAACCCCCTCGGGGGGGAGGGTGATTTCTCACTTTCTGTCTCTCTGTCTCTGTCTCTCTGGCAAGCACACACACCTATAGCAAAAATCTCTCTTAAAAAATTATACATGAATTTTAAAATTTCTTGCACCAGAATAAACTCATACTTTACTATTTTTTCATAAACTTTTTAAAGTCCCCTTATATATATTTAATGTTACTTATACAAAGGACAAAAATAGAATTATTCTAGTTGTGAATTAACTGCATACAACTGTAGTTACATTAATAGGAATAATCACCAATGGTGGAAATCTTTTTAAAGTACTTACTGCAGAGGCTGGCACATGGAGTAGTCATTAGATTTTAAATGATACTATTGTTTTTGTCATTGTTGAAACACAACTACCAGTTGAATGTGAGTACTTCATAATCAGCATAATATATACCCATAAAAGCAGACATTGCATGTAGCAGATCCCTCTAGTGCCCTAGTCATATATCCTTTGCTTACCTCCAGTGCCAGCCTTGGCTGCAGTGGACAGTTACAAGTGAGGTCTCCTACTGTGCACTACCTATAGAAATACCCTGATGTGTGCCTTCCCACATTTTGCTCACTTGGGCATAAGGAGCATAGCCTGGAAGTGCAGGAGAAGTAGAGCTTGTGGGGAAACCGTCAATAAAGGGCAGGAGACACTGTTGCAGGAGGATAATTCTAGGGCAGCTTCTCAGATAGTTTTGTCAGAATTGCCTTCTATACATTATTCCCAGTAGATTAATCCTTTAGCCCTGTCTCACTCTCCTGGCTTTCTTGCTCCTGATTCCTGGAATCACCTTCCAAATTAACCACTTGAATTCAACTCCTTGTCTCAGACTCTGCTTTCTAGGGAACCCAGACTAGGGCATTTCACTTCCCAAGGTAAGGTGACTTCCAGAAATTTAAACTAGAAATGCTTTGGATGGATACTTCTTAACACAAAGCTGCATCAGATTTTTTTTTTTTATTTTGTATTTGAGATATTTGAAATGGAAGAGAGAATATGATCAAGCAGTACCCTCTTATAAGTAAAGTTCATAATATCTTATTGTGAGAACCTCTAAATAAGTTATAGAAAACAATTGTATAAAGAGCTGAGAGAGGGCAGAGGATAAGGAGAGAAAATCCAATGCCTTGAGCAACTGTGATCATTATTCTCATGCTCTGCATTGATAAGCGGGTAATCAGCGACTCTTGATCCCTTCTCTCCAATGCAGGTGTCTAAGACATTTACTATGTAACTACCTGGATGTCTAGTCAATTCAAGCCTGAGCTCTTTGGCTGAATGGGGTGCTGGCAAGATGCCAGAGGTTAATGGATACTTTTTAGGAACCCTGTCATGGGTATTTGGCTGCAAGTCTGATGATGTGGGGGCAATGGCCAGCATTGGTTAGAGAATTTAAGGTTCTTTACTATTGTTGAATGACACAGCCAAATCAGAATATCATCGAACCTTAAAGAGATCAAGGGACCAAAAGAAAATTCTTGCATCTTTTCATGCAATTGCCTTGATAGTATTAACCATATAAAAATTTAATTCAATAGATCCATGTATACCACTTACTATGACACAACACAGTTTTAC
Source organism: Tupaia belangeri chinensis (assembly GCF_000334495.1). Lineage (NCBI taxonomy): Eukaryota > Metazoa > Chordata > Mammalia > Scandentia > Tupaiidae > Tupaia > Tupaia belangeri. Next base: position 3,377,281 of record NW_006205727.1, read on the forward strand.
ATCCATTATTATCACAGTTTTATATCCATTATTTCAATTGAGCCTAATATAGCCTGTAAAATGGTTATTATTTATTTTCTCCACCTCACAGATAATGCAACTGAGATTCAAAGAAATGATAACACGATAAAGAGTCCGCAGATGCTGTTGAAATGAATGACTTACATGAAGTTAGACCTCAATCTTGAATTCAGATCTTCTTAGCAAGTATCATTCTTCACTCAACAAAGATAGGCATATCTTAGAAATATTACTGGTCTAGTTCCAGATCAGCACAATAAAACAAAGATCACAATTAAGCTAGTCACATGATTTTTTTGGTTTCCAGTGCATGTAAAAGTTATTCAGTTTGTAATAGCATTGTATCTGAAAACACAATGTATGTGCCTTAATTTAAAAACTTTAATACTATAAAATACTAAAGATCATATGATACTTCAGCAAGTCATAATCTTTTTACTGATACCTCCTGACTAATTAAAATGGTGGCTGTGGCAATTTTATAAAATAAGAGGATGATGAAATTTGTCACATTAATCAACTCTTCTTTCAATGAAAGATTGATCTGTGGCATGCAATGGTATCTGATAGCATTTTACCCACATACGACTTTTTTCAAAATCGGTGTCAATTATCAGAAAACTTTCCACTACTTTATCAGCTAAGTTTATTTTATATCCTAAATCTTTCATTTTCACCAGGACTAGTTTTCATCAAGAAACCACTGTCTTTGCTCATCTATGAGAAGTAACTCCTCTTTTAAAACATTAAAGTTTTATCATAATATTGTAGCAATTCATTCACATTTTCTAGATTCACTACCAATTCTAGATCTTCCAGGAGTGAAGTAGCTGGTTTAACCTTTTCTCCAGATCACTAGAACTTTCTCTGTATCAGCAATCAGATTGTTTTGTTTTCTCATTCATGTGTTCATTAGAACAGCACTTTTTTTCCTTATAAGAAAGAAAGAATGGAAGGCAAGGGGAAGAGAGAAAGGTATTCTTCACAGGGTCTTACAATGTCACAGTTCTCCTGCCCCAGCTTCCCAGTTAGCTACGACTTCAGATGTTTACCACCGCACCTGATCTTCTTAGATTGGGCTGAGAACCGAACCTAGGCTCCCCATGTGGCCTTAGCCATCATGTAGCAGTGTCATTCCACTTGCTCCATTATAGCTTGGCCTGGAGTGGCACTTTTGATTTCCTTCAAGAACTTTTCCTTTGCAGTCCCAACTTGATTAAATATTTGGCACAAGAGACCTAGCTTTCAGCCTGTCTCAGTGCTGTGGTTTGGATATGGCTTATCCCCTAAAGGCTCATGTGCTAGAAGCACATAGGTGGGGCCTAGTAGGCAGTGTTTCGGTCATGGAGGCACTGTCTTCCATTGTCTTGTCTCAAGTGAGGGAGTGAATTATCACTCTCTTGGAGATAGGTTAGTTCTCACAAAAGCAAGTTGTCATAGAGGTAAGATGGCTGTCCACAGTGTGTCTCTCTCAGCATACATCCACTTTCCTTCTCACTTTTGCTGGCCATGTTTAATATGGGACCAATATGCCAACCCCCTACTCTTGTAGCTTCTAGCCACCAGAATTGAGAACCAAATAAACCTCTGTTCTTTTTAAAAATTTTTAAAGTTTTTTTTTTTCCATAAGGCATGTGTGCTCACCAGAAAGAGACAGAGAGAGGTAAAGTGAGAAATCACTTGCTGGGGGGATAAACATGCCACAGTCTCTTCTCATTCATTCTATTCCTAGGATTTTGAGCACCCATACAGTGTGATTTTCAAGCTGCCAGGTCCAGGAATCGAGCTGCAGTCAGCCTTATGGAAGTCCAGCACCTTAACCATATCACCTGCTAGCCCCAAATCTCTATTCTTTATAAATCACTTAGTCTCAGACAGTTCATTTAGCTACACAATAATGAACTAACACTTGGTTTTCTACACTCCTTCATCATTAAAGTTAAGCATTTCAACCTTTCGATATAAACTGAGAGTTAGGTAACTCTTCCTTTCACCTGATGACATAGAAACAGAGGAAAGGTCGGTTGGTAAAGTAGTCAAAACACACACATTCATTAAATTTGCCTTCTTATGTGAGCATAATTCCTGGTGCCCCAAACAATTACAACACTAATATTAATGATCACTGATCACAGATCAGCATAATAGATAAAATAATAATGAAAATGTTTGAAATATTGCAAGGATTACAAAATGTGACATGGAGGCACAAAATGAGTAGCTGCTGGAAGAATGGTGTTGTAGACTTGCTCAAATCAGTACTACGGTCTTCAATTTTTTTAAAATACAGTATCTGTAAAGTACAACAAAGCAATCTACAATAAAGTGAGATATGCCTGTTTGTTTTAATGTCTACTATATGCCAGGTATTTCTTAGGTAGAAGAGTTTAAAACATTGACTAGAATAGATAAAATACCCATATCCATTAGAGACGTGTATGATCCTAAGTAATGGAAAAATCCCACTCCAGTGGCTTTACCAAGATGACTTCGTGATTTTTACTTAAGAAGAAACCTTAAGGGAAGCAGCTGGGGCTGGTGGGATGTGCTATGGTACTACCACTTTTCTGCTTACTATCCGTCAAGGTAGTTGCATTTTATACTCATACTTGTCATTTCAAGACACCTATTTCACTGCAAGGAATTATATCTGCATTCCTAACAAGCAAAAGGAGACAGAGAAAAGGGAGATTCAATGCCCATGTTAGGAAAGGAAAAGCTTCACAGGACTCTCCAGTAGATTTCTGTTCAACAATCACTGACCAGAGCTATATCACATGGCAACCTCTAGTTGCAAACCAGAATAGGAGGGTGAACATTTTTAGCTGAACAGCCTAAATGAAATCAGGAATCTGTTAGTAGAAACAAAAGGATGCTGGGTAGTTCTCTAACACTCTCTGCCACAGCTGCTGTATCATGCAGCAGATATTCTCATGTAGTGGATTGTATAACTAGAGTTCTGGCTGTAGTAATGGCAGCCAACAAAAAGGGAATTTGTAGACTGGATATAAACCAGCTCACAGGCTAACAGCAGATCTCTCATCTGAAACAATGCGAGCGAGGAAAGAATGGGAAAATATATTCAAAGTCTTAAGAGAGAAGCAATTTCAGCCAAGAATACTGTACCTGGCAAGATTATCTTTCAGGTGGGAAGAAAAGACAAGAACATTCTCAGATAAACAAAACCTGAAAGAATTTACCAGCACCAGACCAGATCTCCAAGAAGTTCTCAGGGTGTGCTATGTCAGGAAAATTAAATACAGACACACGGAAATAAGAGTTCAAAAAGTAAGAAAGTGGCCAACTTAATCATATGGACAAGTCTGGGGTTGAATATTATATCCCAGAATTTAATCAGGAAAACTGAACCAGAACAGAAGATAAAAGTACACGAGACTGATAGGTTCATGCACCTACCATTTGAAGAGAACCCTAACCTGTTTCCTGGCTTTAAGCAAAGTTCCTTGGTATTTCTTTGATTTAAGTTAAAACTGGTTTTCTTAATAGTAACGAATGAACTCATCATTGAAAGTAGTTAGATTATGTAAGAAATTGTGTGATCAATACAATGTGAGTGAGAAAGGAATGGAAGACAATATATCAGCTGTGTTTGCTATGAAAATATTTAGGTTAATTAAGGTCTTTAGTAATTCAATACAATGTGGGGGGAAAACAGTATAGAAAGCAAACATAAATACCAGAGACAGTGTGGGAGGAGAGTGGGAGATGGCAGAGGGTAAGAGATAGGGAATCAAGGATGGAGGGAAAAAAAAAAAAACAAAACATACAGAAAACAAGAAATGGAAAATTATTTGCTGACAATAACATGTTTGTTGATGTGCTTGATTGAGACAATATACAGTGTACTCTGGATGGAAAATCTCATTTTGTATGCTGTAATGATGTACAGTGAATGAATGCAAATAAATAAATTAATTAATTAAAAAAATTAAAAAAAAAATAAAGCAGCTCACAGAATCAGAGAAGTTGAAGAGTCAGGTCCTAGAAGGATAGGAACCAGGACAGTTTCTGCATGGCATCATCTACTGGCAGTGGTCTCATGAATGAACCCCAACCACAAAAGTGGTCCAGAGACTTAGGTGAGAAGCTCAACTTCTGACTTGAATCCTAGCAGTCCCAGCAAGTCCACACACATGGGAGAGTGACTCAAGAGAGTCAGGCAGCATGACCAAGAAAAGAAGCAAGAGTGCTGAGTAGCCTGAAGGTCCAGGACACTGATCTAGGGGCTGAAATTTGTAAAATAACTTAAGCTTTCCAGATAACAAGTACTCAAGTGCTATTAAGCACTGTAAAATTCTTAATATCGTACTTCAGCCTTAAAAACATATCTTTGCTTTAATTCTTTAATACCTCAGAAAAATCTAATTTTCACTTTTCTAAACTGAATCAGAACTGCAAAAAAAAATAGTTTACACTAAAAGAAAAATAGCAGAAGATTGGATGATTTTGTTATTAAGACTGTCTCTTGGTTACACCTTATATATAGATTCTTCTAAATGTAGGTTGGGGAGCTATTAAAAAATTAAATAAGAGAAGAACATCACTTCTGCTATTTGACTTGAAGATGTTCACAGCAGGACAACATAATATCAGATTTTTTATAGTGTTGCCTGAAAATAATGCCATATACACTGGAAACCCATAGGCAAATCAGGCCATTAAGGACTATTACCCATGTTATTACTGCTAAAATATTTATATATTATACTGTTGTAATAAAGTATTTTCAAAGGAAATAATGTTGGCCTAAAATGCACATATCAGTAAAGCCATTCAGCATAGCATTGTTTGAAAATCTCAGCAGGGAAAAAGCCAAAAACATCAAACAGCTATCATAACTTTGAGTTTTTCCCCTTGACTGTCTTTTCTCTAAACTTTTAAAGTATTTACAGCAGATGGAAACCAATAAAATAAAACAAAAGAGTGAAATTTGTAAAAAAAGAGAAGAAAATTGGTATAGCCCCAGGTGCCATTGTCATTCAGATTCTTTTTCTAGAAGCAAACGATTTCAACTTAGAAATCAGTTCTGAAGTCATTTGTTTATTCAAAAAATATTTATTGAAACTTCCTGCTAAGGCAAGGTTTATTTTTGTCCATTCAATATTCTTCTTTTACTCTTTATTACTTTATTAATATAATCCCATGTCTTTCATGATATCCATGTGTTCTGCTAAAACAGTAAACTCTCAGATTTACTTGCTGTCAATCAAGTGTTGCCATGTTAGCAGGTCTATACTATGAAATGTAAAGGGAAGAGGTGTGTGTGTGTGTGTGTGTGTGTGTGTGTGTGTGTATGTTCTGCTTTCTGTTTTGTTTTTTTTTCTGTTTTGTTTTGTTTTGTTTTGTTTTGTTTTGTTTTGTTTTGTTTTCATCTAACTATAACTCTGGACTTTCCGTCTTGTATGTTCTGCTTTCTGTTTTTGTTTTGTTTTGTTTTGTTTTGTTTTGTTTTGTTTTCAAGGGGAAGAGTTTCATCTAACTATAACTCTGGACTTTCTGTCTAGAATGCAGATGCAATTCCTGGAACTATGGCAACCATTTTACAACTGTGAGGATATAGAATAGAAAAAGAAATGGGGCATTAAGGCTTGATGGCTCTATGGAGATGTAATGCCATCACTGAATCATTTATATTCAGACTTTTTCCTTTGTGATGAAAAACAAAACTCTATTTGATTCATCTATCGCAGTCAGGTTCTATTATTTGTAGCCAAATGAACTGCTGACAGATATATGTGCTATGTACCAGCTACTATGTTAGATGCCAGAAACATAGCCACGAATATATGGAACCTAGCCTCAAGAGGCTTACTATTTGATGAAAAAAAAAAAACAATAATTTCAAAATTAGTTATTAATTCCAAGTGCTATGAAGGAGATAATCACTGGGGTATCTAAGCTAGTCTAATTGAAAGGAGTGATCAAAGATCTTTTTAAATAAATGACATATAAACTGAGACTTGGAGGATAAAAAGGAGTTATAGTGATAGTTGAAGAGAGTATTCCAATAGGGAAAAATAGTCCCTGTGTGTGAAATATGGAAACTAAGGAGGGTGATACTTCATGAGGCTAGAGCAGTAGACAGATGAGAAAATACAGGGCCTTTCGGCCGTGATACAAATTTTAGAGCAATGGAAAGTCATTGGCAGATGAGAAGTAATCAGATTTCAGTTGTGAAGAGAACACAGGTAGCATAATGAAGGAACTGGGTGTGGGGTGGATGGGGGAGAAGAATGGGGAGGTGCTAATAAACTGCTTGGAATAATCTAGGTCAGGGTCAATACACTACTGACCAAGAGTCTGCTCTCAAGGTTGTACTGGCACTCTGCATATAGTCTTTATGCTGCAATGGCAGAGCTGGGCAGTTGTCTAAGAGACTACACTTGTAGAGTCAAAAATATTTCTCTGTGGCCCTTTACAAACAAATTTGCCAACACCTGCTATAGACAAGAGAAAACAGTGGCTTGGAACAGTGCCATGGATATGCAGAAAAGAGAATAAATTTAAAATGTATTAGGAAATTTCTATGGGTTAAATTTGGGAACTGAAGGAGAAATAGAGATGAACAATGACTTTTAAAATAAGCACCAGATACAGTCAGTAGATGGCTGGTGGTTAAGGCACTGGATTCCCACAGGGCCAACCCTGGTTTGAGCCCTGGACCTAGTGGCTTGAAAATCATGCTGGGCATCTGTCCATGTCCATGCTGGATCCCAGGAGGAGAATAGAGGAGAAGGGTTTGTGGAAAGACCATCCCCCCGAGAGGGGGGTGTTCTTACTTTCCCTATCACTCTCTCTCTCCCTCGTGAACATATGCACCCTATAGTAAGAAACCTCTAAAATAAAATAAAAATCACCAGAAAAGATGGAAAAGCTGGTTTTTAGAGGTAAGGTTCAAGAGTTCTGATTAGGGACCAGCAGTTAGTGTAATGGCTATGTCGCTGGACTCCCATGTAGTCGACCATGGTTCACATCCCGGACCTCACACTGGGCACGTGTGCGTGCATGCCCAAGATCCTGAGAGGAGAATGGAGAAGAAGGGATTGCGGTGTGACCATCCCCCCTGGGGGGTGATTTCTCGCTTTCTGTCTCTCTGTCTCTCTCTGTCTGGCGAGCACACGCGCCCTATAGCGAAAACCTCTCAAAAAAAAAAAAAAGAGTTCTGTCTATGTAGTCTTGAGTTTAAATATCCTAGAGACAGAGAGATTATTAATATTATGGTTCCTCTCTTGAGCACGGAAAGCCTATATATGGGAATTTTCCTTGTATTTCAGGTTATGATCACATCTACTTGATAAGAGTCATACTCTGGGGCTGATTCCATGGTGCTCAAGGGAAGCTGGATCCACATGGAAGAAGACTGTAGGTTCAATTCCCTGACCAATTTGTACATGCTGCACATGTGCACCCATGACCAATGTGTCTGGGAAGGCTGGGAGGATTGCAGCACGAGACCTTATTGGGGAGGTCTTGTTTTTAGCTTCCCTTCTTTCTCCTTGTCTCTCACACTAATAAAAGAAATACTTAAAAAAAAAAAAGAATCTAGCATATTCATTTTTAAAAGAATTATCATTTTATTTATCTTTTTTTTTTTCATTTGTTTCAAGGCAAGTGTGCTAATGACAGAGAAAGACCAAGTGAGAAAGCAAACTGCCCAGTCCCGGACTCAAACTGTGGGTCAACCATGTGGGAGTCCAACATCTTAACCACCACCTACTGGCCCTTGATTTTTACATTAAAAAAAAAAAATCCTCCCAGATATAATTCAATTCAGCCATTTTAACTTTAAAATTAAGCAAATCTTAGAGAAACAGAGACAAATGGGCTATAATAAAAGTTTTCCTATGCTTCAAGAAGACATCTCATTCTTAGTTGAGCAGCAATAATTAATTTTTATATATTTTAAAAACTTACTTTTCATACAATCACATTTTCCCCAGTATTGTCATACTACTAAATGTCATCACATTGATCTCATAAAAGTAACAAAATAGTAGACATGTTGCTATTAAAAAATATTAGGTCATCAAGAAAGTCATGATGTATTTTTCTATGTAAAAACATGTCATAACTTTCCTGATGACCCAATAATTTCTTTGAGCATTGATGCAGAAATTTAGGGGTGATATTTTATTAAGCCTATCTTTATCCATCAAAACAGAATGACTGTATTTCTCTGTTGAAATCTGAGACAAAAGGTTTGACAACTAGAAAAAATGTTGTTAGTTGTAGAAGTCCTAGAAAATATCAGAAATGGCTGTCATATATTTCTATTCTAGATCCTAAGGCATATGAAACTTACCAGATCTTCACATATGGCTCTGTAAAATGTGGGTCTCAAGTATAGGAGGGAAAATAACTGACCATAATGGGAAATTATGAGACCCAACATGTGAAATAAGACACCTTGGTGCTTTTGTTTGAATTTTCATAAGTATTTAGTGATATGGATATGAAATATGTTTGATGAGACCTCCTATTGAGACTGTTGGAGGGAGGAAAACGAGTCTTCCAGAATGTAAATATCCAGAATAATATTTGATCTGTACTTTTTTTTTTAAATTTTGCCATAGGGTACATACACTCGCCTGAGACAAAGACAGAGAGATACAGAGAGAGGGGAAGTGAGAAATCACTCCCCAGGGGATAAGGCCACATCATAATCCTTTCTCTTTCATTCTCCTCCTGGGATTCTGGGCATGCACACACCTGAACCTAGTGTGATTTTCAAGCTGCCAGGTCTGGGACTTGAACCATGATTGGCCATGAGAGAGTCCAGCACCTCTACACCACCTGCTGGCCACTGACCATGCTTTTGCTTAGAATGATTTCACAACAACTATTCAACTAGTTTGGAGAGCTGTAGGAATCTCTTAAATGTTATAAAACAATCTTTCATTGTTGTGCAATTGCTCCATACCACAATAAATGCTTTTTGGCAAAACATGCTGGAAATTTTCCTTGTACCTTAAGGATAAGGCTATTTCTTTTGAGAAGTACACATTGAGATGACAGGAAGAAAATATCTGAAACAGAGAACATGAGATTTATGGGTTTAATGAAATGTGAAAATTGGAACAAGCATCTCTTCTGAAGATGGCCTTAACCCATTAGCAAACTGGATTAATTTTAAAGTATGCAAGTCAAATAGGATCCTTCACATTTAAGTGGTAATGTTTTTAATTGCCATTTTCAAGCAGAGAGAAATTTCCCTGTATGAACCAAGAAATTCCCAGCCAAACAGTGTTGCACTAATGCTCAGAAAGCAGAGTTCCCTCCTTCCCTCCTGAATCCACCCGCTCAAGACCACAAGTCTACCTCCAGGTGTGACAGTGTTGGGAGGAATAATTGGAGCAGATAGAGGAGGGAATAGCACACTGAGATGTTTGAGATCCTTTCATAATCTCATTCATACATGTTTTCTTTAGAAGGTCTGAAAAAAGGGGTTTTTGTTTGTTTGTTTGTTTAAAAAAAAAAACAAGCTATAATTGACAAACAATAAAATTCATCTTTGAAAATGTAGAGTTTGGCCCAAGCTGATGGTGTAGTCAGTAGCGGGCTGAGCTGCAGTGCTGGAAACCATGTGGCCAACTGCTATTCAGATCCACCGGGGCGGCCAGAAAACATGCCAGGCACCTGCATGTGTGCTCAAGGTCCTGACGGCTAGAAGTGGGGAAAGGGGATCAAGGCATGACAACATCCTGTAGATGATGCTTCAATATCTCTCTCTCTCTGTGTCTCCCTCCCTCCCTCTCTCTCTCTGTCTCTCTCACACACATACATATGCTCTATACCATGAATAAAACATTTTTAATGTACAGTTCTGCATATCTTGAGAAATTTATAGTCATGTAACTGCCCCCACAATCAAGGTAGAGAATAATCTCATCTTAAAAACTCCTTCCTGCCACTGTGTCATCATCCCCCACCCCCACTCCAGTCCTGGACAACATGGCTACCATAGATCTGACTCCTATTTTTTGCCTTTTCCAATCTTTTGAAGCTGACTTTTTTCACTTGGTAGAATGCTTTTATATTCAACAATGTTGTGGGTATATTAGTAGTTCATTCCTCTTTATTGCTGCATAGTATTTCATTTATGATTATATAGATGTGTCACGTGTATTTATTTACCCATTGACTATTTGGTTGTTCATAATTATTCATGTACAGGTCTTTGTATGGACTCATTTCTCTATTTCTCTTGGTTAAATACTTAAGTATAAGTTTTCTGAATGTGGTAAGTGTATGTTTAACATTAAAGAAACTGCTGAACTATTTCCTAAGAGGTTGTCCCATTTTGTATTCCCACCGGTACATGTGAGAGTTCTAATTACTCAAAACATTCACAAGTATTTTGTATTATTAGTTTGCTGATGTTAAAACAAATGTCTAGTGGTATCTCATTGTGTTTTTACTTTACATTTCTCTACTAAGATTACATTTCTCTACTAAAGAAAGATATTGAGCATCTTTTCATATCCTTATTTGCCATGAATATCCCTGTATTTGATGAAATATCTGTTCAAATCTCTTGCCCATTTTTAATTGGTTTATTTGTTTTCTTATTGAGTTTTGAGACTTCTGTATAATACTCTGGTTACCAGTCCTTTATAAGAAGGGTGTTACGCAAATATTTTCTCCCTGGTTTTGGCATGTCCTTTCATTCTTATCACAATGCCATTTAAAGAGAAGTTTTATTTTCTTTTTTTTTTCTGAAATCTGATTTATCAACTGTTTAAAATGGTCCTAGCTGAGTCTTAGAACTGTGAAAAACAAATATAATTAAAATAACTTCTACTTCCTAGACAGGATGAGTGAATTAATTAATTAATTCAACAACAATTGATTAAGACTCTGCTTGTCCACTTTGTACAAGGCACTTTGCAGCATACAAAACAAAGAAATTGCCTCCAGGGAGTTGCAATCTGTCCAGGTAATCAACTGGAAAATATCCACAAAGCCAGGTATAATCAAGCGCAACTCAATGTAGAGTGAACTTTCTATTGAAATGCTGAGGAAATAGAAACAAGCATATTGGAAAATTTCTCTCAAAATATGGCTTTTGAGCTGGATCTTAAGAAAATAGACATACATTGACAGGAAGAAACAGAATGCATTGCTGGCAGTGGGAGAGGCATTTCTGGTACTACTGTTTTGAGGTCTTAGCAAAAGATGAAGCTAGCAAAGTAAGAGAGAGTAAGATCACTACAGAGAGACCCTGGGCAATGAGTAACACTGCATTAATTTCCAGGCCAATTCTGAGATCGCTTTTATCCCCAGTCTACTAAAGAACGAATTATCATTAGAACATTTAGGTAATCTCCCCACTGTCACTCATGCCAATAGCAATCCAGCATCTGAACTCAGACCTAAGGAGGTAAAAGCCCAGGCTCCTCCAACTTCTTTGTACCTTTGTCAGCTAAAGGAGTTCAGTAATGCCTGATCTGAGATTCTCCAATGAAACGGTGTAATTAGTAATTAAGTGGCTGCAAGTAATTTGTTGCAAATAATTTATTGTGTAATATGTATGCATACACACATGCACTTATTCATTCACTAATATATGAATGCCCTGTGCCAGGCATTGTTAAAGTGCCACAGATACAGTAATGAATGAAGTAAATACTCTTTCTGCCATTGTGAAGCTTATTTTCTAATGATGAAAACAAACATTGGACAAGTTAATATCAGTGTTACTAGTAAGTATTTTAAAAACAAGTATATCACCTTATAGAAGGAAAAGAGGACCTACCCCAGTCTAGAGGTCTCTATAAAAACGTGACAGTCAAGCTGAAATTTGTAGTAGTTAGTTAAATTAGAGAGACACTGTATTTGAGTTTATCTGAGGGGTGGAAGTGGGAGGAGGGGATGGTTAGGGAAGGAAAGTTTGCCCTAGCAGAGAGTATAATAATAAAATTTCAGACTTAACTTAATGGGGAAAATGGAAAATGATTGCAGGGTTTTTAGAAAGAGTAACACAATCAGACTCTTCAGACAACACATTCTGACTGCATTGTGAAGAGCAGATTGTAGAGGGGCATGATTCTAGAGATGGTTTAGGAAGAAACTACAGTGCCAAGGTGGAAGAAAAGGGTGGTTGAAGGTTGACCTTGAGAGCTGCTTGTATTGGGGGTGGAAGTTCAGACAAGAAGAATCAAGGACAACTCCCAGACTTCTGACATTTCTAACCAGGAAGGTGGTAGGGTGCCAGTTACCCAAATTGGGAACAGTGTGGAATAGAGCAGATGTAGCATGGGCGGGGTCCGGGGGGTAGCAGGCAGATGACAAGCTCCACTATGGCATGTTGGATTGTATGTGTACAGTGTGGTAGTTAAGAGAGTGGCCTATGAAGCCAGACTGCCTGGATTAAATTCTCAGTTGTACAATTTAATAGCTGCACATCCACAACAGGTTATTCAGCTTCTCTGTACCTCACTTACTGCATCTGCAAAATCTGGATGATAATAGTGTCCACCTCATGAGATTATTATTAAGATTAAATTATTTGTACATGTAAAGTGCTGTTTGTTTTAACACAGTGCTTAAGCTTGGTAAACATCAGAAGAGCTGAACTATTTTTACGGGAGTGTGAGATGTTCAAAATAAAGGTGAATATGTTGTTTCAAATCTCAGTAAAGGGGTTAGGGTAAAGTCATTGTAGCATTGAACTCCCTAGCTCCTTACTGCTTGAACAAGAGACGTGTAACGGAGTTGAATGCGCTGAACGGTCAGTGTAAGAACTCCTGAAGCTCCTTTGCCTGTCACACGGAGGCTGGAAATATTTGAGAAGAAAACTCTTATATCCTCCTAGATCCCCAAATAATTATATTAAACATAGCCTCCAGGCCAACCTTAAATAGATATATAACACAAGCAAGAAATGAATCTTTGTATAGGGGGTTAAGTTTATGTACAAAGTTTATTTATCATCATGAACAAGAGAGACAGAGAACTCCCTCTTAAAACCTGACTTTCTTGGGACCAGCAGTTAGCGTAATGGCTATGTCGCTGGACTCCCACATAATCCATCGCGGTTCGAGTCCCGGACCCGGTGGCTTAAACTCATGCTGGGCGCGTGTGCGTGCGTGTCCAAGATCCCAAGAGGAGAATGGAGGAGAAGGGATTACAGCATGGCCATCCCCCCTAGGGGGTGATTTCTCGCTTTCTGTCTCTCTGTCTCTCCCTGTCTGTCTGACAAGCGCACATGCCCTATAGCAAAAACCTCTCAGCCAATAGCAATCCAGCATCTGAACTCAGACCTAAGGAGGTAAAAGCCCAGGCTCCTCCAACTTCTTTGTACCTTTGTCAGCTAAAGGAGTTCAGTAATGCCTGATCTGAGATTCTCCAATGAAACGGTGTAATTAGTAATTAAGTGGCTGCAAGTAATTTGTTGCAAATAATTTATTGTGTAATATGTATGCATACACACATGCACTTATTCATTCACTAATATATGAATGCCCTGTGCCAGGCATTGTTAAAGTGCCACAGATACAGTAATGAATGAAGTAAATACTCTTTCTGCCATTGTGAAGCTTATTTTCTAATGATGAAAACAAACATTGGACAAGTTAATATCAGTGTTACTAGTAAGTATTTTAAAAACAAGTATATCACCTTATAGAAGGAAAAGAGGACCTACCCCAGTCTAGAGGTCTCTATAAAAACGTGACAGTCAAGCTGAAATTTGTAGTAGTTAGTTAAATTAGAGAGACACTGTATTTGAGTTTATCTGAGGGGTGGAAGTGGGAGGAGGGGATGGTTAGGGAAGGAAAGTTTGCCCTAGCAGAGAGTATAATAATAAAATTTCAGACTTAACTTAATGGGGAAAATGGAAAATGATTGCAGGGTTTTTAGAAAGAGTAACACAATCAGACTCTTCAGACAACACATTCTGACTGCATTGTGAAGAGCAGATTGTAGAGGGGCATGATTCTAGAGATGGTTTAGGAAGAAACTACAGTGCCAAGGTGGAAGAAAAGGGTGGTTGAAGGTTGACCTTGAGAGCTGCTTGTATTGGGGGTGGAAGTTCAGACAAGAAGAATCAAGGACAACTCCCAGACTTCTGACATTTCTAACCAGGAAGGTGGTAGGGTGCCAGTTACCCAAATTGGGAACAGTGTGGAATAGAGCAGATGTAGCATGGGCGGGGTCCGGGGGGTAGCAGGCAGATGACAAGCTCCACTATGGCATGTTGGATTGTATGTGTACAGTGTGGTAGTTAAGAGAGTGGCCTATGAAGCCAGACTGCCTGGATTAAATTCTCAGTTGTACAATTTAATAGCTGCACATCCACAACAGGTTATTCAGCTTCTCTGTACCTCACTTACTGCATCTGCAAAATCTGGATGATAATAGTGTCCACCTCATGAGATTATTATTAAGATTAAATTATTTGTACATGTAAAGTGCTGTTTGTTTTAACACAGTGCTTAAGCTTGGTAAACATCAGAAGAGCTGAACTATTTTTACGGGAGTGTGAGATGTTCAAAATAAAGGTGAATATGTTGTTTCAAATCTCAGTAAAGGGGTTAGGGTAAAGTCATTGTAGCATTGAACTCCCTACCTCCTTACTGCTTGAACAAGAGACGTGTAACGGAGTTGAATGCGCTGAACGGTCAGTGTAAGAACTCCTGAAGCTCCTTTGCCTGTCACACGGAGGCTGGAAATATTTGAGAAGAAAACTCTTATATCCTCCTAGATCCCCAAATAATTATATTAAACATAGCCTCCAGGCCAACCTTAAATAGATATATAACACAAGCAAGAAATGAATCTTTGTATAGGGGGTTAAGTTTATGTACAAAGTTTATTTATCATCATGAACAAGAGAGACAGAGAACTCCCTCTTAAAACCTGACTTTCTTGGGACCAGCAGTTAGCGTAATGGCTATGTCGCTGGACTCCCACATAATCCATCGCGGTTCGAGTCCCGGACCCGGTGGCTTAAACTCATGCTGGGCGCGTGTGCGTGCGTGTCCAAGATCCCAAGAGGAGAATGGAGGAGAAGGGATTACAGCATGGCCATCCCCCCTAGGGGGTGATTTCTCGCTTTCTGTCTCTCTGTCTCTCCCTGTCTGTCTGACAAGCGCACATGCCCTATAGAAAAAACCTCTAAACTAAAAAAAAAAAAAAAAAAAAACCTGACTTCTTTATTCTTAGACCCCAAAATATCCAGGCTGCTTAAGTGGTGGCAAGGGTAGCCAGTGCCCTCAGTAGGGCAGCATATTAGCAAGTGGTAAAGGAGGAAGCCCTATACCAAATATCCATTAAGAAAGACATCTCAGAGTGATGGTCACCACCCAGATCCTACATGTTTAATAACAAGTTATAGTTTCTTTTACTGAAATTTCGTCTTCCTGACCTTTCAGTGAAATTTGCTTAATGTCAAAGTCTGGTCTCATTGGGGCTGGGAAGAATTTTAGAAAGGGTATGTGTCTGCTCTTAGTCCAGCGATTAAGGGTAGCTCACTGAAGTCAGCACAGCAGAGAAAGCATTGGTCCTTGGCAGTGCAGGAATCAATTGGTTACAATGAAGGAACAGCCCCAACACATGCAGAGGGCTGGGAGCCTGTGTGAAACGCCCCTGGAGATGCCTTAATGAAACTAGAAGGAACCTGAGAAGGGCATCCTATCATCATGCAGGTGGAGACTATCAATCAAGGGACAGTAGGTTAAACTCTGACCTCATTTGCCCTGGTGAGGCCAGAGGGATATGGGTTACAAATATAATCTTGAGTGTGTGTCTCTTTGGGTCCAGGAAGCTTGGGGAAGTTTGTCTGCCAAGTGGAAATCACTGGGCCAGGTGGCAAGCAAATAAAGGTTGAGATATTCTCTGCTAGGCAATGGAAGCCTCTGTGGGGTTTTACATATGGAAGTAAGGAGATGAAAATGAGAAGATATTAAATTTTTATAATTTTCTAATATAATTTTAGTGAACAAAAGTAAGTTTTCAATAACCATCCTATTAAGAAAGTTATAAATAATGTTAGGGAAGTGTTTTCCGTTGAAATGAGGCTATAAGTCAAGTTTGAAGGTTGTGGATTTAGTTACATAGAATGTAGGTGAAACAAAATCTCAATAAATCAAGAAACCCCAACTTGATGTAGGCAGTTCATTAATTAAAACTCACAGCCAAGTACAAGATTTACACAATTCTGAAGTGACAATACTGAAATAGCATCTGCTTCCAAGCATCTGCTCACCAAGAAACTTTGCTCTTCTTACTGAACAATAGGATAAATCATGATCCTCCTATAATCCTTTTAGGACTGGGAGAGTTTCCCACGAAGTTTTCAAATGGTCTGGGCATGCTCATTCCACTTTAGTAATGAAATCCATAGCTATAATTTGCTTAGTTTACAACTTTGAAGTCACAATCATGCAAATCCCAAATGGTTGATGCTTGGGAAGGAAGATTAAAGCTGAAGAGGGGCCTGGAGATGGAGGGGAGGCAGAGGAAGAGTAGAGCACAGCTACCTACAGTGCAAGAGCAGCTAGGGGTGAAATAACTTGAGGGCAAAAAGACTGAAAATAAAAACGAAACGAAGAACATCTGATAATGCAGCCATGTGCTTACAGTGGGGTTGCATTATGTGTGCATTTAACTTACTGAAGCTCAGCCACAGATACTAGATAAAGGAAAAGAGGAGGAAACTAGTTAGGTATGGCTGGCATTGCACATTGTCCACTCAAGGAGCCACACTTTGTAGTGGGATTGAGACGGGCCACAAGAATCTGTTTTTCTTTTAGTGTATAAGTGTCTCGCTGTGTGAGTATCTTACTGCATTGCATATCAATTTTTGACTTAAAGATATGTATTTTTTTTTTGAGAGGTTTTTGCTTCAATATATGTATTTTTTTTTGAGAGGTTTTTGCTATAGGGCGCATGCGCTCGCCAGACAGACAGAGAGAGACAGAGAGACAGAAAGTGAGAAATCATCCCCCAGGGAGGATGGCCACGCTACAATCCCTTCTCCTCCATTCTCCTCTCAGGATCTTGGGCACACACGCACACGCGCCTGGCGTGAGTTTAAGCCACCAGGTCCGGGACTCAAACTGCGATCGACTACGTGGGAATCCAGTGACATAGCCATTACTCTAACTGCTGGTCCCAAAGATACGTATTTTTTGAACAACATTTTTCTTAAACTTATGCCAGTTACTTCATCAAGTGCTCAGTGAGGTGTGATAGAGGGTGGGAAATAGGGAAATCCTGTCAGTAGATTTATTAAAAAATGTGTGCTAGCCTCTATATCAGTTAAGGCCCAGGCAACTAAAAGTGATAAAGAATAGAGACTACAAAGATTTAAGCTTTACACAATCATGGAAATTGGTCTAAAAGAAAACAATAAATAAATAACTGCAGCAACAAAACACTCTGTGGAAGGCTGTTGCCTTGGCATCAGGTAGAGGGCGTGAAGTCTCTAAAGCTAATGAAACTGCTATGGAGAAGAATATCTAAATATGAAGGGTGGGGTGGGGGACAAGAGCAAACCAGAACCCACAAGGGCATACTAGAACCTGAAGAACAACACAGAACCCCCATCAATCTCTCACCATCTCCTGCCTCAATAAGGCTGATGACTTCAAGAAACAGTTGGTATCTTTCACCACAGAGCTACACATGCACTTGGTTCAGGACCTAGAAGAAGTAGAGGAATAGGTCTGGCAGGAGCTGCTGCAGCTAAACAGCCCACAAGGTAAGGCAGTAGATAAGAGACCACATACACAAGCTACCACAGCTCCCAGTGCCTTAAGTCAACCTTATAAGCATGATAGCTGCCACCTTCTTTCTGTCTTTCAAACTGTGAGCCAACTTTTCTTATGGCCAACTCTACTCCAGAGCCATACATGGAAGAGAATTCTAGGAAAAACAGTCCCAATATAAAGCTACCATAGTCCATAATACTGGTCTTCTTCCTAAGGTTTTTTGTGTTGTTTTGTTTTGTTTTTTTTTTCAATATAGAGATTTCTGTTATAGGGTGTATGCACTCACCAGAAAGACAGAGACAGAGAGACAGAAAGTGAGAAGTCATCCTCCCGGGGTGCTGTCCAAGCCACAATCCTTTCTCCTCCATTCTCCTCTCGGGATCTTGGCCATGTACATACATGCACCTAGTAGGAGTTTAAACCACTGGGTCCAGGACTTGAACCATGCTCAACTATGTGGGAGTCCAGCAACGTAACCATTACACCATCTTCTGGTCCCCTCCTAAGGGATTTTTAAGAAAAACATTGGTAAAAGATTCACTGTATGTACTATCTTTGGAACTCAACCATTGTATAAACTTTAATTCCACTATACTAATTATCTTAGTCTGTTTCTGCATTACAAACAGAAATACCTAGCCTGGGTGACTTCATAAAGAAGAGAGAAGTTTATTTACAAACTTGTAACTAAGGTGGGTAGAAAGTCCAAAGTCCTAGGCCTACAGCATGGCCAAGGGAAACACAGAAGGTGGTGAGCATATGCAGAGAGAGCAAGAGAGTCCTGACTGATCTCGCTCTTAAAACAACCAACTCAGAAGAACTTACTCCTTCTCAAGAGAACTACAATTCATTAGTTCTTGGGAGACAGCATTAATCCATGCATGAGACGGTAGCCTGCATGCTGCAATCACCACAAACTGATTGCTGCCCACTAGGTCTCACCCCAGGGTTCCATAAAGGAATTAAGTTTTCACTTAATACCTTTACAATACAGTGAATACAATCAAGTCCCAACACATGAAGTTCTGGGGGACACATTCAAACCACTGATGGCATTGATTGATATGTACTAACATTTTAAGTGAGGAAATTGCCACCAGCTTTTGGTACCAACATTCTCCTCTCTTCCATCTTCAAGCCAATTAGTCTCCCTGCCGAGAACACAATTGATTCTACAATATGATGTTATCAGCAAACATCCTCTGTGTTTGAGAAAGTTATTTTCAAATATAAACATTTCCCTATATTCTGTTGTGGTTTAAAGAAAAATAACAATAAAATACTTGATAGGCCCTTATTTGTTGCCACTGACATGCCAACCTGACATTTGATCCTCAAAAGAATAAAAACTATTCTTTTTAAGCCTGAGTAGCACTAAAACTATACATGTTTATATATTCTGTTTATTATTAAAGTTTCTATATTGGTAAACTTAATATTCATAATTCTGAGATTTGACACTTTCTGGAAAACATTTCTATTATGGGAAAAGGTTATGGTACTCCCGTCCCCTGAAGTCATGGTTTACACAAATATATGTTTCATCTCAGTAATTTCTCAGAGAACTCAAGAGCTTAGTGATAGCTGAATTCTCAGGAAACCATTAACTCATGATGACCATTAACTAATGACTGCTGTTATGTGCTATTTAATAATATGATGAGCTCATTGAGGTCAGAACTGTGTCTCACTCATATTTGTAATCAAAATCCCTGGCATGTACTAAGTATTCAAAAATATTTATTAAAAAGACTGGTGTGCATGTGTGTGTGTGTGTGTGAGAGAGAGAGAGAGAGAGAGAGAGAGATGGATGGTTAGACAGACATTGAATATTTGGCTTTCAAAGCCTGACTTCTGGACTCAGACCCAGAACTGTAAAGACAAGATGAGTATAGAACACATGTATCAAGTTTGTAGACAAAGAAAGGGAACTGTTCTCAATCTATCCTTATTCGTATCTCCTTATTCATTTCCATTGATTGAGTATATACTCTATATCAAGTACCACATCAGAAAATGGAAACAAACAAGATAGAGACCTTGCCCTCAAATATTTCCGTCTTGGCTAGAGATACAGAAGCAAATAACTTTCTGATAAATGTTTTTAATACAGATATGTCCACAGAGCTTGCAAGAGGTGAGCAAATATTCTCCACTTAGAACCTAATACTACCCAAAAGAGATGGCTTGAGTCAGACATACATGAGCCTAAGTTGTTCCAAACTCAGAAGTACAAATTCTTTTGCTGCTTAAATACAAGTGCCCATTCTGGAGGGGGAAAAGGTTAACTAGGCTCCATCTTTCTTTTTTTTTTTTTTTTTTTTTTTTTTGAGAGGTTTTCGCTATAGGGCGTGTGCACTTGCCAGACAGACAGAGAGAGAGAGAGAGACAGAAAGTGAGAAATCACCCCCCAGAGGGGATGGTCACACTGCAATCCCTTCTCCTCCATTCTTCTCTCGGGATCTTGGGCACGCACGCACACGCGCCTGGCGTGAGTTTTGAGCCACAGGGTCCAGGACGTGAACCACGGTCGACTACGTGGGAGTCCAGCGACATAGCCATTATGCTAACTGCTGGTTCCCAAGGCTCCATCTTTACTGTTAATTTACTCACTTATAATCCAGGTCCACCCACAGCTTAAGGAAATTTTGCTTATTAACATCTGAGCCTGCAGAACCAGAAAAGTCACATGGGTGTGGTAATGCAAATCAAACTCAAGAGCTATCCATTTGGACTAGCAAATTATTTCTCAGATGAACACAGTAGAGCATTGTAGAAATATAATGCTTTTCTAAAAAGAATTGAGTTTGGGTCTATATCATTATTATTTGATTAATCCTTACTATTACTGGTGAAGGCCTTATTATTTCTTATTGTTTGCCTGGCATGAAACCAAAGACCAGTAATTGCTAACATCAAGGAGCTTGAGTCAGATAACAAATCATTTCAAAACAATATGATAATCTATAAGCAGATAATTATGATACCATACATGTCAGAAGCTACAGAGTATTGTTGGAATACTGCAAATGAGTCATTAGCTTTGCTTTGAAAGAGTTTGAAAGAACCCCAAAAAGGAAATATTTTCACTGAATTTAGAAGTCTGACTAGAAGTCTACTAGATACAGAAAAGCAAAGGCTTCCACAAATACTTAGTAAAATTTAACCAACCATATTTCAGGAAGCACTTTTTTTTTTTTTTTTTTTGAGAAAGAGATATTTTATTGCTATAGGCTGCATATGTGCTTGCTAGAAAGACAGAGAGACAGAAATCACCCCCCAGGGAGATGGCCACTCTGTAATCCCTTCTTCTCTTGGGATCTTGGGCATGCACGCACACACACACCCAGCATGAGTTTCAAACCTCTAGGTCTGGGAATCGAACCACAGCTTCCTTAGGTATTGACTGATTCTAAAAGTAGTCATTGAGACTAATTCCCCAGCATTTCTCTGAAGCGTCTTTGGAAGTTTGTGTGGGTCCTGAAGAACTGGGAACATGTGAAACAGCCGATGCACATAATGAACTGACTGTGTGAGAAGTGAAACTACAGTGAAGAGCGCACAGGCAGGGCAAGTCTGACCTATCTTCAAGCATCACTCTTGTTGCACTAGTAATGAAAGATTTCCCTCCACAGGGTGTGTTTGGATCCAACACATCAACAAATATTTACTTGTTGGCTTCTCTGCACAAGTCATCCAGCTAGGGTGAGTAAGCCTGGAACTTGATCAAGGAAAACTTTTTAAGTGACAAGAGTACTTCCAGAGGGCAGGGACCAGGCCTTCCATGTGATCTTTATAAGACCAACAAAAAAGATGGTTACACTCCCAATTATGTTTTCCACATAACATGATATATTCTTTTATTTCCTATATGGCTTGTTCCTAAGTTTGTGCTCTGCAATTCTTTCTTGTTGTTTTCAGGTCAACCCACTGGGCTTGAATCAAATGTTGAATAGCCTTCATTCAGCATCATTATGTTGTACAACTTTTTTAAATCATCTTCTGGTTTTGAAATGTCAGAAGCTAAGAACAAGCTGTAGGGGCATTAGTTCCTTAGACATGTATTCGTGTATTTACCATTTTGTTTTCACTAAAATTTCCATTAACCTTTTTCTCCATCAGCATATAGATTATAAATTATAATCAGTAATGTATTGAGTAGGAGGAGATCTTGCTTATAACTAATGAAACAACTAAATTACTTTGCCTCACTTTCATCCTGCTGTTGAGAACCTGTTTTTGTTTTGTTTTTTTTTTTCCTTCAAATCTGCCAGAGGGCACATGAACTTGCCAGAGAGAGAGACACAGAAAGCAAGAGAAAGCAAGAACGAACCCTCCCCACGTCAGCATGAGGATGGTCACACCACAATTTCTTCTCATCCATCTCTCCCTCCTTTTGAGATTCTGCACATGCATACCCAGCAGTGTCTTTCAAGCCACTGCATCTGGAACTCAAACCATGCTATTGACCGTGAGGGATCCACCTGTCTCAACCACCATGCCATAGGCTGACCTAAGAGCTACTTTCTGATCATTTCACACACAGGTTAGTAACTCTCCACTAAGTGATATTAAAAGGAAATTTTATAAAAGTAAAACTTAATAAAAATAAAAAGGTTAGGCTTCCAAATATATAGATAAAGCCCTGCAGTATAGTCAGCTCTCAATTATTTCTATCTAGGCACAGCAAGACCCATAATTGAGAAAGCTGCTAAATTAGGCAACACTTAAAAGATTTGTTCCAAGTTCCTTTTGAGATACATACCTTCAGAAATTATAGAAGCTATTATTTGCATAGAAAATATCAAAAGATGAATAGCACAATAGAGGCTAGCTAAACTATAGTAACTCTTCTGTTAACAAAGGAGATATATTTCAACTATTTGACCTTGTGGTCAGAGACCTTATTCCCAGAGATAAAAGAACAAGAAGACTTAGGGAAGTATCTGAGAATATTCTCTCTGCGGCTGAGTACTTCCTCCTACTCTATAGTTTAGGGTAGGTGAAAGAGTATACTTGGGCATACTCATGTCGTCTTAGAAAAATTACTTCAATTCCTTCTGGAAAAATAAATGTAATAAATTGTAAAGTTCTATGTGATTCAATGCAATATAGACAAGATTATGATAATAATAAGAAATAAATTTTTAAAAATACTTCAATTGTGACAATAAAAATTAAGAGTTAGGGCCAGCTGGTAGTGTGGTGGTTAAGGCACTGGATCCCACATGGCTTACTCTGTGGTTCAAACTCCAGACCCAGCAACTTGAAAATCACACTAGGTGCATGTACGGACAAGCCCAAAGTATCCTGAGAGGAGCATGGAGGAAAAGGGATTGAAGCATAGCCACTCCCAGAGAGGATGATTTCTCACTTTCCCTCCTCCTCTCTTTTCTGGCAAGCACACACTCTAAACAAAACAAAACAAATTAAGAGCTTTTTTTTTTTTAATGGAAAAGGAAGTTTTAATAGGAAAGTGAAGATTTTTAATAGAAAAGAAGTACACCTGAGGCATGCAAATGAGCAACTGCCAGAGGACAACTGCATGGGCATGGGGTTAGGTGTTACATTTATTCCAAGAGTTGATAGTGAATACTTAGCACTGGGAGGTCTGTCATAGTATCTGTATCCTTTGTTTGAATTCACGACTTTCTCCTGTGCTTGCGCATCTCTCTCACAGGTGAGGAATTCAAAGACCTAATCCCACATGCTTAGTGTGAATTTAGAAGTTATGAGAATATTTGGGTGAATTGCCCAGTTAGTTTACTGCCCTAATGGGAATCAGGATGTTGACCAAAATGTCCTGTTGGATCCTTTTGTATTTGTGAGGAATGATAAGAGGGAAATTTACAACTGTCCCTATGGTCTTCCTCAGGTACTAAAGAAGGAAAATGGGATCTGCCTTGCCTTCCTGTCACCAGGAGCTGGGTGGGAGGAAGGAGTCTCTGCAGATGGTCTGGTTGTAACTCCTGATAAGTAGTGATTAATGTGGCTGATGTCCTTCTGCTATTATTGAACTATTATTAGGTTCCAGGAACTTCACATGCATTATCATATTTAATCTTAACAGTAACTTTCGAACACAGGTAATATTAATTACTCCCATTTTACAGTTGAGATAATGTTCACAGATTTTAAATAATTTACCACAAATATATCAGACACAAAACTCAAACACTGGTTCATCTGACTCATAAGCCCAAGGTCCCAGCAGGAACTGACATTTTTCAGATCAGACTCTGCTGACCTCCAAGTCGTGTCTCTTATCTTCAAGTCCCTGAGGTCTCAGTATGGCCCAAAATCCCTGTGTCCTCTGTTAAAGATCTGGATAGGTCATGATGTCACTTCCTCTCCTTGGCTAGTACTGCCCAGTACTGAGGTTTCAGAGTACAATAAATAAAATCCCCCTTTCCCACTCAAATTTGGAACCAATTTAAAAGACAGGCTCAGAAATCAGTCGAGATTGAAATGTCAGCTTTACTACCAATAGAATGGAGTTACAGGATGTGGCTAAGATGTGTGCTCAAATGGGTTTGCTTAAGCTCTTTGCCCCCACTTCCCTTTCAACCACCACCATGTTGGGATTCTAGCCCAAAGAAAGGTTTGGAATTTTACAGCAGATATACTCACAGAGGGTTGTAGTCTTGCACTGGTGCAGGGCAAAGGAGAAACTAAATCTCTAACACTAGCAGCCTTTTCCTAGTTTAGTTCTACCCACTTATGAACCATGGCCCTAAGTTTGACCTCTACCTTATGTCCTCCACCTGTGGCATGCTTAAGGAGAGGGGAACAAGAGATAGGGAGTGTTTCTCAAGTGAAATAATCACCAGAAGAAGTAGGAACGATGAGAGAAAAGAGTTCTTGCCTTGAAGGAACTCCTTTACATCTCTTGAGAATATGATGTAAGCAGAGACTTAAACAAAGAAGAGTTGGGGAATATGTTCTGAGAAAAGGAAAGTCTCTGTCTATGAATGGAAAGATAAGCATTTAACTCACCCGTAACTACTGGATCAAAGAAAGTGCTTCCTCTCCACAAATAAGCATATGAGATATTGATTTTTGCCTTCAATAATTCAACTCTATGTAGGGGAGGAGGGAAATAGGATATAACCTTTAAAAGAATACCATAATGAGATAATGTTTGGGTTTTATTATGACTTCCCCCTACTACTTGACCCACTTCATTTCCTAATATCCCCTTTGCTATTTTTCTCACATTTGGTGAGCAGAATTTTACTTCCTCAGGGGAGAAAAGATTCAGACAAAAGGCAAGGCTTTTGAGTTTTGGATGTTTTGTGTTTTGAATTGTGTTAACCTAAGTCTTGAATAAACTCAAGGCATAAGATACAATATTTGGAAGAATGCATAATTATCTAAAAGGCTAGGCATGGAGACAGAGTGGGAAGGAAACAAAGGAGAGTGGGACTGTAGGGAAGTCAACACAATTCTATTCCTAGGAGGAGGCCCTGAGTCATGGGCCTACAAGTCTTTGACCTTCTTCTATTTGCCTGAGCCCAGCCACTGGCAGGAAGATAGGCAAGTTGATGCACATGATAATGACTTGGGCACTAGACAGGCTCTGAGACTCCATGAGCAAGGCCCTCTGCACCCCTGTCCATGGTGCTCAAGCGGAGCACCCAAGACGAAGAACATTTCTCAGATGTCCAAGTGCTACACAGACTAGACCTGCGCAGCTGCAGTGGGGCATCCATACACAAGAGCAAGGACTTCAGCTAGAACCCCACGAGAATAGCTAACAATGCCAGGGCCAAGTAACCCTCAGAAGCCTATATAGCAACACCCCAAAGGCCACCTAGGGACAGATAGAGGGCCATCTGACAGTACATTTCAGTTCAGTTACAGCAAAATGATGAGGTATTTATTTCCATTGAACTGGGTGAGTAAACTGAAAATCTTATCCACTTCAGAAGCAGTAAAACACAGGTTCAGCATCAAATGAGCGGCAAGGTCGGCAAACACTAGAGCAGCATGGATGGGGAAAGCAGGGCTCTGCTGCCCCTACACACACACACACACACACACACACACACTCAGGGTTTTATGGGGTTGTTTTTGTTTTTGTTTTTTTTTAACTCAATACTAATTTCATCTCTTCATTTAAACAAATTCACACAATGGGGACTTTGCTTCTGTTTCTGAGCACAATCCCATCTTTCAGCAGCTTTAAATTGCTTATCCCTTTAAATTATGGGGGTTTATTCCAATGTCCCTTAGTGCCTCCACAGGTAGTCTTTCATGTCAGATATTTTTTTCATGGTAATAAGAAAACAACTCTAGATGTGTTTAACACTGCCGCCAAGGTGTACCCAAGGGGTGTAATTAGTACTTACTATGTTAGAAAGAAAAGCAAAGTATAATACAGTACAGTGTTCCTGAAAGAAAACGGAAAGGTTCTGGGGAAAGAACATGGCTTTAAAATCATCTTTCTTCCTTAGGTACTCACAAGTGATATTTACTGTGGTTCTGTTAATTATGGAATAAAACGGGTTACTTAGCATATGCCAGGTATCTCCTCTCTCACCTACGGAGTGAAATAGGCTGCCCATGGATTCTAACGTCTCTTACAGGGACCAGCACCACTGAGAATTTCAAACTTCTAGTCAGGTGCAAGATAATGATGACAACTGATACTATTAACGGCACTTAACTTTTTTATAAGTAAGTGTGTGTGTGTGTGTGTGTGTGTGTGTGTGTGTGTAAAAGTATTACAGACTTCTGGGCTTTGTTTCAGTTTCTCCCACTCCTTCTACAGGAGGAGTTGGATTAACTGGCTCTTTGCCTTGGTAATACAAGATTCCAAATTCTCTCTGTTGTTCTGTTTTGTTTCCCCTCTTAGAATCATGTTTTCAACCACCCCGTGACTCATATTCAGAGTGTTTCTAATTTTGCCGGATTGGTGGCATCTATCACTTGTACCCTGTGTTCTTCGATTCAAGTAATCAAGCCAAACATTATGCTGTTTGAAAACTTAATTGTCGATTAGATGAAAGAATCATTTTCTTGGCCAGGAGTTTTAAAATGTCACCAGAATGTATATGTCATGGGTCATCTCGAATCCAAAAGCTCAGGTATTTTTTAAATCTTGCACACATTTTATCAATTTTATTAAAATCCAAGGCATTGGAGAATATGGAGTGAATTTCAGGATCAAAACGCTTTTATTTGATTAAAATTACTTATTAATTTGTTGCAGCTGCGTAAAGGATAGACATTTTCTTTGCATCTTAAGTAATACAGTGAAAGTATTAAACAGGATGGATTAGGACTTAATGCTCTAAATATTAAAAGACATGCCATTTGGGTTTAAATCACTTCAAAGTTGGAGATGGTTTTAGTGATCGAAGCCATATTTGTGCTTTGGCTTTTTAAGATGTTTTCAGAATTGTAGGTAGAACCACAGAAGCCTAGATAAAGGTTGAAAGGGGGCTAAAAGTGGCACAGCAGCAAAATACGACGCTCTGAAAGACCAACTTAGACAGAAGGATTATGGGTTCATGCCCAGAGACTTCCTGGGTACACTAGGCATGTGCAAACCCATGATGCAGGGCTGGCTGAAGCTGGGGATGAATCACAGTTTCGAGACCCTGTCGGGTGTTGATCTCTGTTCCTCTTGTTTATAGAAGAAATAAATAAACTTAAAAAAAAAAACTTAAGCTTAGATAAATGTAAAACTATTCAGACTGCCTTGAGCTATGAAATGAAAGTGTAAGTAACTTGAATGATGATGAAACTATAGTATCACAAGAAAAATGATATAGCCAAAAGGTTCTGAAGTTAGTTTCATTCATTCTGTATTAACTGCACCACATACTCTAGCATTTAGACAAGCTGTATGAGGTACTGAGTGACAACAAAAGCATCAAAAGTAAATGAAAAACTATTGTGAATAAGTTAATGAAAAATAATAGAAGCCAACACACTAAGCCTCACTAGTGATATCAATATAATGTCTCATTTCTTGATCATTTTAGGAGCAATCTGTGAATGTTTCCTGTTGTTATTTCAATTTTTACTGCCATATAGTTTGAATTTTAAAATTAGGGGCTGGCAGGTGGCATGGTAGTTAAAGGTGCTGGACTCCCACATGACCAACCATGGTTCAAGTCCCAAACCTGGCGGCTTGCTTTCTGAGTTTATTTCTCTCTCTCTTTCACTCTCTCTCCAGTCAAGTTAAAAATAAGTAAATAAATAAATAAGTAAAGTCAAATAAAATAATTCTTTATTAAAAATATTAAGCTAAACTAGGCAAGCAGGTGGTACAAAAGTTAGGCAACTGGATCCCACATGGGCAACTGCATGGCTGGAATCCTGGACCTGGGGACTTGAAAACATGCTGGGCATGTGTGCATGTGTGCCCAAAATCCTGAAAAGAGAGTGGAAGAGAAAGTATTGTAGCATGGCCATTCTAGGGAGATGATTTCTCTCCCTATTTCTTTCTTTCTTTCTTTCTTTCTTTCTTTCTTTCTTTCTTTCTTTCTTTCTTTCTTTCTTTCTTTTTTTTTTTTTTTCTCTTTCTATTTCTCTCTGTCTCTGGCAAGTGCATGTGCTTTAAAGGAAACTAAAAAAAAAAATTAAGCTACATTGAATATAATTCTGCTGATCTCTTACAGGAACCAGCAACAATGATCATTTTAAACTTCTAATCAGGTGCAAGGTAACAGTATTAAATCTTTATTGATAATAGTGACATAAAACATACAATAAATTAATAGATAAAAAAGGAAAATACATTGAAAAATCAACCAGAAATTTTCCAGAATTCACCAAAATAACTAAGGTATCACTTTTCATTGATTCTTTTGCCCAAATTTTAACCTCTCTGACATTAGGATGGTATCTTATTGGGATGTCAGAATAGTCATAACATGAGTCTCCTGAAATATTCAGACAAGAAGCCATTTTAAAGCTGAGGTGTTTCCTGGCCTGTTCAGGTAAGCTATGCTCTAAACCCCTTCCTCTAGACTCCTGAAATATTCAAACAAGAAGCCATTTTAAAGACCCCTTTTGAACTGGAAATATTTGGGAGTATTCTTATTTTGTGGCAGAAGGGTTATTTGCATAATTTCAATAATGCTTGGTGCATTGAATCAGAAATTGGAAATACTCATTATTAGACAGGGCTTTGACTAGAATGTCATACCTGAAGATTAATCAGAAAACTATGGAACTAAGGTGGATCTCAAGCAAGCCAACAGAAGCTCTTAGAAAGATGGCCTGGCACAATAAATAATTCTGCCTGGCAGAGAGGATTAGAGAAGATATATGATTTTTTTTTTTTATTTTGGAGAGGTTATTGCTATAGGGTGCATACGCTCACCAGACAAACAGAGAGAGACGGAGAGACAGAAAGCGAAAAATCACCCCCCAGGGATGATGGCTGCACTGCAATCCCTTCTCCTCCGTTCTCCTCTCGGGATCTTGGGCATGCATGCACACATGCCCGGCATGCGTTTTAAGCCACTGGGCCCGGGACATGAACCGTGGTCTACTACATGGGAGTCCAGTGACATGGCCATTACACTAACTGCTAGTCCCCAGGCAAAATATACTTTAAGAGTAGTGTAAAAAAGAGACAAGAAAGGGCACTATATACTACTAGAAGTACTTGTTCACCAAGAATAATAACACTTATAAATATCTATGCACCCCACACTGGAGCACCCTGCAGAATACTTAGTACACAGGGCTGAACTGAGAAGGTTTATGTGTGACTAGTGTGCTGGGCATTTGCTTTTCAACAATTTGAGTTATCAACATGTAAATATTTTCTCAACAATATTTAAAACCATACAGTTTCTGTTGTTACAGAGTCACAAATTATACAAACTTATAAGAAATATTTTGAACATTATCTTTAAAATTCAGTATTCTGAAATTTTGAAAGTTGTTTATTAACTGTCAAGAACTATGAAGTATGAGCAAAAATTTTCTGATATGTAAAGTAAATGTGGAAAAATGTAAAAATAAATAAATGGAAAAAAGATAAAAAAGGTCATGACACATTTTACATAGAAAAAATACATCATGACTTTTTAAAGAACCCAATACAATTATAACTGACAGCATTTTTAGGTACAAAAAATAATAATGCATCTTAAAGGGGCCAGCAGGTGGCATGGTGGTTAAGGGCACTCAACTCCCAGCTGGCTGACTGTGGTTTGAGTCCTGGGCCTGGCAGCTTGCTTTCTCACTTTCTCTCTCTCTGTCGCTCTCTGGTCTGCTCTCTGGTAACAATAATAATCAAACTAATAAATAAAGTTAAATAAAATCATTCTTTTAAAAAATAATAATGCATCTGAAAATCGATTTCTTACGTTCAGCTAAATATGGTAGTTTTTGGTCATGGTTGTTCTCATAGGCAAAGTGAGGGAATGAAAAATCCCTCCATGACTTTCTCAGAATTGATAGTTAGCATTCGCCCTTGTTATCTAGAGTTGTTTGTTTTCTAAACTTGCACTGCCCGTTATGGTAACTACTAGCCATATGTAGCCATAAGCATAGGCCTTAAAACTAGGTAGTTATAGGTTTGCCTATAGTTTGAACATTACACTTACTTGTAAGCATAGCTATCATCAGTTTTATTGACTTCTCTAAGTTTTGGGGCAGTTGTGGATTTTTTAAAAGCTTATTTATGGGAGTAGGCACATGGTGTGATGATTAAGGAACTGGATTCCTACATGGTTGACCACAGTTCGAGTCCTGGACCTGGTGGCTTGCTTTCTCACTTTCCCTCTCTGTCTCTCTCTGGTCAAATTAAAAGTAATTATGATAATGATGAGTAAGTGGCCAGCAGATGGCATCATGGTTACTTCACTGGACTCCCACATAGTCAACAGCAGTTCAAGTTCTGGATCCAGCGACTTGAAACTCATGCCAGGTGCATGTGCATGCATGCCCAAGATTCCCGAGAGGAGAATGAAGAAAGGATTGCAGTGAGGCCAACCCCTCCCAAGGGGGGGATGATTTCTCACTTTCTATCTCTCTGTTTCTGTCTCTGCAGTAAGCACAAGCACCCTATAGCAAAAACAAACAAAAAACAAAACAAATCTCTAAAAAATAATAATAATGAATAAAATTAAATATTTTTTTTAAAAAACTTATTTATGGTACCAGCAGATGGTGTAATGGTAACGTCGCTGAACTACCGCGTAGTCAATCACGGTTCAAGTTCTGTATCCAGCAGCTTAAAACTCACACCGGTTTATGTGCATGCATACCCAAAATCCCAGGAGGAAAATGGAAGAAAAGGGATTGCAGTTTGGTCATCCCCCCCTAGGGGGTGATTTCCTGCTTTCTATCTCTCCAGCAAGCATACTACACACCCTATAGCAAACATCTCTCTTAAAAATAAATAAATAAATAGATAAATAGACAGATAGATAGATAGAGCAAGTGAGCTTATTTCTTACCTCAGAGAGAGAGAGAGAGAGAGGCACCCCAATAGGATCTTGACTCCATTACCTACCTTCAGCTCAGCTGGCCTGTATCACAGGCACACAAACCCCATGTGCTCAGAGAAGTCTTGGGACATGAACTCAGGACTTTTCCCTGTTTGTCGAGTTGTGTTACCGCTTTACTACCTTCTGTTTCCTCCAAGTCTCAATATTCCATCTGTAAGATGAGGGATAATTGTAGTAATTGCTTCCTGGGGCTATTTAAAGAAAACAAAGAGTTATTCACAAAAGTATTCACTAAACACTAGCTTTTGTGACTAGGTTTTGAGAATTTTACCAACCACTTTCTTATCAAGTTGCATGATAGTGTGTCAAATGCTAACATATACCCAATTAAGGTAGCTGGGGAACAGAGAGAAAGGAAGTTGCTCAGGCAACTACTGTAGACATGGAAGATTTACCAGAGGAGATTTACCAGAATACATGAACTGCATTCTGAAAGATGACCAGTTCTCTGGCCTGAGAAGGCTGAGCTGGTATTTTTTGCTGGAGAACAACACATATGATGTAACAGAAACGAGAGGACTCTTACCACTGAGGTAAATGGATCTGATTTGAAAATCATATAAACAATAGAGGTGATAAGAACTGAGGGTATAAAAGTTTATTGAGGCCAAATTGTGAAGGGTCTGAGTACCATGCTAAAGATTTTATCAACACTGAAGGTAGGGAACATACTGCAATAGTATGGGTGAGAGTGGAGAAAACTCCTAATGAGGAAGTAGAAAGGGCTGTCTGTTCTGTCACCAGTCTCCTCCCATTTGCTCTTGAACCCATTCTATCACACTACCAACACTGCACTTACCAGACCTTCCTGTTGCCATGTCCTGCGAACAATGTCAACCTCATCTTACTTGGCCTAATAGCATTGTCTGACAATCGCTCTCTCCTCTTTGAAATGTTTTCTTCACTTTGATTCTAGAAGATGACACTTTTCCCCATGTCACTGGCTATTCCTTCTAAGTCTCCTTTGCTTAGAAGGAACACTCACATCACCAAAACTGAATACTGGGGGCCCCCAAGGCTCTGCCCTTTATGCCTCTGGACTTTCTTATAACTCCCTTGAGGGGCTCAGTCTCACAGTTTTATATACACACTATATGTGGATCAAATTTAAATCTCTACCCTGGTTCTCTAGACTAACTGTACATTTGTCTGCCCAACAGCCAACTCATCCCCTTGTCTTGGACTTCTAAAGGGCACCACTCACTTACCTTGTTCTAAATAAAGTTCTTGATCTTCAATCACAAACCTCCTCTTTCTGCAGTTTTTCTTATTTTAATTGGTGTCCATTCTTCCCTTCTAGCTGCTCAGACCAAAACCTGACAGTCATTCTGATTCCTCTTTCTCCTGCACCCACAGCCCACATCCAATCTGTCAGCATATCCTGTTGACTTTACCTTCAAAATAAGTCCAGAATACCTTTACTTCTTGCCATCTCACCTGCTACTATCTTTTCTCAGCAACTATTATTTCTTTCAAGTCTCCCAACTGGTCTGTCTGCTTCCATCCTAATTCCCCACCTGGCATCCCCACTCCCACCCACACCCCTAGTCTATTCTCAAAACAACAGAGTAATCCTGCTTTAAACATAAGTTAGAGCAGGTTACTCCATTAAACAATCCAATGTAAAAATCAGGGACATTAAAAGGGCTTGCTTGTCCCCGCACAGTCTGCCCTCTCCCCTTTCTTCTTCTCTCTGCCTATTGCTCAATTCATTCTAGCCACACCAGCCTCCTTTCCATTTCTTGAACATGATAAGTATTCTTCCACCTCAAGGCCTTTGAACTTGCTATTCTCACTGCAAACATGCTTACCCTCATACCCCTCCAATATCTACATGACTTGTTTCCTTACTTTCCTCAGTCTCTAATCAAATATCACTGTCTTAGGAGAAGCCTTCCCTAACCTCCCTACTTAGAACCGAACACTACCCCAACACACTCCCTATCCATTGGCTTACTTAGTTTTTTCCCATAGTACTTATTATCATCTAAAATACTATATATTTGAGTCATTTTATCTGTCTCCTCTCACTAGAATGTGAACTCTGCCAGGGTAGAACTTTTTGTCTGCTTTTGTTCACTGCTATATCCCTCAGAACTTTATGTACCTGACACATAAGTGCTAAATAAGAATTTGTTGAACAAATCAATGCACGTATTTGCTTCTTTGCTGGGACTCAAGGAGCAGGAGAAGATGAGAAGTCATGTACCCATTTATTCTAGAACATTTACTGAGTATCTACTATCTTCCAGGCATTGTACTAGACGCTGAAGATCCAGGTGACTTCAGCACTTGGATGTGCAGTGGCAACAGCAACCCAGACAGGAAATATAAGAAAGAAACAGGAATGCTGTGGACATTAGGTAAGTTTGGGGGCCTATAACACATCCTGGTGTAAATTCCAGTCACAAGCTAGAACTGATTCCAAAATTCACCTTGATCTACCATGCGAGAGCTGGGCTGAAAGAAGTTAGAGAGCCTCCCTAGAACCCTAAGGCACAGCGCACACCTGGGCAGTAAAGAGTTAACTCAACATTCATAACACCTCCTCTTAGTATTAATTGACCTCATGTATGGAAAGCCCTCAGCTTCCCAGATGAAAGGTGCTACAGAACTACAAAGTTAGTCTTGCTGACACAGAGGAAAGACTGGCGCCCTAATGAATCACTAATGCCCTGAAGTACCATGGCTCTTACCAGGGCATTTGGAGATCTGTGCCCATGTTCCTTTCCAAGAGCTGACCAACCTCTCCCTAATCTCCCAGTGAGATCTCAAATGCTCTCAGAAAGAAAGTCAAGCATACTTTAAAAAGAGTAAAAATTTGATATAACTATGGACCTCGGGGGGGGGGGGAATCACTTCAAATAGATTAGTCAACAGAAGAAAGTTTTCATACCAAGAAAAAAAAAAGAAAAGAAAAGAAAAAGAAAAAGATTTGGGTGATTTTCAATAAAGCAAGACTTCAAACGGGGCAAGGGGGTGGGGAGGAAGGAAACCTGTTTTCCCCCATTCCAGTGGACATTGTCGTAAAGGAGGTGAATAGTTTGCACAGAGGACCAAGGATAGCTTGTCAACAGATGGCTTACCTATTCTAAGAAAGAATTGTCTGCAAGGAGTAAATATAAAGGAAGCAAATGTGTTGGATTGTCTATACTGACAAAGAAAGAATGCAACTTTGAGGCTGTTTCCCAGATCTCAAAGGCTATTTGCAGTAGAGAAGCTTATTTGGGGGTAGATGGGTTGATGAGTGCAGGTGCAGGAGAGAAGGTGTTTAAATTATGGAACCTTTTATTAAAGCTTGTTTTTCTTGTCTGAATCTTTTGGTTTCTGTATCTGTGACAGTATTCATAACTCAACCCCAGTGTGCCAACAAACCCCATATGTTTCAGTTCTCTCCTTATCTTTTAAGCCAAGATAAGGTTGAAATGAGTGTACTGCAAGAGATTTGTGATAGAATACACACACAAACAGACACAGAGGAGGAGGGTGGGACCATGCCTTATTCATCTTTGTTTTCTTCACTTGCATATAACACAAGATGCACACAAAGAGGGCACTCAATAAAATTTGTAATTAAATGTGTATGTCCTTAAGACAAAAGAGAAGTGAGTCCTCTGTGGAGAAAGTATTTATTTATAGATTGAGTGAGAAATAACTGTTAAGTCAGATAACAGGACTTTCTGAGCAGAAAAACCATATCTAGTCACATTCAGAGAGAAAGCAATTTCTTCTTTCCCCACATCTTATTCATTTTGTTCAATCAATATACAAATTTGTGTTGCTACCATCTGTGAGGCAGTGCTTTGGGTGCTGGGGACATAAAGATGAATAGGACAAAGTCCTGACATGGAACTGATAGGGCAGTGTAGGAGAAACTAATAGTAAAAATATTCAATATCAGGTACTACGATAAGCTCTTTTACTAACATTATTTCATTTAGTAATTCTTCTCAAATTACAACATATCAACAAATAATGTGGGAATTTTTTAATGAAGATTTTAATTTATTAATTCTGGAATGGGCTAAAGATTCTGCTTTTCTAGCAAGTTCCCAGGTGTGCATATACCATTGGTTCTAGAGCTATATGGGTATTAAGGACTTAAATATTCCAGCAATCCTATGTGGAAAGAAATATCATGATCTTCATTAAAGAGGAAGAATGAAGACCTTGGTGAGATTTCATAATTCATCTGTGTCATCATGAACTGAGTGTTTTCTGAACCACCAAGTCATGAAATTGGGTGTGTACTCCACTTCATCATTAGATGGCTACATTATCAGGGCTGAGTGGGACGTGAAGGCATAAATTAGTTCATAAAGAGGTAGCCCAAGGGCTAGCAGATGGTGTACTGGTTATGTTGCTGGATTCCCACATGGCCGACTATGTTTTTGAGTCCTGGATCTGGTGACTTGAAATTCACTCAGGCTTGTGTGCATGTGTGCCCAAATCCTGGGAGGAGAATGGAGGAGAAGGGATTGTGGTGTGGACATCCCCTTTAAAACTTCTATGTAAAAAAAAAAAAAAAGAAGTCATCTAAATGCCCTTGGTCTGCACTGCTGCCACACTGACTTTTCCCTCCCAGTCTATACCTATGGCCACGTGGGAAGTTCCCTACGATCCTATGATCAGCTGACAGAGGAAGAGAAGACTCAGGCCTGGTATACAGATGATGCTGTATGATATGTAGGCACCACTCGACAGTAGACAGCTGCAAAACTACTACCTCTCTGGGATATTCTGGAAGGATGTTGGTGAAGAAAAATCCTCCTTGTGGGAAGAACATAGAGTAGTGCATCTGGCCGTGCACTTTGCTTGTGAGGAGAAATGGTTAGATATGTAATTATATATCAATTTGTGGTAAATAATGATTTGGCTAGATGGTCAGGACTTGGAAGGAATGTAATTGGAAAACGGGTGCCAAAGAAATTTTTGGAAAAAGCATATGGGTAGACCTCTGAATAAGAAAAATAGATATTGAAGATATTTGTGTCTCATGTGAATATTCACCAAACGATGAACTTAACAGAGGACTGTAAAAATCAAGTGGATAGAATGACCTGTTCTGTAGATACCTTAGCTACAGACTGTGTCCTGAGCCACCACTGTCATCATACAATGAGCTCAAGAACAAAGTGGCCATTGTAGCTGAGATGGAGGTTATGTGTGGGCTCAGAACATGAGCTTCAATTCACCAAGGCCATCTTGGCTATGCCTAGAACTGAGTGCCTAATCTGCCAGCACCAGAAACCAACCTTAAGGACCAACACGGAACCATTCTTCAGGGGTACTAGGTGGCAGGTTGATTACATTGGAATACTTATTTCATGAAAAGGATAGTATTTTGTCCTTACTAGAATAGATGCTTATCCTGGATACAGATTTTCCTTCCCTGAATGCAATATTTCTGCCAAAACTACCATCCATGGATTTATAGAAGCTTCATCCACTATCATAGTATTTCATATAACATTGCTTATGACCAAGGAACTTCTTCACACTGATTCAATGTTCACAAAATTCACTGATTTTAACATATTCCCTACCATCTTGAAGCAGCCACTTTGATGGAATGGTGGAAGGGACTTTTGAACACACAGTTACAGTCCCAGTTAGGTGACAGTATCTTGTAGGTCTGGAGAAAGGGTCTCCAGAAGGCTGTCTATGGTCAGAATCAGTGTCCAATATATGGTATAATTTCTTCCATAGCTAGGATTCATAGGTTCAGGGATCAAAGGATGGAAATGGGAGTGGCACCGCTAACTATTACCTCTAGTGACCCCTTAGCAAAATGTTTGCTTCCTGTTTTCAAGACTTTATGCTCTGTTGGCCCTGAGGTCTAAGTTTCAGCAGTAGTGCTCCCACCAGGGGACACAATAATTCATTAAACTGGAAGCTAAGGCTGCTACCAGGCCAC
This sequence comes from Tupaia belangeri chinensis, assembly GCF_000334495.1. NCBI lineage: Eukaryota > Metazoa > Chordata > Mammalia > Scandentia > Tupaiidae > Tupaia > Tupaia belangeri. The sequence goes on from NW_006205727.1 coordinate 3,414,435, forward strand.
TTGGGCTCTTTATCCTTTGGAATCAGCAGGCTAAGAGGGAGATATTGATCTGGACTACTATGAAGAAATTGTACTACTACTCCACAAAGAAGGTAAGGAAAAATATGTCTGGAGGGGAGATCCTTCAGAGCATCACTTAGTATTGCCATGCTCCGTGATTAAGGTCAGTGGAAAACTATGGAGTCGTAGGAAAAACCATGACACGTTTTTGCAAAGAAAGACACATCATGACTTTTCTGATGATCTAATACAATGACCCAGCCCAGAATGAAGGTTTGGATCATCCCACTAGGTAAAGAATCATGACTACTTAAGATGCTCGATGAAGGCAAAGGAAATGTAAGATGAGCAGAAAAGGTAGTTAAAAATACCAGCTATGACCATGCGATCAGTTACAAAACTGAAGACTATCATGAGTATTTTATATTTGGTTATGTATGTATTGGTGTACATATAGTAAGCAAACATTTTTTGTTTCCTCTTTTATTTCCTTCTTATGTAACCTAAGATATATTGACTTTCAATCAGTATTTAAGTATTGTTAATTTTACATCATAGTATTTAAGACACAAGATATCAAGAAGAGTAAACATCCCTCATCTGGGGAAGAGGTTAATTTGTTTTCAGTTATATGCAGGATAGTTGTATCATCTTAGGTAGAATTGCGAGCCTGTGGTCTTTGCTTGGAGTAAGTATGGTATAAGGAGATGTGTACAGGTACCAAGTTGACAGGGGTTGTGCTTGAGACAGTTCATTGTATGTGCCATCTTGACTGGATTATGGGATGCTCAGTAGCTGGTAAAACATTATTTCTGGATATCTCAGTGAAGGTGTTTCTGGAAGAGATAAACACTTTAATCTGTAGGACTGAGTAAAGAAGGCACAACCTTACCAGTGTGGGTAGGCATCATTTAATTCATTAGATAGAATTAAAAGTTAAATGAAGAGATCATTTCTTTCTATTTTCTGTTCAAGAGCTGAACTAGTCACCTTTTCCTGCCCCTGGATATCAGAGCACCAGGTTCTTGGGCCTTGGACTCTAGGACTTAAACCAGTGGGTTCCCTCCCCAACCCAGTTACCAGACCTTCAGCCTTAGACAAAATTACACCAGCAGCTTTCCTGGTTCTCCAGCTTGCAGACAGCATATCCTAGCAATTCCAGCCTCCATAATCATATGAGCCAATTCCCATAATAAATCTCCTCCTATACTAGGAGACTTCAAAAAAGCACAAGGTTATTTCAGTGCAAAATGTTTTTTGAAATTCATGCAGTTTTTTCATAATATACATTTCCCATGGACTTTTTGAAGACTTTCTTGTACTCGTGTGTGTGTGTGTGTGTGTGTGTGTGTGTGCGTGCTATTGGTTCTGTTTCTCTGGAGAACCCTGAATAATAGTTGCACAGATACTAAATGCCAGAAACAGGTTCAGATCCAAACTATTAACTCTCCCTGCACTGCCTGTCTTAAGACAACTGGTAGGCTAGGCTATGGGATTAGAAGAGCCACTCATTGTACACAAGGATAAAAGAGAATGAGGGTCAGTGGAGACATTTTAAGGGAAGAGAGATAAACAACATTGGAACTTATGATGTAATATGGAGTCTAGTATAATGTTTCTTAACATCTTTTTTAGTGTTACTCTCCCAGCCTTTTAGACTTTTTTCCTAATCCTTTCCTGCCATAAAATTTTAATATCACAGATTAGAGTTTATTTGTTTATATACTATAGTTCTTTGAAAGGCCACAAATCATTGTAATATCTGAGGGGGTGATTTTGTTTTTGTTTTTGTTTTGCTATAGGGCATTATGTACTCACCAAAGAAACACAGAGAGAAACAGAGAGAAGGAAAGTGAGAAATCACCCCTAAAGGAGGATGGCTATGTCACAATCCCTTCTCCCACATTCTTCTCTAGGGATTTAGGGTACGCACACATACACAGTGAGTTTTTCACACATACTCAGTGAGTTTTTCAAGCCACGGGGCCCAGGACTTGAACCACACGGTCAGCCAGGTAGGATCTAGCATTTAACCACCAAGTCACCCACTGGCCATCTGAGTTTTATACTATTTTCTTTAAGAATTATTTATTAATTATTATTATTGTTGTTGCTGTTGTTGTTTTAATTTGCTATATGGCATGTATGCTCACCAGAGAGAGAATGAGAGAGAAAGTAAGAAAGCAAGGCACCAGGTCCAGGACTTGAACTGTGGTTAGCCATGTCAGAGTCCAGTGCCTTAAACACCATGCTACCTGCTGGCCCCAGTTTTTTAACTCTCTATCTCCCCCATCAGTTTTCATCTCATTTGGGGCATTATTGCACCCATTAGGAATACATGGTCTCATGGACCTCACTCACTTAGTAAGACATACCATTTTGTTTTTTTGATTTTTTTTTAGGGCAGTGTCTTATTATAGCACAGTCTTCTTGCCCGAGACTCCCCGATGGGACGATAGGTGCATGCGTCACACCTGACTCTTTCAGACAGCATCTCGCTACAGCCAGCCTTGAGTGCATGACCCTCCTGCCTCAGCCTTCTGAGTCTCTGAGATGGTAGGTGCACATCACCACTCCCTGAGACATATCATTGGTTTCACAGAATCACAAACCCTCAGTGCTGAAAATAACTTAAAGGCTATTTACCCTTGTGCAAGAAACTTGGTAAGTGATCAGTGCTTGCACACTCATAGTGATGGGGAGTTCACCACTTTGTATATTGCTGTCTCTTCCATCTTTGGAGGGCTCTTACCAGAAAGTTTTCTCTCATTTTCCACCCAAATATAGCATGTCAAAGTTTCATTCACTAGGGAACCAGCAGTTAGCGTAATGGCTATGTCGCTGGACTCCCACGTAGTCGACCGCGGTTCGCGTCCTAGACCCGGTGGCTTAAAACTCACGCTGGGCGCGTGTGCGTGCGTGCCCAAGATCCCGAGAGGAGAATGGAGGAGAAGGGATTGC
>NW_006205727.1:3417596-3427057 GCF_000334495.1 Tupaia belangeri chinensis
GGCGTGACCATCCCCCCTGGGGGGTGATTTCTCGCTTTCTGTCTCTATGTCTCTCTCTGTCTGTCTGGCGAGCGCACACGCCCTATAGCGAAAACCTCTCAAAAAAAAAAAAGTTTCATTCACTAGACTGAATTCTGTGATCTATTACTGAAAAAAAGGTACAAAGTGTGGTACTCTAGGGGTAGAAATAAAGAGAGTAATTGGATTCTGTTTTTAAGGACCAGACAGTAATTACAAGCATTTTTGAGCATTATGAGAATTCTCTTTTGGTCCACCTATTTCAAAATTTAAATTTCTAGACTATGTATTTCTAATAATACAGTGTAAAGTTTGTCTATGTTTTTGAAGAAACTACATCACATTTAGTTCCTCTTATTGTCAAATAAAATTTCTCAGTGCTCACATTGTTTCCAGAGGTAAGGGAAATGGTACTATAGAAAAGATAATGGGATCAGATGAGAAGATTGGGGTACGATTAAAAAGGGGAGGGAGATATGACATTTTTTATGTAAAATACCATAGATAATCAATTTTATAACTCAAAATACTAATATAACTATAAAACATAAGGTGGGAGAAGGAGGAAAGAAATGGGTGATAGTGAAATGAGGATGAGCTAAACCTTCATCCCACATAGTGGGGAGCCAACAGGGTTTTCTGAAAATGATAAATTGAGGAGTAGACACAGAAACGTATTTTGAGTTACTGAAATAGCTATGAAAATCAAAATCCAGAAGCAGACAGGCAGGTCGAGAATCTTGCATTTCTTCATGAGTTCTAAGCCATCTGGCTTTTTATGAGTCTGTATGTGTGTATGCATGTGTGTGTGTGTGTATGTGTATATATGTGTGTGTGTATATATATATATATATATACACATTTAAAAAAACACCAAAATAGTGCTCTGACACGAACTGCTGGCCTAATTTGAATAGATTACCTAATCTGAGTTCAAGTTTCTCATGTAAAGTAGAAAAGGTGCTAAGTCAGTGGTTTTCAATGTTTCCAAAACACAGTATTATATAGAACCCCAAAACATTAAGACAGTCTTTATGGAACTCCTCTGACTGAGGAGAGGAGAGAATTACCTGGAATTTAACCCTCTGTTAAACCCCTACTCCTTCCTTCCTTTCACCTCTCACTCTCACCTTACACATAGGCAACCCAAGGAGACCTTAACAGAGAATTTTAAGGTTTTAGTTTGAAAACCATTAACCTTCATTATTTTTCAAATCATGGTCAAAACCCATTAGTTAGTGGTTTGAAACTATTATACTACTTCCTTTTAAAATTTGTCAGGGGAGCATCAGCAGATGGCTTGGTAGTGGAGGTGTTGGACACTCCCACATAGCCAATTATGGTTCAAGTCCCAAACCTGGTGGCTTACTTTCTCACTTTCTCTCTATCTAGTCAAATTAAAATAAATGAATGAATAAATAAAATTAAATAAATAATTCATTTTTTAAAAATTGTCAGAGAGTTGGGAACCAGCAGTTGGCGTAATGGCTATGTCGCTGGACTCCCACGTAGTCGACCGCGGTTCGCGTCCCGGACCCGGTGGCTTAAAACTCACGCCGGGCACGTGTGCGTACATGCCCAAGATCCCGAGAGGAGAATGGAGGAGAAGGGATTGTGGCGTGACCATCCCCCCTGGGGGGTGATTTCTCGCTTTCTGTCTCTAATGTCTCTCTCTGTCTGTCTGGCGAGCGCACGCGCCCTATAGTGAAAATCTCTCCAAAAAAAAAAAAATTGTCAGAGAGTGTGTGTACTCTGCAGAGAGAGAGACAGAGAATGGGAAAGTAAGAAAGCACCCCCCAGGGAAGAGAACTAGCTGCAATCCCTTCTTCTCCATTTTCCTCTTGGGATTTGGGATATATACACACACGCACACACACCTGTTGTATTTCTCAAGTCGCTGGTCAGATGGTACAGTTGGCCACATGAGATCCAGCCACCCTACCACCATGCCAACAGGTAGCCCAGTACAGTACTTTTTTTAATAGAATAAAGAAAATCAGGATACAATCTATTATATTGTTTTAAATAACTCTTGTGTCTGTTGTGCATGTGTATATATGTTTGTGTGTATATGTTTACTGGATGAAGATAAAAAGTGTGTTTCTTGCTACCAGTCACAATCAAAATGCTTCTATTGTTTTTTTGTTTTGTTTTGTTTTTCCCAACTCTCACTCCAATTCTTTGATTCTGTGACTTCTCTGAACTATCTGCCCTCTCTTAGGACCCTTCTTTAGAACAGCCCAAATTGTAAAGTTTTACCTTCTGTGAGAGTCTTTGTAATTGCACTAGGCAGCTCCAAGACTGCAGGATGGTCTGGAACTCGAGTCCCAGTAGGAGAATGCTAGCCTTCTCAGGTCTTGGGAGGAGGAACAAGAGTGGGGCATAATATGAAAATCTCTCCACGTGATTCTAATGTATGCTCCTTTCTCCTGCCCTCCCTGCCCCATCCACTGGGATGAAAGTAGAAACAAGCTAGTAAGTCAGGAAGAACCTAAATTACTAAACCTCAGTTATTGAAAAGGATGGCCAGTAGTTATTTTCAGTGAATTGTTAAGCAGCAGAATCCTAAACTGATGTCCCAGATATATTTGATTCTTTCAAATGCCAAAATAAATATAGTGTTCTCATAAATGAAAGAGAACTAGAATAGCTACCAGAGGGTAAGGGAGAGTTGGGGCCTCATATCCCTGGGGCTTCATGAAGCCCTCGAAACTGTATAAAAATTTTATTTGGATGTGCACATGTGTATAACTTTTTTTCCCCTAGGATAAAAGGTCTATCACATTCAACAGCTTCTCAAAGGAATATAAAATCTAAAAAAGGTTTAAAAAGAAAAATCACTGGGTTAGAGGATCACATTCATTACAAGCTCAATAGAAACCACTGTCTCCAGGTAAAGAAAATTTGGACTTTAATCAATAGAAGGTTTTGTTTTCCTTCTTTTGGAAAGGCCTTCAAAAGGTGTGCACATCTGCCTTCACTATGGATTCAAAGGCAGACAGCCTAAGATGACATACGGCCAGCACAGGGAGGCCTCGGCATCAGTTACACCTGCTACCAACTGGCAGAAAGCCCCTGAATGGGCGCCTATGAGAACACCCTCCACAGATCATGGCCAGACTCGATAGGGGGCAGCAGGGCATAGACAGAAAACAACAACAAAGCTACCTGCATGGTTTAGGATTCTTTGCTGTATATAAAGTCTATACTCTGTTCCCTTCCCCCAGTAAAGAAAGTACAGACAGTACATTCATTTTATTTCTTATACCTCATAATAATGCAGAAACAAAAATGCCTCCATGGTGTAAAACTGACATGTGAGGTTTTCTGCTACTAAAAACTTCTAGTGATCTGGAAATGTACCTCTCCAGAGAGTGGTCAGAGCTTTTTTCCACCCCAAAGCACCAGGTAAAAATGCTTTTCTGCCACTTACTAAGAAAGATGTTCGATATTTCACCTCCTATGTCCAGAGAAGAAGGAGCGTACATGTCAAGAAGTAAACAATTCAGAGAAAAAAGACTGTAAACAGCTATTAGATGCTGAGTGTCCAGAAAGTCTGCACCATGTTTTTGGTTTGGGTTTTTAAGTCACTAATACAAATTGTGTCAAATTCAGGATAGAGCTTTAGGATAATGCATATCCATGTCCTGGCCCCACAGCACACTAGCTTATTCAATCTGACTTCCACTGTCTTTATCTGTAAAAAGTAATATCCATTGCTTTGTGTAGGCACTGGGAGACTTTTAAAAATCAAAAGATATAAAACTCACAGCAAATGTAGCTTTGCAATTCATGTTGGTCCCTTGCCCCCAACTTTCACAGTTACCTCATGCCTCATCACATGCTTTTAGATCCCTGCTTTCAGGAATGACAGTCTCCTGGTCCTCCAGAAAAATGTCAAGAAGATACAGACTGTTAGATCCCAGTCCCCCTCTGAGACATCTTATTCTTTTTTTCATACTGTATGGGGTTGCAGGAGCATCTTGGCAACTGTTTCATGTTCACTGTTCAGCTTGCTGCAAAATAGGCAGGCAGGGGAAGGATTCAGGTATGGCCCATACACAGCACCCAAAGGCAGGACATTACTGAGAATCAGCAGGTTTACATAAGAGGTTTGATTAGACTGGAAAAGCTTGAGTTCTGACATCAGTTAAGGCAATGGTTGGCACAGGAGCCATGATGAAGGTTTCACCACTTTACGAAGCACAGAGTACTCAGCATCTGCGATTCTGTTTGAGGGTAGTAGAGGGCCGGTCTGAAGATGAGAGCAGGAGGATAGCGATGGGGTGGTTTGCTACTCCACCCAAGCACTGAGCCTTAAGTAGAAGTATGTTCTCTAAACATTGGGAAGGATGGGAAAGTCAGCAAGAAGCCTATGGGGGATCAGGAGCACTGTGGGATTTATAGGCAATATACCTATGGGTCCCTAAGGGCACAGTTGCAGAGTCCAGAGGTCACCGCTGAAGAGTCACATCTAGGTTGCACACAACAGGGAGACAGGGTCATACTACATCTCCTCTGGAAGTGAGAGAAGGGAAAGAAGGGCAAGCTTCATAGCACTTTCCTCAGCCTGCAGGATTGGGAGGGCAGAGCTACAGCTGGAGGGGGAGGAGGCAAGCAGAAGGAGTTATGCTGAGTAGAAGAACCCTCTCTTCCAGAGCGTATTCTCCAAGTGAATCTTCTGCAGCCTTTTTATCAAAAGGCAATTTGTAGCCATGTTGGTTGTGGAGACTATAATGAGAAGATATTAAAAGGAAGAGTAGGAAGCACGCATCATAACACAGTCAGTGGGGAGCCTGCTCATGTGTGGTGGCAGGGGGTATATAGGAAATCTGTACCTTCCTTTCAATTTTGCTGTGTAACTTAAACTGTTCCAAAATATAAAGTCTTTTTGGGAGGAGGAGGGGAGGAGGAGAGGGGGAGCAGTGGTTATAAAATGCAACACTGTACAAGGCAATCCCACATAGGAAGGTTTCAGATTCAAGTCCAGAGACCTCCCTGAGCACTCTATGCACATACTGACCCATGACCTAGGGCTGCTGAGGCTGGGGGTGGATCACAACATCGGGGCCTTGTTAGGGTGTTTTCTTTTCTGCTCTCTTGCTCATGGAGCAAATAACATTTAAAATAAATAAGTAAACAAATAGTCTAGTTTTAAAATACAGCCAATAGACACTGTGGGTTCATTTTCTCACTACTCAGTGCAGCAGCTCCCTCCTCAGACACCCTGCCCAGCCCCAAGTGTAGGCTCAGTCCCCTGCCCCAGGATCTGACTGTATCTCCAGTCCAGGTTTTAGCTAAGCCCTGGTAGACAAAACATCCTAAACACTGAAAGTCTGTTCTTGCTTTCCTGCAATGCATCTGCTGTTCCATCCCAGGTGCATATTGCCAGATCACTGAATGTCAGGAGGACAGCCACCCCTGCAATAATCAAGAGGAAGCCTGGAAGATCAAATTAGCTTAATTGGGGTTTGAATATATTTTCCCACTGATACTTTCTACTAAACATTTAGTTATTCCCAAGGTGTGTCAAAGTTCTCCAGAGAAACAGAACCGATAGGATATGTATTAGAAATTAGAATAGAGAAATAAAGAGAATTATTGTAAGGAATTGGCTCACGGAATTTGAGAAAGCCCAAGCTCTGTCATCAGCAAGCTGGGGACCAGAAAAATCAAGTAGTGTAGTCCCATCCCATCCAAGGGCAGGAAAAGAATGATGTCCCAAACAGCTAGGCACACAGACTTGTCTCTTAGGCACTCTTTGTGTTCAATTCTGATCTCCACTTGATTGGATGAGGCCCAAATATACTAAGGAAAGCTTCTGCTTTACTCAGTTTACCAGTTTAAATGTTAATCTCATCTAGAAATATTCTCACCGAGCATTCAGAATAGTGTTACCTAAATTCCCATGGCATTAACCTGATCAAGTTGATACATAAAATTGACCACTACACAAGGCTTCAAATTTCATGTCCTTTCTAAGGTTTTTGCCCCAAGGCACATGTGTTGGCCAAAGAGAGAGAGAGAGAAAGAAAGAGGGAAAGTAAGAAACCATCCCCTAAGGGGATAGCCACACTGTAATCCCTTTTCCTCCATTCTCCTACTGGGAATCTGGGCATGCACTTGTGTACACATGCCCAGTGTGAGTTTCAAGTGACCAGGTCCAGGACTCATACCATGGTTTACTATGTGGGAGCCCAGAGCCTTAACCACCACATCAACTCTTGGCCCCCATATTGACTTTTTAAGAGATTAGCATATCCCTTCTTTGGAGGAGAAAAAAATAATAATAATTGAACCATAGATTTGAGATTATTAAATTTTATTTACTTTATGGTTTTGGGGGATTGTTTAAAAGTTTTATAGAAAATAAATCTCAGACCAGCAGTAGAATGGTGGTTAAGGCATTGGACACCCATATGGCCAACCATGGTTCAAGTCCCAGACCTGGTGACTTGCTTTCTCTCTCTCTCTCTCTCTCTCTCTCACTACCCTCTAGCAAAAATCAAAATAATAATAACACTCATTAAAAGAAAAAAGAATTCTCATGCCAGCCAGTGGTATAGTGGTTAGGGCAACTAGATCCTACATGGCCAACTTCATGGTTCAAGTCCCAACCTGGAAGCTCAAGAAACATATTAGGCGCATGCACACGTGTGTGTGTGTGTGTGTGTGTGTGTGTGTGTGTGAAGAGAATGGAGAGATTGAGGCATGGCTTTTCTACCTGGGGGATGTTTTCTCTCTCCCTCTTTTGCTAGCAAGTACACCTGCCCTCTAACAAATTTTATAATAAATAACTAAATAAATCTCATAAACTTAACATACTAACTATTCATAGCATTCTTTTCCTGCTGTATTTGGTCAAGGAAGAGACCAAATACATTTTCAAAGGGTTCTGCTTCTTCTGGCCTAACCTTGTTTGGAGCTCACAGTGAGAGGCAGGCGACAGCATAGGGTAGGAGGCCAGACTCTGAATCCAAATTCTGCCACTGTGCATACTTTAACAAGTTCTTTTCCTGCTCCATGATTTGGTTTTCCCACTTGTAAAATTAGTAGGTATATACATTTTTTTCCAACATAAGATTCCTATGAGGATCAGATGAACTAATGCAAGTCAAAATATATACTTTGTAGACTCTCAATCGTTAGATAATTGATGGCTCACATATGTGTCATTTTAATAGCAATACTCATTTCTGTCATAGTGATGGCATCCTCTTGCTGCTGTAACGAATTACCACAATCTTCGTGGTTTAAAACAACCCAAATGCATTACCTTATAGTCCTAAGAGTCAAAAGTCTAAAATGGTTCTCCATAGACTAAGATGAAAGTGTGAGCAGACTGCTTCCTCCTGGAAGCTTTAGGGAAGGAATCTGTTTTCTTGTCTTTTTCAGCGTCTACACATCACTCACGTTTTTTGCCTCCTGGCCTCATCTTTCTATCCTCAAAACCAGTAATATTAGGTCTCCTCCTTCTCATACTGCCACCTTTCTGGTTTGCTCTCTTCTGCCTCCTTCACTTATAAGAACCCTCGTGATTACATTGGGTCCACCAGGAAAATCTAGGATAATCTCCCCATTTTGAGATCAATCATCTGATTAAAAACCTTAATCCCAGCTGCAACCTTAACTGCCCTTTCCCATGAGACCTAACACTCATGGGTTCTGGGGATTAGGACATGAACATCTTTGGGAGGGGCATTTTTCTGCTTAACATACTTTGTTCACTTATTCCCCAACTTAAATTCAGATTTTAAAATCTATATCTCTACAAATTCATTATGTCCACTTTCCCTGATGAGTTTGAAGTTGATTAACAAAAAACATAATTTTTTCATATCTTGTCCAAAGGCACTTGTTTCTACTTAAAGAAAACTATTCAGAAAGAAAAATTTTAAATTGAACAGAGTTATTTTTAAAAGGGAGAAAGCTATCTATAATCCAAAGACACATAGAAACTGTTGCTTTAATCATTTTGCAGGTTTTTCTTCACATAATTGAGAGCATACTATATATACAAATGTTTATGCTATTTAACATGATTACATTAATATTTCAAATTTACAAACTTTGTAAACAAATTTTAATGGATACATAATATTGCATTACAGCAAAGTAACATACCTGAATGTTATTACTGAACATTTAGTTCAATTTTTAAATTATTAAATATAATGACTGTTAAACATCTTTTATCATTCACATTCATTTACATTTCTAGTTATTTCCTTAGGTAAGATTCTCAGAATTTATGGGCTACAGGGAATGAATATATTCAAAGCTGCTGATATATACTGTCAAATCATTTTCTTCAAATAATGATCTATTTATACTTCCTCAGGCACTATGCCAGGGCCTATTTCAACACACCCTGATGAGCATTAGGTATTCTCATTCTTCTTATCCTTTGCTAATTTTTTGTTGAAATGGACATCCCCTTGTTTGTATATGCATTTCACTTGATTATGTGTGATTCTGAACATTTTTCATGTGCTCATCCAATGCTTATATTTCCTTTTTGTGTGTAGTCTGCATGCTAAAGGCCAGTCCTTCTTTCCAAACCTAGTTATGCTTGTAGAGGTTAAATGCAAGAATATTCATTCATTCCAATAGTAACTTGGAAATTCCTTCTCTGTTCTTATTCAGTTTGAAAGTTCTCAGCCCTTATCAGGTTCTCCAAGAATGGATGTTGCCAGTTTTCCTTGGAACAGGCTTGCTCTGTCCCTAGCTGCTCTGTGAGTTTCTGAAGGTGTTTCCTTATTCAGCCCAGTTGCCAGGCCCAGCCTTAAGCTGGCAAACTTTCCAGCACACATCAGATGATTCTCTGCTGTCTGCTACCTTCATGCTTCAACCTGTCTCCAGATATTCCTTCCAGCACCTCCATTCTACTTGCTCTAGCTCACTTTCTTTTTTCTTTTCTTTTCTTTTTTTTTTAAGAATTATTTCATTTAATTTTACTTATTCATTCATTTATTTTAATTTGACCAGAAAGAGACACAGAAAGAGAGAGAGAGAAAGAGAGGGAAAGTGAGAAAGTAAGCCTCCAGGTCTGGGACTCGAACCGTGGTTGACCACGTGGGAGTGTCTAGTGCTTTAACCACCATGCCACCTGCTAGTCCCCCTCCTATAGCACTTTCTAGTACCCGAAGAAACAATAGGGGGGATGGTCACGCTGCAATCTCTTCTCCTCCATTCTCCTCTAGGGATCTTGGGCACACACGCACACGCGCCCGGCATAAGTTTTAAGCCACCGGGTCCGGGACACGAACCGCAGTCAACTATGTGGGAGTCCAGCAACATAGCCATTACACTAACTGCTGGTTCCCATAGCTCCCTTTCTTGAGAAAACAAATAATCAGTCTTCTGTGAGGGTAGAGAAGAGGTAGCTGACCAGTGGTTTAATGCAGAAGGGAACAGGAGTCTACTCTTCTGTAAACCTTCAC
>NW_006205727.1:3427475-3438571 GCF_000334495.1 Tupaia belangeri chinensis
TAGAGTGCATGCGCTGGTCAGAAAGACAGAGAGAGACAGAGAGACAGAAAGCAAGGAATCACCCCCCAGGGGGAATGGCCACGCCACAATCTCTTCTCCTCCATTCTCTTCTTGGGATCTTGGGCATGCACACACATGCACCCCCTGTGAGTTTAAGCCACCCGGTCCAGGACTCGAACCATGGTCGACTACATGGGAGTCCAGCGACATGACCATTATGCTAACTGCTGGCCATATATATATTGCATCTATATCTATATCTACACAGTGTCCACATTCTTTTCTTTTTGTTCTTTAGTTTTTCTTAGAGTGTGCATGTGTTCACCAGAGAAAGAGAGGAGAAAAAGAAAGTAAGAAATCATATCCCAAGTTGGATGGCCACACCACAATCCTTTATCCTCTAGAATCCTCTTGAGATGTTGGGCACACATGCACAAGCATCCAGCTAATTTTTAAGCCACCAGGTCCAGGATTCAACCACATGGAATCCAGTGTATTACCTTCCCTGCCATCTGCTGCCCTCCCCCACTGTCCGTATTCTATACACAATATACTCTACAAAACATCTGGTTAGATTGGAATTCTAGGTTTGATCTAGGCAGCTAATGCTAGCATTGCAAAAAGTCTTGGTGAATTTCTTACACCCCAGTGAATGGTTATTGTTACATGCCAGGACATGGCATCTTAATTAGAAAACCCTCACTTATAATTTACAGGCAATTTGTTCAGAACAGTCAAGAAACAGCAAAGAAATCCAAAATCTACTTCCCAGACAACATGCCACTTTAAAAAAAAGTACCCCAGGCCCACAATTGTGCTGGTCTCTATCGTAAATGATTACTGTATTTCCAAATTATTTACCTTGATTATTAAGTTGGTTTATTTTGTTTGTTTGTTTGTTTGTTAAGGTTGAAAGTAGGTGCAGGGACCAGCAGTTAGCATAATGGCTATGTCGCTGGACTCCCAAGTGGTCAACCATGGTTTGAGTCCTGGACCGGGTGGCTTAAACTCACGCCTGGCACGTGTGGGTGTGTGCCCAAGATCCCAAGAGGAGAATGGAGGAGAAGGGATTGTGGTGTGGCTATCCCTCCTGGGGGGTGCTTTCTCACTTTCTGTCTCTCTGTCTCTCTCTGTCTTTCTGGTGCACGCACACGTCTTATAGCAAAAACCTCTCCAAAAAAAGAAAAGAAAAGAAAAGAAAAGAAAAGCAGGTGCAAAGAAACAAGATTACAACACCTATCTGGACAGTTCTGGTCATTTAATTTCAAAAGGGAGTACTTAAGCCAATTTTTATGTTTCCAGATTAATTACTGACATCAAATCAGAGATATCCCAACTTTCTTAAAGGTTCCTAGTCCCCTTGTTAACACAAATGACAAGAACGTCTCTTTGCTTGCTGCAAAGACTAAAATAACCCCAGCATAGTTTTTATTCTAAACTTTATGAGAGCCACCTTGGGAGACACTGAATATAATTGGAAAATGTGCCCAAATAGTCCCCAACTATTCCAAAAATTCTCTTTAAAGAATAATAAAAATTGGAAGTTAATATTATATAAATCAACTTGAAAATGACCAAAACTTCTAATCCTGGAAAGAATACCAGCAAAAGAAAAACATTTAAGTAAAAAACAAGATATATGGTACCACAGGAAAGAATGTCATATAAATGAGAAAAGAAAATTCTAGAATGCATGTATTTGTTAGAGAGTCTCAATAGAAGGTACTGTATATTAGAATATATGATTACCTCCAACATTAGTCCCAAATGTTCTTAAATTGATACTTTCTCAATCTAATTAATAATTGTCTCTTTGGCAACTTTCAAAATTTAAGAGAGAGCATTCAAGAGGAGAAAAATGAGGTTTCTATTATCACTGGTACAGGCAATATGAAGAACTTCATATGATTGTCATAATTTCTAAACTGAAAGTAATTTCTAAAGTCTAAACTTCAATGATCTTCACAACTGTTGACTTAGAAGGATTCTGACTGCATTTTAGAATACCTCCCTCACAATTCCATTTAGTAGTAAAAATAAATCTCACTAGCATCTGACGATCGCTCTGTGGCTCCATCTGTCTCCTCTGACATAGACCTGTCTTCTTCCCATCCAACCTCAGAAGCTGATCTCCAACCCATCTTTTGCAGAATGGGATGCAGGTTTTAAAAACCAGTATTGTTTCCGCATCCTGTTTCTTACAACGTTTATAAAATATATATGCTAACACTGATGGTGAACCCTTCCATCTGGGTATCAAGCTGTTCCCTTCAACTTTATTTTAATGGAATGATGTAAAACTACATGATCTTTAAAGTTCTTTGAAACTGAGAAATAGAATGTATCTATTCACTTACTATAAATAGATCTAAGTAGAGGTAGTATGTATCCATTTCCAGAATTATCTGACATCTCACCTTAAATGTTGGACACTCTAATTTATCTAGTCTCTAGAAAACAAGGTGAGTGGTTAGGTGAGGGCCTGGAGCTGAGTTTACTATTATAAACAGTGGAAAGATATTAGTTCTATTATTAGTGATGATTGTTGAAGTGTCCCTTGAGAAAAACAAGTGCCTGGCCAGGTTGATAAAACCAACAGTAGGAATCATTGCTCTCAAGTTTGTTAATCAGCAAAACTGGATCTACCTGCCTAACCCCTCCCAAAATGCACATCAAGAAAAGAGAAGGAAAAAAGAGATTTCCATTTTGTTTTTACTTCTAAAACCATGGTTAGCTTTGAAGGAATAAGTGATGGCAGAAGAGTCTGCTGTGTGCCAAGGCATGCCCATCTCAGAACAAGACCAGAAATAGTTCCCTTAGCTCTAGGGAGGAACAATTCCCTGAGTATGAGGAAGATTAAGTTCACCCCACCCCACTCCCGACACATACACTTGCACACACGCATGGCACTTCACAATGGGGAACAATTATTTGATTTGAGAAGAGAAAAAATCATTTTCTTGTTGCCAACTTCCCTCTTGAGAATTTCTAGTCATTACAGGGTGGCAACAATGAAAATTATTTTCTGTCTTGATAATCAGTTCATTAAATAAATATTTATTGAGTGCTATTACATGCTAATGATCGTAACATTCTCTTGTGAAATGTTTTCATCCTTAAAAAAATATGCCATGCCTTCTGCAAATATGTCTGTCGCTCAGACAAAGAACATATTCAGTAGAGTGAAGTGTCTTACCTCAGTATACAAGCTTGTCATTAAGAAATAGCCAACTGATAGGGCGAGCTCCACAGCGCAGTGATAATGTGCTACTCAAGAGAAACTAGATTCCTTGGCTGGCCCCATAGCCTAGTGGCAAAAGGAGCTACATCCCACATAGCTGACTGTGGTTTGAATCCCAGCTCCGATGGCTTGAAAAATACACCAGGCGTATGTATGTGTATGCTCAAAATCCTGACAGGATGGAAAAATGGAGGAGAAGGGATTCCTTGCTCTCTCTTTCTCTGTCTCTCTCTGGTGAGTACATGTGCTCTCTGGCAATTTAAAAAAAAAAAAACATTTTTTTTAAAAAAGAGAAAGAAAAAGAAGCCAGATGCCACATGATATCGATTATTTGAATTCTCAGTCTGGTCAGCCGCAAACATGCATAGCATGTGCATGTGTGCCAAAGATCCAAGGAATGAAGGCCTGGAGGGGACTGGGGCATGCACAGGTGCTCCAGAGATCCTCTCTGTCTCTCATTTTCTGTCTCACATGTACTATATCAAGAATAAAAGGGCAAAAATGTTAAAAAGAGAGAGAGAGAAAATGGCCAACTAAGAACATGGCCTGCTTCTAAGCCACAATATGATTTGTAAAACTAACTACTAATACATCTTTAGATTATTACGGTTGTTATAAAAATCACAGAAGTTTCTACCATATCTCAGGTAGTGACTAAGTCATGAAGCAGTGTTTTATCCTTGTGTAGTTCTGAGAGAAAGTTTTTCTCTCTCTGTGTTGAAATAGTTACTGTTTCCCATAATTTCCACACCTGGTTGCTAGTGTTACCCTTTGAGGCTACATAGAATGTTCAAGCCTTCTGCTATTAGAATCATAACCATTGTTGGCATTTATTGGGCATTTACTAAAAATAGATCCCTGTGCTAAATTTTTACAGACATCATTCTCAACTTTGTTGATGCCCCCACCCTGGGACCAGCAGGTGGTATAGTGGTTAAGGCACTGGAATTCCACATGACTGACTGTAGTTCAAGTCCTGAACCCAGAAGCTTGAAACTCATGCTGGGCATATGTGTGTGTACCCAAAACCCCAAGAAGAGAATGGAGGAGAAGTGATTATGGTGTGGCCATGCCCCGTGGAGTGTGATCTCTCACTTTCGCTCACTCACTCTCTCTCTCTCTGGCTAGCACACACAGCCTAAGGCAAAAACTCTCTTTAAACAAATTAATTAAGAAGAAAAACAACCGGCATCCTAGCTAGTCACAATCTTCCAGATGTAAGGTAACCAATCACAAGTATAAAAGAACTATTTCCTGGGTCTGGACAGGTTATTTCTTAGTCTGGCCTAAGAACATAAGGTGTTTGTTTTGAGGGTCTTTTTTTTTCCTTTGGGGCAAATCACATGACTTGATTATGTTGCCTTTGCTGTCAACTAAAATCCTGAGTCCTTTCCTCACATAAATTGCATTTAAGCCAAATCGCCACGATTCTGTGCAATTGTTGTTTTCTTTTCTTAAGTTTCTTCAATTATTCCATGTAAGAGAGAGACAGAGACCGAAAGACAGGCACACTGAACAGTGTCTTCATGATTTAATTCCAGTTGTCCCAAATCATGGGCATGTGCTCAGAAGCCTGGCATATTAAGGGAGGCCCCAGGACATGAACCTACAACCTTTCCCGTGTAGGGTCAAGGTATATTACCATCGTGCTACCAGATGGCCTTGATTTTTAATGTAAGGGAAGTATTTGCTTTGTATTTATTTATACCTATTAAATGTATTCTCTTCAACTCACTGTTCCTTCCAGGCTATTAAAGATCTATTTGGATCTTATCATTTGACACATTAACTTCTTTATAGCATCTGAAAATTGAGTAAGTATATCTTCTACGTCATCATCTAAGCTGGTAATTTAAGTTGAACAGACCCATGTGGCATGCCAGTGAAAACTTTTCTACTTTGTTGATAATCTATTAGTGGGATCTTAAGATACAAGCCTTCAACCAGTTATGAATCTCCCTAATTATTCTTATCTACTAGATCTTTTTCTTCATCTTGTCCTCAGTGAAAACCCAGAAACTTTGTCAGCGGCTTTGTTAGAATCATGAAGCATTCCTCCAACCTACCAGTTTGGTGACATGTGAAAAACAAGGATAGTTATTGTAAATTGTTCTTGGTGACCCCATATTGGCTGCTGGCAATTACAACCTCCTTTCTTAAAATAAAAATTATCTATATAAAAATTAACCACAGAATCTTGCCAAAGATCCTTATTTTGTTTTGTTTTTTTCTCCCTGAAATTTATGTCTTCATCTCCTCCATCCCTGTATATTTTATAAATATTGGGACATATGTACTTAATTCATCCTTAATATCTACTTTACTCTTCAAGAATATTAACCTTAGTGTTGGATTTTTATCTGTCATCAGCATGCTGAAATAAAATCCAACTTTCATTCCTGAATTCATTTAAAACAGGCAGGGTAGTTTTTTTTATCCCCCACCTCTCTATGAGCTCATCTTTCATAATATTATTTTATCATCTCCAATGTGTACCTCAGTATCTTTACAACGACCACAGGAGGTAGGTAGGTCAACTATTTTTATCCTTCCTTCTTTAGAAGTCATTGACACTCAAAGAGATTAATTCACAGTTAGTGAGTGATAAAGTTAGAACTGAACTCAATTGTCTTACCTTTAAATTCAGTGCTTTCTAAACTACTTTAGATTTCTCCTTTTCTAAACCTCTAGGAAAAATGTTGCCTTTGTAAACAAATCTGTATGTTTTCTGTCAAAATAGAAATAAAAAATAAACTATGTAACCTTATATTTACACTCTTTGCTTTTAGGCCCAAATACTTGGATCCAAATTTATTGTCTGCTGCCTCTGGTCTGTAAAACTGCCTATTGTATATGTTTTTTTTTTTTTCTGTTATGCTTTTAGTTTTAAATGTCTTACCTAACATGTATTTTCATTTTGACTTTTTACTTAGTTTTAATTATTTTCTGATATGTTATTTTAATAATTTGATTTTTTTGAGAGATGTTTTGCTTAGGGTGCACACACTCTCTGGAGAGACAGAGAAAGACAGAGATAGAAACTGAGAAATCACCACCTCAGGGGATGCCCACCCCACAATCCCTTCTCCATTCTACTCTCGGGATTGTAGGCACACATGCACACATGCCTGGCATGAGTCTCAAACTTCCAGGTTGACTATGTGGAAGTCCAGTGCCTTAACCACTACACCATCTGCTGGTCCAAATATTTTTATATATTTTTTATTTTTAAATTTTATTTGAGACTAGTCTATGAACAAATCTTAAATAATTTATTTAGATTTTCCCCCCCCAGGGAACCCCACTACAACCAGTCAAGCACCTTTTTTGTCAGTGTCTTCCTTTCTATTACCTCAAAGGGAAATTCTATTCCCTTCATAGATAGAAATGCTGGAATTGCTTACCTTAAGAATTCACAACTGCTGGCTGACACATAAGAGGAACTCAATGTACTAGACTCATCTATTCATATTTTTCCATATTTCACATTCTTCCATATTCTTGATAATATTTCTTTACTATCTTATTAACTGTCTGAGATTTTAAAAATTATTTTATTTAACTCTATTTATTTACTAATTTTTAATTTGACCAAAGAGGGACAGAGAGAAAGTAAAAAAGCAAATCGCCAGGTCCAGGACTTGAACAGTGGTTGGCCATGTAGGAGTCCAGCGCCCTTAACCACCACACCCACTGGCCAGCCCCAACTATCTGAGATTTTTTTTTTTTTTTTTGAAGAGGTTTTTTTGCTATAGGGCTGTGCGCTCACCAGACAGAGAGAGAGAAACAGAGAGACAGAAAGTGAGAAATCACCTCACAGGGGGATGGTCACGCCACAATCCCTTCTCTTCCATTCTCCTCTCAGGATCTTGAACATGCACGCACACGTGCCCGGCGTGAGTTTTAAGCCACCCGGTCCGGGACACGAACCGCAGTCGACTACGTGGGAATCCAGTGACATAGCCATTACGCTAACTGCTGGTCCCATACCTGAGATTTTTAAAAAGCATATCTTATTAATTGCTAGAGGGCACGTGTGCTCACCAGACAGAGATGTCACAATCCCTTCTCTATTTCTCTACTATTTTGGGATTTGGGGCACACTCACATATGTAACTAGCACATTTTCTGAGTCACCACGACTAGGCTTCAAACTGTGGTAAACCATGTGGTATCCAGTCCCCTTAACCACTAGGCCACTGGACCAGCCCTCCAAAAATGATTTTTAAAAATATTTTGTCCAGTGGGACCAGCAGTTGGCATAATGGCTATGTAGCTGGAATCCCACATAGTCAACCGCAGTTCAAGTCCTGAATCTGATGGCTTAAACTCACACCGGTCATGTGTGTATGCGTGCCCAAGATTCCTAGAGGAGAATGGAGGGGAAGAGATTGTGGCATGGCCATCCCCCTGGGGAGTGATTTCTTGCTTTCTGTCTCTGTGTCTCTCTCTCTGCTTTTCTGGCAAGCCCATGTGCCCTATAGCAAAAACCTGTCAAAAAAAAAAATTTTTTTTTTCCAGAATTTCTAGTTGCTCTTAGTAGAAAGGTAATTCAAATGACCTACTCTGCCATTATTGGAAATAGAAGTCTCACGATTTTATTTCTTCATGGATCACTTTAGTCAATTCTCTAGCCAAAAGTCAGCAATCACAAACTCATCTTTGATTTGGTAGCTTTTCCCTTGCTAGTGCAACTACAGTGATAGACTGGTACTAGGCAGGTATATTTGTTTCAACAAAGTTGCTTCATGCATGACTTTAGCCCACCTTTCTTCAAATAGGAGTCCCTAACTTTCATATCTATTGGCTTGACTTGATAGTCTCCTCGTTTACTAATGCTGCAGGGAAACACTATTAAAGACAAACAGGATAGTGGCAAGAACACTGGACTTGGCGTTAACAAACTATGGTTTTAATCCAAATCCGTCATGTGTTACTGCCTGTGATCCGCATTTCTTCTCAGCATGCACCCAGCCCTCTACCGCATGTGTAGGCCACAAAGGGGAGATTCAGTTTTGTCTTCTACTCAGTTACTGTGAGCCCTAACATGTTTACTTATAAACTAGAGATTATGATATCTACTGCACATCATTGTTATAAAGATTAAGAAAATTATGTTAAGGCACAGAATTCACAACTGCTGACACACAGGAAGAACTCAGTCACTTATTTGTTGAATGATTTTCACTTTAGACACAATATTTTATGTAACAAATTTGTTTCTAAAAAAAATATCAAATTAAATCTTGCTTCTTTGGCCTCTCACTTGGCTGACCACAGTGTGAATCCTGGACCTGGTGACTTGAAAATCACACTGGGCACATAGGCATGCATGCCCAAGATCCTGGAAGAAGAATGGAGAAGAAGGGATTGCAGCATGGCCATCCCACGCAGGGACTGATTTCTCACTTTCCTTCTCACTGCCTATGTGTGTGTCTCTCTCCAGTGAGCACATGTACACTAAGACAAAAACCTCTTTTTAAAAAATATCATGTTTCAAACACACTAAGGCAGCTAAGTTTTAAAAGAAAATTTGCTGTGGGTGTGGGAAGAATCCTCATTCCATAGAGTATTAATTCTACTTTACTCTCTTGTTATCATATTATCAGAAAATTAATTTGATCAGAGTAAGTTAAACCTGCAACAAAGACACAAGAACTCCCTCAATTCAGATGATTTCAGAAACCTCGCAGGGTGGATGGCATCCATAGTCCGGACTGTAAACAGTGATGTTGTTCCATGTGCCTATAACAGCAAAGCATTGACCTGAGTTGGCCCAGATGATCTAGGTTAACTGTGGAATGTACCCCACAGGACTATCAAGAGAGGCCTTGAAGTTTATTTAGTAAGCACTAGGAAGAAAAAGCCTTGCAATCAATTTTTCAAGGCCATAATCCCAGACAATAATTTAAGTGAGAATTTTTTGTTTCTAAAGGTTGAAATGTTTTGTTTTATGACTTTATGGCATTTCAGAAGATTTCATCATTTATTATGTTGACTGGAGTTTTATCATTGTTTTAAGTAGCACTCTTTATGAGATCATTGTGTCCCTTTGGAATCTAAATCTGGGTAATGACTATGGTGTTTTCAGTTTCCAGTTGTTTGTAGGTTGTTGTTTTCTAAAAATTTTTAAATATCTTAGCATTCTAATAGAAATGTAAACACTCTGACTTCATTTTGATAATGTCCTAACAGTGAGTACAAATGAAAATAAACAAATGTGGGTTCATTACCACCACTCAGGAAAACAATATTATGTTGGAAATTCTAGCTAATCTTTTCAGGGTGGCTGTAGACCTGACACATTATACAAACTCATTACCAACAAAGTTCTGATGATAATTAGCTTACTAACAACACAGGGATTTTTAGGGCAAGCATCTGTTATAACTGTTAAAATAAAGGAAAAGTTATCATAAGTCTCTCTCATCTGAATGTGTTGTTCACTTCGTAAGATGTTTTAAAAGACCAATACTTGGTGATACCCATTATAAATATTTACTGTCATTTTATTTTGAGATTGGTTCCAATCTACTAATTTCTTGCTGTGAATTCTTGCATTTATAATTAATTCCAATAGATTTTAAAATTAAATGTAATTTTGGGGGCGTATAGGAGGTAGTAACAGCTTGGAACCTAAGTCAACTCTCAAGGCTCAGATCTTTCTCCTACTACTCATAAGCTGTGTTGTCTGAGGCAAATAAACTGAAATCCCTTAAGACTTAGTTTTTAGTTTTCTTTCTTTCTTTCTTTCTTTTTCTTTTTTCTTTTTTTGAGAGGTTTTTGCTACAGGGCACGTGCGCTAACCCGAAAGAGAGAGAGACAGCAAGAAGGGATGGCCACACTACAATCCCTTCTCCTCCATTCTCCTCTTGGGATCTTGGGCACACCCCCCCACACACACTCACTCGGCGTGAGTTTAAGCCACCCGGTCCAGGACTCAAACCATTATCGACTACATGGGAGTCCAGTGACATAGCCATTATGCTAACTGCTGGTCCCAAGACTTCGTTTTTCTTGGGCTGCCCCAGTAACATACTGGTTAAGAGAGCCAGTTTCCAAACAGACAACCCTGGTTCAAATCTTGGCCCAGCTGCTTTAAAAACACCAGGAGTGTGTTTGTGCTACACACAATTCCAATAGGAGGAAGAAATGAAGAAGGGAATGTAGCGTGAAAATGCCTCATTGGAAAGGGGGGTGCTTTCTCCCTTTCTCTCTTTTTCTATCACTCTGGTTTTCTTCCGCTGAGCACTTGTGCCCTCTGTCAAGTAAAAAAAAACAAAAAAGATTCAGTTTTGTCATCTATAGCATAAAAAAAAAGCTATCTCGTAGAATATTATAAGTAAATAAAATCTACCATATAAAGTGCTTTGCATAGGACTGGTACATAGTAAGCACTCATTAAAGTAGTAGCTACAAGTAACGTATCACAAAATAGATGTTAGATATATTGTTCATACCACGAAGGAGTAGTGACAGTAACAGCAGAAAGTCCCAGCTGCTGTGACAATGTGATAGCGCTGTCTACAAGGCTGGAAGCCATTTGAGTGACCATGGATTTGGATACTCAAGTTGGCCTGAAAACATACCAGGGTGATGTGCTCCTGGATCCTAAGGAGGCAAGCAGGGCAAAAGACACTGGCATGAAAACCTGCCAAGAGTACTTCTTTCTTTCTCTCTCGCTCTCACTCTCCAGCCCATGCATACATTTATGCTCTTTATCATTAAAAAAAAAGAAAGAAAGGGCTGATGACAGTTACATATTCAATCCCACTATTTAGCCATAATACTCAATACTTGCATAGGTCACTTAAAAAGTCCAATTTTATCATCTTTACAACCTTAGCTCTACCAT
>NW_006205727.1:3439044-3457616 GCF_000334495.1 Tupaia belangeri chinensis
CATTTATAAGTAGACTTCCATTTTTAAAAATCAGACAAGATAAAATAAAAGAGGAAGTCAAACTCTGCCATCAACGTTTTATATATAATAGAGCCGAATCTCAGCAGAATGTCAAAAAAACAGTTCTCTTTACATGCTTCCAACTGGTACCATACTTAAGTACCTCTTGGAACAGAAAAAATAATAAAACTTTCTTAATATGATGTTTTTAAAATACACAGAGCCAACATTAACAGCCAACAGAGACATTCCTATTGAAATTAGAAGAGGGGCCAGCAGATGGTGTAGAGGTTAAGGCAGCTGGATCCTACATGACCTGCTATGCAGTTCAAGTCCCAGACCACACAGCCTTGGAAAATGCACTGGGCACAAGTGTGTGAGTGCCCAAAATTCCCAAGAGGAGAATGGAGGAGAAAGAATTGCAGCATGGTCGTCTTCCCTGAGGGGTGATTTCTCACTCCCTCTGCCCCACATCTCCAGCGAGTGCATAAATTCTATAGAAAAGGGAAAAAAATCTTAAAAACTTAAATAAGTAATGAAATTAGAAGGAAACAGAAGTGTCTGATAAGGCCATGATTATTGAAAGTTGTTCTGGGTCTTCTAGGCAATGTAACACGATATGAAACAGAAATGAGCCATAATAATTAGAAGAGTGAATGTTGTCACATTGTAGATTATGATGTCAGACAATACTCAAATACACTGGAAAAGCTAGAATCAACAAATTTTAGCAAATTGCATAGTGTATTCTATATCAAAAACTCAGTAGATCCCTTATATAATACTATATTATCTACCTATCTGTACATATTATTTATTTTCCCTCTCAAACTATCTCATCCCAGTGGCTCAATTCTTCGCTGTTCCAATTATTTCTGAAATTTATGATCATTGAGTTGGGCTTTTACTTCAAATGCCAAAACACTTATAAGGGTAACTAGAAAGCGGTATTAAGATGATCTTACTTTCTTAGAGGAGTATATCTTACCTTCTTTTGAGTGCTAGAAAAGAACCAGGTTGAGATGAGGCTTTTATTTATTCAACAAATACTGAGTACGCACAGACACTGTACTTATTCATACTTGGAATTCAATGACAATATGGCTCCTGTTCTCAGGGAGCTTCCAGTCCATGAGGAAAAGAGAAATTTTTTAAAATAAATCTAACAGGTCATTTATTAAGTGCGAGTCATATTAAAGTCTATGAGGAATAACAGAAAAACAGAAGCAATGGGAATAAGGCAGTGAAGTAGGAAAGGAAGCATAAAATTTAGAATGAGGGGTCAGACAGGTCTGCCTGAAGAAACGACATTCCAGCTAAGACCTGAGGGACTAGAAAGGAATTGGTCACAGAGAGGATGGGGCAGCTCCCCTAAAACAAATGACAAAAAAACTGCAAACAAGTGGCTAGTGGGGCAGGGGGAGGCTAGCGAGCTGAGGGAGAATGGTGAGACACAAAGTAGGGAGGCAGGATCCATGTGAGACAGTTGGGCTAAGTTTGCCTGCTTTCTGCAGCTAATTATGGAAGGACTAATTAAAAAGATCTCAAATAGCAGGAAGTTCGACACCTAATAAATAATACATGTGGTTTATATTTAAGTATGTTATTATATGCATAATAAATGTGGCCCACTGGCAGGCAGGTGGCTGTAGGAGGGGATAGGTCAGCTGTTCAACCACACCCTGAAGGATGTAGATCTTCCATATTGTCTTTACCATTCTTGGGAGTTTGTTTACTTAGGCAGGATCCTCTTCTGATCCCTAGGTGGCTACTATAGTTCACTTTTAAGAGGAAATATACTCTCCCTCAAAATGTCACACTGTCCCTTCCCTATCCTCCTCTCCCTCAGTTTGGAAAATGTTTTTCTCACTTATGTAGCCGATGCCTAAAACTACCACTGGTAAAAAGCATGGAATTATATTATGACTAATTTGCCATAATTAACCCTCCAGGCCTGATCACACGACCTGGGAATAGTGATGCCCAAATGAAAGGTTCTTAATTGGGACGCATGATCATCTTGGTTAGTTTTTGGGGACATCTATGAACTGAGATGGGAAATCATTACATCTTTATTTTTCAACAATCTCTAAAATCCATAACTGAAATCTTATTTTCTTCAATTTTGATGGAGGTAAAAGAAGCAAAACCAAAAAACATAGTAGTACAGTGATAATAGCAGAGCATTTGACTTTATCACCAATGAAAATTGAAGATATTTTCATATTCCAATACAACTATGGTTGCATGGATTTCTTACATTCCTAATCTTTACCTGCTTTTTGACCTGATCTTTTCCCCAAATACTGTTCCCTAAAAGTAGGAGTTTGGGATCTTAAATATCGGGATACCAAGGTTACCAGTGCTATATTGAGATACTTCCCTCTGCTGATTTTCCTCCCTACCTGCACCCCCTTTTTGGTCTCCCTCAAGCTTCCTCCCCACTTGCCATATCCTGTAGCCCTAGGCTACCTCATTTATTGTGTGGCAGTGATTGGTGTGGGAATAAATGAGGTAGCCTAGGGCTACAGGACATGGCAAGTGGGGAGGAAGCTTGAGGGAGACTAACAGGGGGGTGCAGGTAGGGAGGAAAATCAGCAGAGGGAAGTATCACTGAAGCCAAAAGAGAGCGCTTTAAAAGGAAGGCACATGACAAACTATGTAACTCAATATAGGACGGGTAATCTTGGTATCCCAATATTTTAAAAAATCCCAAACTCCTACTTTTAGAGACCTTCTTCCATAGCAACCAGAAATAAATATAGCCAACACTTCAAGGGATGACCTGGTCACTGGCTAGATATAAGGATATTTTCAAGTTCATTTAGGTGCAACACTATTTGGGGAAAAGATTAGGATTTTGGAAGATGTAGGACAAACATAAAACTGACTGCCCTTCCCCCTAACTGGTAGACATTTTCTAACTTACTTTTACTTATTTATTTTATAGAATTATTTTATTTATTATTATTTTTAATTTGTTATAGGATACATGCGCTTACCAGAGAGAGAAAGAGAGAAACTGAGAAAGCAAGCCACCAGGTCTGGGACTCAAACCACAGTCAGCCATGTGGGAGTCCAGCGCCTTAACCACCACCATGCCACTTATGGGTCCCTTTTTTTATTTTTAAGAGAGATTTTTGATATAGGGCAGGTGTGCTCACTGGAGAGAGAGGGAGATAGACAGAAAGCAAGAAATTACCCCCCAGGGAGATGGCCATGCCACAAACCCTTCACCTCCATTCTTCTCTCAGGACTTTGGGGCACACACACACATGCCCAGCGTGAGTTTATTTGTTTAAGAGGTTTTTGCTATAGGGCACCTGTGCTTGCCAGACAGACAGAGACGAGAGACAGAAAGCAGGAAATCACCCCCCAGGGGGGATGGCCATGCCACAATCCCTTCTCTTCCATTTTCCTCTCGGGATCTTGGTCACGCATGCACATGCGCCCGGCGTGAGTTTAAGCCACTGGGTCCAGGATGCGAACCGCAGTTGACTACATGGGAGTTCAGCGACATAACCATTACGCTAATTGCTGGTTCCCCCAGTGTGAGTTTTAAGCCACTAGTTCTGGGACTCAAACTGCAGTTGACTATGTGGGAGTCCAGTAATGTAACTATTACAACATCTGTTAGTACCATAACTTATTCTCTTAGGTGCACATAAATGGATAAAATACAATCCCAGATCATGATACATGCATTTCCCAATATAATTAACTCATTTACTTAATTATACTTAAAACTGAAAAAGAAAAAAAAAGTATCTCCAAATCTGCCACTCAAAACACAGGTCTTTTAACCTTGGAAAAGTCTCTCAAGGAGTGTTTAGAATGAGACCTTGTTGGCAGAGGGCATACAACAGCTAGAAAATCCCAGGCTGGAATTGCAATTAACTTTCTGGGCTAAAAGTGGCAATCTTACGTCACATTAACAAGAGTGTCCACGCCAAGGACAGTAATGGTCCCTATAGCCATCACTGGGTACATACTGTCCAGTCTATTCTAGTCATTTCTAGGAGTTATATTTTAAAGACATGTTATCAAATCAGAGTGTATCCAGAGAATATATCAGGATAGTGAGAGATGGTGATGAATAACTTCTTAGCCTGGGGTTGAGGGCATTGTTGGTGGGACAGGGGGTGTGATAAGACAAATGAGATAAGTCTCCTTGAGCTATGTTATACAATACCAGAAGGAATAACATGGACCAAAGGTTGGTTTTCCAAGAAGATTTGGTTTTAACTAAATGAAATGAAAGAATTCATAAAAGTACCCATGCTTATATCAACAGCCTCGAAGAGCTCTGTCACCAGTGAAATCTTTCAGAGAGGATGAGCAGTGGGGATGCTACCATACATAAGGGTCCACTCTGCTTTAGCAAAGACTGAGCCCCTGACCCGCCAGGCCTCTCCAGGTTTCATTTCTTCATTATGCTCTGACCTCCAAAGTCCTGTCCACTGCAGCCTCCCTGCCCTCCATACCCAGTCAGCTGCCTTTTTTTAGCTTGTGCCCCACTGGTGCAAACCAGGGCACTCACCCACTACCTCACAGGTGCACATGTAAGGCGGAAGCCCAGTGTGTCATCCTTCACCATTTTACTCTGACTCCTGGATTTCCTTCTCTAGATTATTAGACCTTGCAGGCTGTATTTTACAAAAACTACCCACCCCGGCCCATGTGACCTTCTGGGACATCTCTCGTTCTCCATGAAAGTTACTGTTTAACTGATTGCTCCCCGCTCCCCAACTAACTTGCCTTTAAATTTCCAGTGGCCTAAATATTGTACACCAAGTCTATTCAAGAATAACCAGGTTTATTTTGTAATGTTTGGGTGCCCCAGCCTGAAATTTAGGAAATTCTTCTTTCCTTTTTTTCTATAAACAACACTTATTACTTCCCTGTGCCTGCACTGACTCATTTCTAGTCTTCTCTGTCCATAAGCTTCCCTTCCCCTTCCTATAACCATACTCTCTTATCTTCAAGTTATATATTTTAGAAAAGTGAAATGCAGGAGATAAAGACAGAAGCAGGGAGCACATAAAGTTCTCTCTCTCTTCCTCTCAATGATAAAAGTCGAGTAAAGCCAGAGTGGAGAATTACTAGGGCCTTGTTGTCTGGGTTTGTCAGATTCTACCCCTTAGTAGATGTGGGGTTTGTGGGACCAGCAGTTGATGTAATGGCTATGTCACTGGACTCCCATGTAGTTGACTGTGGTTCGAGTCCTGGACCCGACCCGGTGGCTTAAACTCACACCGGGTGTATGTGCATGTGTGCCCAAGACCTGAGAGGAGAATGGAGGAGAAGGGATTGCTGCAAGGCCATCCCCCTGGGAGGTGATTTCTCGCTTTCTGTCTCTCTGTCTCTCTCTGTCTTTCTGGCAAGCACACGTACCATATACCAAAAACCTCTCCAAAAAAAAAAGAAGTGGGGTTTGAGCACATTACAAAATCTCACTAAGGCTTAATTTTCCCATTAGTAAAATAAAAATAGCTGGGAAAAAAATGCTTGTGAAATGCTTGTACAGTGTCTGGCACACATTAAGTGACAGATGAATATTTGTTATTACTATTATTTGTGTGGGAACTATCCTCTAAGTACAAGAGATAGTCATCTCTCAATTGTATACATCACAGACTATCCATATTAAAGAGCTATTTCCCCTCTGTTGCCTAGCTAGAAAATTTATTTATTCATGTATTCAACAAATACCTATTGAGAACATACTAAATTTCATTCCTTGTGTTCAGTAGGGATTCAGTTAAATAAAGTCCTAGAAAAACACACTATAGAATATGATGTTTTAGCTAAAGGGAACTAGATATATATGCATCTGTTATCATGGGAAGAGCTCCAAAGACCTAGAATTCCATGGAAGAAAAAAGTTGCTGAACAACATATCCAAAGTAATACTATGCCTTTAAACTTACACAAAAACATATGCGTAAATGCTACATACTTTGTCTGGATCTATGTGTATTTTTTTTTGGGGGGGGGGGAGGTCTATAGGGCGCATGTGCTCGCCAGAAAGACAGAGACAAGAGAGACAGAAAGCGAGAAATCAAATCCCAGGGGGGATGGCCACACTGCAATCCCTTTTCCTCTTGGGCTCCTGGGCATGCACACAGCAGAGAAGAAAATGTGTAATGTTTTAACCAAAAGTCATAAAATTCTACTTCACCAGTTCAGTCTCAGCTAATTAATCTCTTTTCTATTGTGGTCTGATCTTTCCGTTTAAATGCTGGAAGATACATTCAACTCTGGACTTGTAACTACTATTAAGTTGATCATTTTCTTAGAGTTCTTTTTTAAATTCTTTTAGAGTTTTTTTTTAAAAAATAATTATTTATTTAATTTTATTTATTCATTCATTTATTTCAATTTGACAGAGAGAGATAAGCTTTAACCATGATGCCACCAGCTGGCACCAGCTGGGCAGTTTATTTTACATAAATACATATGTACTTCTTTTTATTTATTTATAATAAAACTAAACTTACAGCTACCCTGTCACCTAGAAGCTGTTTGCTACAATGTTTCCAGAATAATGAGAAGCATTACTATTACACATAGACATACACCATGTACAAAACTGGTTACTGTGGCTTTTTCATAATAGTCCAGAATTAAAATCATTGATATGGTTGAGTGCATAATGCTGACAGGATAGTGTATCCACACCATGCAAGGTTACTAAACAGGAATAAAGTTAACAAAGTACATTACCCGGTGGCTTAAACTCATGCCAGGTGCGTGTGCATGCGTGCCCAAGATCCTGAGAGGAGAATGGAGGAGAAGGGATTGCTGCATGGCCATCCCCCCTGGTGTGTGATTTCTCACTTTCTGTCTCTCTCTGTCTTTCTGGCAAGCACACGTACCATATACCAAAAACCTCTCCAAAAAAAAAAGAAGTGGGGTTTGAGCACATTACAAAATCTCACTAAGGCTTAATTTTCCCATTAGTAAAATAAAAATAGCTGGGAAAAAAATGCTTGTGAAATGCTTGTACAGTGTCTGGCACACATTAAGTGACAGATGAATATTTGTTATTACTATTATTTGTGTGGGAACTATCCTCTAAGTACAAGAGATAGTCATCTCTCAATTGTATACATCACAGACTATCCATATTAAAGAGCTATTTCCCCTCTGTTGCCTAGCTAGAAAATTTATTTATTCATGTATTCAACAAATACCTATTGAGAACATACTAAATTTCATTCCTTGTGTTCAGTAGGGATTCAGTTAAATAAAGTCCTAGAAAAACACACTATAGAATATGATGTTTTAGCTAAAGGGAACTAGATATATATGCATCTGTTATCATGGGAAGAGCTCCAAAGACCTAGAATTCCATGGAAGAAAAAAGTTGCTGAACAACATATCCAAAGTAATACTATGCCTTTAAACTTACACAAAAACATATGCGTAAATGCTACATACTTTGTCTGGATCTATGTGTATTTTTTTTTGGGGGGGGGGAGGTTTTTGCTATAGGGCGCATGTGCTCGCCAGAAAGACAGAGACAAGAGAGACAGAAAGCGAGAAATCAGGGGGGATGGCCACGCCAGAATCCCTTCCCCTCCTTTCTCCTCTTGGGATCTTGGGCACACACACACACGTGCCCGGTGTGAGTTTCAGCCACCAGGTCTGTGACTCGAACCGCAGTCAACCACGTGGGAGTCCAGCGACATAGCCATTACCCCAACTGCTGGTCCCTAGATCTATATGTATTATGCAAATGTATAGAAGAAATTCCAGACTGGTACACACCAAACTGGGAAGAATACCAGGATGGGGAACTGGGAGCTGTTTAAAGGAATATTAGTCTCATTTGTTATGTTCAAATTTTTACATGGAGAAAGCATTTGTGTAATACCTATATGATATTTTTTAATTAGAACAATAATCTGGCCCCTGCCAGTTTTTGTATCCAATTAGTGCACACTTGGGATTTCTGACATCATATAAGGATCTGATTAACACTTTTAAAAAATTGCCCAATCACATATACAATGCTAGTTTGTTCCTCTCTTTTTTAGCCTTGAAAAAGAAGGCAGGGCGCATTTATATAAGTACACCTACATGCGGTTCTAAATTTACCTATCAGAGAAGCACACACACAGACACCGACCACAGAGTTGCACACTCTGGGCCACAGTTGTAGTTGGTGGGTGAGCCCAGCTGCCTGTTTTCATGGGCCTCACCCCACCACACCTGCCTCTGAGGCACCATCTTCCATTCTTACAGCACCATCCATCCTTTATCACCTTGAGCCTAAACAATATCAGACTGGAGAAAGCAATAAAAAATGTTATGGCTGACAGTTTTCACTTCCAATACACGAGACACTGAAGATCTAAGGTCTAGCCCATGGCCTTCCTCAGGCTTTGTGGTTCTGATAATTCAGATGAACTTCGAGGCATGAGCGAAGAGGAGAGGATGATGCTGTCAGCCCCTTCACATAGGAAACTTAGGAACTGTTGAATCCTTAGAAAGCAGAAAGGGTTTCTATATGGGAACAAAGCATGTGCCTTAGTGTTTTTACATACACACGTGATGCATGTAATTTAATAGCATGTGGTACTATTTATGTGAATATCAGATCCTAAATTATATATCAGGATAAATAATACGATATGACTGTATGCATTATATATATGCATGATTGTGTATATATACATGGGGTTTTACATAACATGCACATTTTAAATGTCTAGTGAATGTGTAAGTTAATATATCCTTGCAAAGTTTTCTCTCATGTTCATGACCCAAATGAAAGTTTAAGTTTATTTCCCACATGAGAGAGACAGAGGTGGGGGGACACCAACTTCCCAATCAGTATGATCCATCCCTAGCCTTCAGTCAGCCCCAGATCATGGACAAGCAGGTGCCTTGCATACTCAGGGAAGTCTCCTGACTTGAACTGGGAAACTTCTCATGTAGGATTTCCTCACTGAGTTCCACAGCTGTGCAACTGTCTAGTCCCCCAAATATAAATTTTTATGGTTCTCCATAATTAACATGCAATGGCTATCAGTCAAGCCTACATGAATAAACTACACAATTTATAATTATGCGGTCATGAGATATATTTAATATAGGATTTGCAACATATACCATAATGAAAAAATAAAGACCAGGACTAAGATGAAGGAGATGAGGGACTTAGGGGGCAAATTCTGAGGAGGCCTTTACTCTCAGATTCCTGCAAGGGCCTCCTGTCTGATGCTAGGATTGTCCCTGATAAAAATGCTTCTGTTCCTTATATCATTCTGTTACCACCAGCAATGATTACGCATTCCTAAATGCCAGGCACTGTTTAATAAAAATTAACCCTTCTAAAGAAATGGCATGAATACAAATAACATGACTTTTAAATGTTATACCTAACAAATAGAATGTTTCAAAGTCAAACTGTAAAACCCCAACTAGACATGACCTCTTATGAGCCTTCTGCAAACAAATTAGTCCAGATCTCCCAGGAAGTCTTGGTACCTACATTACATCCAGCATTCATTCCCCTAGAAGGGGGTCTTCAGAAAGTTCATTAAAAACATGTATTATGAAAAAAAACTATGCATGGATTTCAAAAAGTTTTCAACAAAATATACTTCAATTCTATTTTTTCCACAAACTTTTTGAAGTTGTTTTTCTTTTGTATACACTGTACATTGTTTTTACATTGTATCTAGTGTCCTTCTACTGATTCCTTTCCACACTGAGGCAGCTTGGCAGTCATTAGACTTCAAATCCATCTGTCTAGGTATAATATGATTGACAGATTTCAAAGACGAAGGATACATATTTTCATTGTCTATATTACTGTTCCTATTTGGAAAACTGAGCTGGATAATGGAGCTTATAATAGTCTAACTGTACTTCAACAAGATAATACATTTATATTTAAACTCATGCAGAGACCAAGGAAGAGGGATTTACACAACGGATTTACACAACACGTTATCTACTATCTAGCTACAGGTGATTTACTGGTATGCACTGAAATGCAGTTGAAGTACAAGATGGATAGTAATATTATATTGTGGTATATATCCTGTTCACATCAGGCCTTCGTAATAAAAGCCGAACAGCAATCTACAGAACCTGTCTTAAATCTGCCATCTAAGATACTGATTGTAAAATAAAATGATCAAAGTGCAGGTTATCTCTATACTGCCTTCCCTTGAGAGAGTGGTATGCAAAGAACTTCCTAGTTTTTATTTATTTACATTCAGTCAACAGAAACATAAATTAAATTAAAAACCTCAGTGTTGTGTGGACTGAATAAAAGCACACCTAATATGTTGCTAAGTAGATTTTTAAAAAGATATTATAGACTACATCCTGCATTGTCCTTTTATCCAGTGCACTTTTTACTACCTATTGAAAAATATGCTGATTAAAATAATAGATTAAAATGAATTTTGCAAACCAGCAATTTTACATGCTACAATCCTGCTGAGAATAAGCGGTTTTTGGTAGATCTTTTTATTTGACACATGAAATCAAACATTCCTGTCAACTGATTTCATCTGAAATAACTTCTTCAGCACACGTTGAAAACAGACCAAAAATAAGTTCACACTGCAGAGAGACATAATAAACACACTAGTTAACATTGCACAGAGAGATCATGAATGAATGTTATGCAAACCTTTTTGTTTTTATTGTGAGAACATTAAAAGCCAAACTTCCTCGTTTTTTTTAAAAAAAAGGATGTCCTTGTACAAGGCAACAAAGTGTGAGGTGTGAGGTAAATCACCCTTTCTTCTAAATGCACACATTGGTTAGGTTCAGGTTAAAGTGAACGTCAAGGAAACTATTAGAGGGAAAAATAAGGCCTAATGCTTTGTTTCCATTTCTGTTATGCCCAGGACTTTGCTACTGTCTTGGTTCTGTGGCTTCTGGCACAAATTCTACTGTGACACTCATCAGCAAATTATAATGTTACATATTTTTGTTTTACATGTATGTATATACATAGTCACATTTAATCAATGTACTAGAAATGAGAAATAGTTATAGGTAGATTCAATAGATGGATGGAGTTTGATATTTGGGGGGGATTTTTGCTATAGGGTGTGTGTTTGCCAAAGGGACAGAGACTGAGAGATAGAGAGTGAAAAATCACCACCCAGGGAAAATGGCCATGTTGTAATCCCTTCTCCTTCATTCTCCTTTCAGGATTTTGGGCACTCATGCCCGCACAATCAGCATTAGTTCTAAGCCACTGGGTCCAAGACTTGAACCTCAGTCAACTACGTGGGAGTCCAGCAACATAACCATTACACCATCTGCTGGTCCCAGATGGAGATTTTTTTTTTCGAGATTTTTTTTAAGGTTGGTGATTGGATCATCTCCTTTTCCCATTTGAGCCAGTCATTTCCCACTCTTTGATTCATTCACTCAGCAAATATCTATTGCTGAGTGCCAACTATATGCTAGACAATCACTACCTACTACAGCAAACTGAGACCATAAAACATGAGGTCTCTGTAATTTATTAAGAATTCATGACAGAGGGGCTGGGAGGTGGCATGGTGGTGAAGGCACTGGACTATCACATGGTTGACCATGGTTCAAGTCCCAAACCTGGCAGCTTGCTTTCTCCTTTTTCCCCCTTCTCTCTCTGTTTCTCTCTGATCAAATTTTAAAATAATAATAACAAAGTTAAATAAATAAATAATCCTAAAAACATCAAAAGGGTATCTTTGAGCTATAATGAGGAAGGGGAAAATGATTTAAAAAAAAATTTATGACAGATATGCCAACCAAGAGTCAGAGTTGATATAGCACAACAGGGTGACTTTAGTTAACAATAATTTATGTACATTTCAATATAGCTAAAAGGGAGAATTTTGAATGTTCCCAACACAAAGAAAGGATAGATATCTGAGGTGATAGATACGCTAATTACCCTAATTTGATCATTGTATACATATGTTGAAATATTATACTGTCATCCTTAAATAGGCATGATCATGATATGTTGATTAAATTTTATTAAAAAAAAAAGAGTCAGAGTTGGATTTCAAGTTTAAGCACAAACTAAGCCATGGAGCATTTTTATTTCACCATTTCAATATGTCTTGCCATTAACTAAGTAGTTTCATTCTCCTTAAGACTCAAGGGTTTTCTCTAGAATATATTTGACACCATAACCAAATCTTCTCAAGATCCTGGCTTAATTCTCCAACTTTGCCAGTAATATGCTAAGTGCCACTTATAATTATGCTGAAGTGGGCCTCATTTTCCCTAAGAGTTTCAGATCAGACTGGAGACCCTTGGACAGCATACTTATCATTTTCTGTACTTGATTCTATGTTGAATGCCTTGTTTTCCTTCAACAAATAATACCCACTTCTAATATGATAAAGAAGAAATGGAAACAAAATTGGGCTGTCTCGCATTTTCTGTCTTAAAATATCATGTTGAAATAACCACTCTCATAGTTTATAAAAAACATTTTTTGTCTTTTCAATCAATGACAGAGAAAACCCCAGTAACTCTTAAAACAAACAGAAACTATCCTGTCCTCTAAAATGAAGATAAGCAGGCAGATGTCTTTTAAAGCTGTATAAAACCTTTGACTTCTTTCTTTCCCATTTACACATAATTTCTGCATGGAGGGAGGTCATCCAGTAAAATGCGAGTATAGAAAATGATACCACAATTTTGCTTAAAACAGGAATAAAAAAGGGCTTTGTCCCCCTTGCCATTTTTCCTTATTAAAGTGACAAAAGCATCTGTCTTAGACCTCTGTTAAAAGCAAGCTTGTTTGCTTGTAAGTCAAAGAAGGGAAATAGCAAAATTAGAAAAGACCCATTTATTCCATCCATATTGCTGCCAGAACAGCATTATTCCTTTTAGTGGCCTTTCTGGTTATCATGTTTTAACTGACAGCAGATTCAGCATCTACCTTTTTAAAATCGTTCATAATTTAGCTGTTCTCCATCAAAATACCACTAGTTCAATCAACACTGTTTAAAATTCAATCTTACCTTTCCTCTCTCATTAATTAATTCTA
This sequence comes from Tupaia belangeri chinensis, assembly GCF_000334495.1. Classification (NCBI taxonomy): domain Eukaryota; kingdom Metazoa; phylum Chordata; class Mammalia; order Scandentia; family Tupaiidae; genus Tupaia; species Tupaia belangeri. Next base: position 3,452,075 of record NW_006205727.1, read on the forward strand.
TCCTATGTTACCCATGTATCGTTTCCCTCGCATTTCTACACCAAATATGCAGCGTTAAGTATTATTATTTCATGTCATCGGCAACTGCACCATGTTGTCTTTCTGGTCATTGCTTAGCCAATAATCCACTCCATAAATCTTTCTTCATATATCAATCCTTCCCTTCCATTAATCATTTTCATTGTTTATCTCTGGGTTCCCTCTAAGACTATCAACATCGTTTGGTTTACTTAGGTTCTCAAAATTGAATACAGTTGTCTCAGTCATTTCAGCCACATTTGTACGAGGGACCACAACTTTCTGCCCCCTCAGTTCTCCCATGCTGCCTCAAATAGTCCTGCTCTCTCTTTATTGTTAATATTTACTAGTAATTTATCCACATTCCTCCCAGTCCTCCTTCCTTCTTAGAGTGCTACTAGCAATCTCACTTCTCCATTTTCTCTTCTCCAAAAAATACTTCTTATATGACTTTAGCCAGATACTTGTTTGCATCTTTCTAAGAACAATTTCGGTTTTTTTGTCCCGTATTTCTGACTTGTTTTGGTCTTTTTGAACCATACTGCTGTTCATATCCTGGACATTTATCAAAGAATGTAACACCTACCAATTTAGTCTCCTCAGCAACTGTCACACCGTTCTGTTCATTCTCTCTTCCAGATTATTACCAAATACATAAAGTACAAACCATGGTCACCCACTAGGAGACAGGCCCTCAGAACTGCACAGAATGTCACTGTTGTTACCTTTTACAGCTTGACTTTTCAACCTCCTCTAGCCTGCACGACCGTGGTGTCATTAAAGCTGAACGGAACTAACACATCCAGGAAAATTGGACAGCATTTCAAATTAAATACTTTCCTCAAGTTTGAATATAATGCAAATGTCTTGCTCTGTTCCCACCACTGGTTCATCTCTCCCTTATGGATGACCCTCTATAAAATCTGACCAAGTTTCATGGGGGGTTAGGGTATTGGGTTGGTTTCATTTTATAATTTAGTTCAGTTTGGAGTTTGTTGGAGTTTATGGATTCCTTCCCTTAAGAGATGTTATTACTCATCATATGCATTTTGGTTGTGTGTAATGCACATCCAGTAGAGCCCAAGAGAATGTCATAAAAAGTTTTAAAAAAATGTGCAGTAGGCACGTATTCTGAATACCCTGCAGGTGTTCATGCTCTTGATATTAGAGTCTTCAGTTGACAGATTAGAAAGTTTCCTGGGGCTGGCCCTGTGGCCTGGGACTTAAGGAAGTTAGATCCCATGTGGCTGATAATGTGGTTCACATACTGGCTCTAACAGCTTGAAAAACATACTGGGCATGTGTGTATGTGTGCCCAATATCCCGATAAGGTGGAGAAATGGAGTAGGGATTATGGCGTTACCATGCCTCATTGGGCTGCTTTTCCCTCTCCCTCTAACTGTCACTCTCTCACAAACACATGCATCTTCTGGCCAATAAAAAAGAAAGAAAGAAAGAGAAAGTTCCCTGTATAGCTGCTGGGGATGGGAAGTTAACCCTGTGTTTCATTGTTGTTTCTTTCATTCTTTCTTCTAAATTGACACCTAATAAGTGTACATATTTGTGGGATACAGTGTCATTTTTTAGTCTACTAATATAACATGTAATGATCAAATCAGGATAACTAGTATCTTTATCAATCAAAGATTTACTATTACTTTGTATTGAGAACATTCAAAATCTTCTCTTTTAGCTACCCTAAAATATACACTAAGTTTTTTCTAACTATAGTTACCCTACAGTGCAATAGAGCTCTATAACGTATTCTTTTTATTTAATTGTATTTCGTATTCATTAACCAACATCTCACTTCCTCTCTCTCCACTACCTTTTGTAGCCTCTGATTCTACTCTACTTCTATGAGATTAACTTTTTAAATTTCCACATATGAATGAAAACATGAAATTTTCTCTTTCTGTGTCTGGTTCACTTCACTTAACATAATGTCCACTAGGTTTACCTACATTTATCAATGACAGTATTTCATGCTTTTTAATGGTTGGATAGAATTTCATTAGGATTGGGTGTGTGTGTGTGTATATATATATATTTCATTTTCTTTCTTTTTTTGAAGAGGTTCTTGCTATAGGGCGCATGCACTCGCCAGACAAACAGAGAGAGACAGAGAGACAGAAAGTGAGAAATCACCCCCTGGGAGGATGGCCACACCCCAATCCCTTCTCCTCCATTCTCCTCTCTGGATCTTGGGCACGCACGCACACGCACCCGGCATGAGTTTTAAGCCACTGGGTCTGGGACACAAACCATGATCGACTACATGGGAGTCCAGCGACATAGCCATTACGCTAACTGCTAGTCCCTCATTTTCTTTACCCATTCATCTGTTGCTGTACACTTAGATCAATTCCTTATCTTGCTCATTGAGAATAATGCTACAATAAACATTGGAGTGCAGTTATCTCTACTACAAACGAATTTCCTTTCCTTTAGCTATATTCTCAGCAGTGAAATTGTTGGATCATATGGTAGTTTTTTTATAGATTTTCAAGAGACTTCCATACTGTTTCTATAATGGCTGGACTAATTTACATCCCCTGTGGTTGTCCTTAATAGTTGTTTGGTTTATGGGGTTAAGTATTATTTTTTCAGCGTATTAATACAACATGTAATAACCCTACCAATTTCACTCTCAGGATTTGCTTTAAGACTTTTATTTAAACTTACTGACTTTATTTCAACAGTAGCACAAAAACTAGGCAAGTTCATGAAGTAAGAATGCTTTGTAGTGGACTATCAGAACATGTGCCCCCCCCTCCTCCAGGGGGCATTGTTTACACCGTAATTCTGTGATTAGTGTCCCTCCCCTCACAGCACCCTTTGAACTGTGCCCTGGGCTTCAGCAATCCAGAAGCATTCTAATTCTTCAACTAAATTTAGAACTATGATTAGATTATGAGGATTAAATGAAATAAGTGATATAAATGCATAGCATAAAGTTATTTTCAAAATAAAAACAAAAATATATCTATTTGCTCTGATTTTCTTTTTTAAGCAATTTATGTTATGGAGCAAGAATTTTGTTCTGTCCAATTCCTACTAATCTTTAATCTTTCCTTGAACAGAAAGGATGAAATATAGATAGCTATTCTTCAGGATATGCTCTGCTGTTTGATGTGTATATTTCTTGATAGAATTCCTAATATTTAAGTGTTCTGTGACTATTTAGTAAAACCTCTTCATATTTGTGCCTTTCACTTTTTTTCTATTTGCCACTGAGTTCTTTTCTCATTTCTTGTCATTCTTGTACATTGTTTATGCTATTTTTAGGCCATGTTACAAACTACTAGATAATCACACCTATTAGAAACACAGAGAGGAGAAAGGAACCAATTAAAAAAAACAAAAACAAAAAAAAAAAAAAAAAAAAAACAAGGTCTGAGGATCTGCAACAGATAGAAGAAGTCCATCTCTAAAATGCATGTATGTGGGCCAGCCGGCAGCATGCTGATTAAGGTGGCTAGGTCTGGCATGACCAACTGGATGGTTTGAGTCCTGGACCCAAAGACTTGAAAAACACACTGGATGCATATGTATGTATGTGTGCCCAAATCCCAAAAGGAGGGAGAAATGGAGGAGACAGTATTGCTGTGTGACCATTCCCCTTGGGAGGGTATATTCTCTCTCTCTCTTTCTCTCTCAGGTGAGCATATGCACCCTCTCATGAATTATTGTAAAAAGAAAAATGTATCCAAAAATAGAAAAAAAAAAAAAAAGAAAAGAAAAATGCATGTATGCTATTCAAAAGTGAGGCCCAAATTTTAACACTGTGTGTACTATTAAAAAAAAAAAGTTAGCTGATTTCTAAATCCAATATGTTAGGCCATTGAATTTGAAGCAGGGCAGTTTCTTCCTCAAGATTAGCATTCTGAGAGGTATCAAAAACATAACATACAAAAGAATCCAAAACACTAAAACTACTAAAAACTACAAACTGAAGTCACTAAATTTTGGATAAAGAGCGTATGTACCCAGATGACTAGTGATACCACTACGACAAGCCACTGTTGGGTTAGTATCTGTAGTTCACAATGGTGATATGTCCATTGTATTGTGTTTCCCGGGGAAGTAGAGAAGCATATAATACAGTTCAATGTACTTCCATCAAAAATCATCTTTTAATGTTTGTTGCTTAAAATACTAAACTAGGGGCCAGCAGGTGGCATGGTGGTTAAGGTGTTGGACTTACAACAACACCACATGGCCGACCACAGTTTAAGTCCCAGACCCAGTGGCTTGAAAATCACACCAGGTGTGTGTGCATGCATGCCCGAAATCCTGAGAGGAGAGTAGAGAAGGGATTGTGGTGTGGTCAGCCCTTCTAGGAGGGGAGGGAGCATTTTTTCACTTTCTCTCTGTATCTGTCTCTCTCAGTCAAGTGCATGGGCCCTATGACAAAAACCTTTTTAAAAATATAAAATAGTAAATTAATTTTAAAAGGCTATATAGAACACACGATCTGCAAAAGGGAATCAGTCTTTCCTTTCCTTTCTATTTGAACATATCAGAGATACAGAGAGGGAGAGTGAGAAAGCACCCCTCATGGGGGACAGTCACAATGCGATATATTCTCTTCCACCTCTCCCTTTTTTCAGGATTTTGGGCACAGCAGCACACATACCCAGTGTGTTTTTCAAAGCTGCCAGTCAGTTCTCAAACCATGCTGTTGGCAGTGTGGGATCCAGCCACCTTAGCCATCACACCACAGGTTGGCCCAGAAAGTCAGGCTTTTCTTTAAATAACCTTATCTTTCTCATGTCTTTTCTGGCATATATACACCACGACCCATCCTTTTGAGCACATACATTTCTCAATAGCAGGAACTAATTCTGTTCAACTTGCTTTGGATACAGAATGGCTATCTGAGTTCTCAGAATAAGAATTTAGAATCCCTAGATCTTTAGGGTAAAAGGAATCTCAGAAATCACATTAATCATATCCATTTATTTTATAGAAGTAATAACTATAAGGCTAACATTTTCTCAGAATTAATAAGGTATTTTCTTCCCACCCATATACAAATATATGCAGCAGAAAGTAAGTCTTTCCAAACAGAATCCAGGATGCTCCAGTTTTTCTCTCCTAAAGCTATCACTGTTACTGGTTTCTTTGGTGAAAACGTTCCATGTAAATACAGTACATATTTAAGAGTTTTAGAAAATACACTGCTGGGGCTGGCAGGTCGTATGGTGGTTAAGGGCGCTGGACTCCCACATGGCCAATCGAGGTTCGAGTCCTGGACCTGGTGGCTTGCTTTTTTACTTTCTCTCCTTCCCTCCCTCCCTCTCTGGGAAGGAAGGAAGGAAGGAAGGAGAAAAGAAAGAAAACAAAGGAGAGAAAGGAAAGGAGAGGAGAGGAGAGGAAAGAGAAAGAAGAAGGAAAGAAGGGATGAAAGAAGAAAGGGAGGAAGGGAGGAAGGGGAGGAAGGGAGGAAAGGGAAGGAAGGAAGGAAAGAAGGAAGGAAGGAAGGAAGGAAGGAAGGAAGGAAGGAAGGAAGGAAGGAAGG
>NW_006205727.1:3457730-3471371 GCF_000334495.1 Tupaia belangeri chinensis
AAGAAAGGAAGAAAGGAAGAAAGGAAGAAAGAAAAGAAATTCAATAAAATAATTATTAAAAAAAGGAAAAAAGAAAAGAAAGAAAATACACTTCCAGGCCAGGACTTGAACTTCAGCAACCATGTTGGCTCTGATTCTCTGTACTGTGCTCAAGTGTTATGCTATGAAGTTGGCGTAAAATAATACATATTTCAAGTTTCAGACCTGTGTGCAATGAAAACTATAACATATTATAGACACTAGCATTAAGATGCCTCATGTGTAAATTAGTACAGCCACTGTGAAGAGCAGTATGGAGGTTCCTCAAAGACCTACAAATAGAATTACCATATGATCCAGCAGTTCCACTCCAGATATCTTCCCAAAGGATAGGAATACATGCAATGAAAAATACTTGCACATCCATGTGGAATACTAATCAGCCATAAAAAAACAAGACCCTGGCATTTGATAGAAAGTGAATGAACATGGAAGATTTACTGCTAAACAAAACAAGCCAGACTATGAAAGAGAAGCATTACATGTCCCCGCTCAACATATACCAAATGTCTGTACTCTGTGGCAGAAATTTAAAGATTGGAAGATATAAAAACATAGAGAACAACTGTGGATACTGGAAACAGTAAGACAAAAAGATGGGAAATGGTAGAGAGTTGGAGGGAATCAAGGGGAAAAAGAAAGAAGCAAAACATTTAATGGACACGAAAATGGAATATTATCTATTGATGATAATGTATATGGTAATATTTTTTGACTGGACTAATATATAGTATATCCATGCTGGGAAAATTCATTTTGTATATTCTAATGATATGCAGTGATTAAATGTAATAATAATAATAAAAGATATCTTTTTAAAATAAAAAATTATTGTTATCTAAAGTTTATTAGTAATGAGCCATTAATGCACACCATATATGCCTGAAGAGTCACTTCAGGTTATGTAGATGAATGTCTCCTTTCTGCCTGGGGAATGTAATAAACTCCACAAAGAAGTGAAGAAAAAGTAAATGTTTTCCCTGTAAAAATACCACTAGAATATGTGACTGATCACTTTAAGATAATATATGGGAAGAGTGGAGACTGGCAAAAGTTGTATTCTTAATATTCTAATGATTAAAAATGAGGGAACCAGCAGTTAGCGTAGTGGCTATGTCACTGGACTCCCATGTAGTTGACTGTGGTTCGCATCCCGGACTTGGTGGCTTAAAACTCAAGCCGGGCGCGTGTGCGTGCATACCCAAGATCTCAAGAGGAGAATGGAGGAGAAGGGATTGCAGTGTGACCATCTCCCCGGGGGGTGATTTCTTGCTTTCTGTCTCTATGTCTCTCTGTCTGTCTGGCGAGTGCACGCGCCCTATAGTGAAAACCTCTCAAAAAAAAAAAAAAAAAAAAGATTTTAGTGTCAGAACTAAGGAAGATACTCCAAACTCCATTTGACATGGTGTTTTCAAATTGCAGGTCACAAGCCATAAGGGGATCCTGAAATCATCTCACTGAATTATAATTAGTGACGTTTCCTTTCCCTGTTTGTTTGTTTTTAGTTTGCTATAAGGCACATGTGCTCACCGGAGAGAGAGTGAAAGTAAGAAATGACTTCCTGGGAGATACCCATACTGCAAGTCCTTCTCTTCTCAGAATTTTTTAGACATACATGTACATCCAGCATAATTTTTAAGCCACTGGGTCTGGGACTCAAACTGTGAAGTCAACCATTTGGAGCCAGCTGCCTTAATCTCCACATGACTTTCTGGGTCCTATAACCACTGTTTTCTTTTGTTTGTTTGTTTGTTTTAAGAAAGATTTTTGCTATAGGACTCATGCACTCAATAGAGAGACAGAGAGAGACAGAAAGTGAGAAATCACCTCCTGGGGGGATGGCCACACCTCAATCCCTTCTCCTCCATTCTCCTCCTGGGATCTTGGGCATGCATTCACATGTGCCCAGCATGAGTTTTAAGCCACCGGACTTGAACTATAGTCGACTACATGGGAGTTCGGCAATGTAACCATTACACCATCTGCTTGTTCCTATAACCAGCGTTTTTAAAATGAAATAAAAATTAAAGAGAAGATTCAGTGGTGAGTGACTTTGTTGGGGAATGGTGTGCTCAATTCGAGAGGCTTGACTTGGTTTGTGTTTAGGATCTTCGCATTCACTGACAGGCTAAAATGCAGATCTTTGTGAAGACCCTGAGTGGCAATACCATCACTCTCAAGGTGGAACCCAGTGACACCATTAGAATGTGAAGGCCAGGACCAATAGATGGCATAACAGTTATGTCGCTGGACTCCCACGTGGTCAACTGCAGTTGGAGTCCAGACCAGGGGACTTCAAACTCAAGCTGGGTATGCATGTGCGTGTGTGCCCAAGATCAGGAGAGGAGACTGGAGAAGAAGGGATTGTAGCATGGCCATCCCTCCCTGGAGGGGGATGAGTTGATTTCTCATTTTCTGTCTGTCTCTCTCTCTCTGTCTCTGTCTACGGCAAGCACACACACACCCTATAGCAAAAATCTTTACAAATAAATGAATGAATGAACAAATGAATGTGAAGCCCAAGATCCAGAATAAAGAAGGCAACCCTCCTGACCAGCAGGTAAGCAGCTGGAAGATGGCCACACTCTTTCTGACTACAACATCCAGGAAGAGTCCACCCTGCACCTGGTCCTCCCTCTGAGGGGTGGCCGTTAATTCTTCAGTCTTGCATTCACGGTTCGCAATGATGGCATTACTCTTCACTATACCAATGTGCCCCACTTAAGTTTAGAAATTAACGAGTTTCAGTAATAGCTGAACCTGTTTAAAGTGTTAATAAAGTTTTTGCTGCATAATAAAAAAATAAAGAGAAATATCAGAATTCATTACATTTCATCAATAGCATAAATCATTTATAAAACTATAGTTTATAGTTTATGAAACTATAAAAATAGTTTATTAAAGTATTTTTGCTTATGCATATAGATTATATTATGATACAAAGTTTCCTTCTTGCTATGGATTACAGGCACAATATTGAAAGCCACTAACCTAATCTAGCTTTTGGTTTCTACTGAGGTAGAACTGTAAGTGTTATCAGAAAAAGAGATAGCTATGCATTCCTTTCTATCCTAGAACAAGCCTTTCCCAAAAAACCTTCTCCACTTTGGCTTGTTATTTGGAGTGTGATGACATGTTCTCTTCCCATCAAGATTATTGAGGGACAGCCTTAATTCCAAACTTACTCTCTTTGCAACTTAACTTTACCTAGCCAACTAATTGATTAAAACCCAGTAAAAATCTATCTTAATCGTTAGCCACATTATTTCAATTACAGGAGTACAGGGATAATTGGAAGACTTATTTACATCTGGAAATGGCTCTCATATTCTTTGAGCTAGTTCCTTTCCTCCTTAAAAATCAGTAAGACAGGGACCAGCAGTTAGCACAATCGCTATGTCGCTGAACTCCCATGTTGTCAACCACGGTTCGAGTCCCGGACCCGGTGGCTTAAACTCACTCTGGGCACGTGTGCATGCATGCCCCAGATCCTGAGAGGAGAATGGAGGAGAAGGGATTATGGCATGGCCATACCCCCTGGGGGGTGATTTCTCGCTTTCTGTCTCTCTGTCTCTCTCTGCCCTTTTGGCGAGCACACGTGCCCTATAGCAAAAAAAAAAAAAAAAACACCTCTCCAAAACAAAAATCAGTAAGACAGAAGCCTGCTAGTCCATCCACAAACCCTGAGGCACATCTGGAGAACTGGTGCTCTCAATTTGGTTAAACCACAAGAAGTAGCACCATTGTACTTAAAGACATAATGAAGACTATATCTCCCTTTGGCACAATCTCTCCTCTTTCTGATGGAGTTGAGTGCAGAAAATAATAAAGAGAAAGAAGATATGTCCAAAAACTTCTGTGTTTTGCTGGCTTCTTACTGAAATGAGGAGGCAACAACAAAAGTCAGGGAGGTGTGTTCTTTGTTGAATCTAAGTTTAGTTGTCATCTGAGCAAGTCTTTTCATTGTTCCAGGTCTTCACATTTTCATTTCCAAAAAAAGGGACTGTGCCACAGTAGCTTAGCTACCAATAATATTCCTAACAGAGCCAGCTCTGTAGTGTAGTACAAGGGAAGCTGGATCCCACATGGCAACTATGTTTGGAACCACCAACATGGTTAGCCTGAAACACACCAGGCACGTGTGTGAACACCCAGAATCCAAAGGAGGCCTAGAAGATGAGGATTGCAGTGACACCTGACTCTGTGGAGGGTGATCTTCTCTCTCTCTCTCACACATACACAAGCATGCACACACTCATCATCAATTTTAAAAAAATAATAATCATAGCAACTTGCATGGCACTTACACGTCACAGTCTGGTTCGAGCATTTTACATAATTGGCCAGTTTAATCGTCACTGAAAGAGGAAAATATTTCTTCTTTTTCTTTTTCTTTATTGTCATAGGGTGCATACATTCATGAGAGACAGAGAGCGGGAGAGATAGAAAGCACCCCCTAATGGGGCATGGTCATGCTGAAATACCTTCTTCATTTTTCCACCCTGTCAGGACCTTGAACACTCAGGTACAGAGGTCTATCATGTTTTTCTTTTTTTTCTTTTTTTCTTTTTTTCTTTTTTTTGGAGAGGTTTTCGCTATAGGGCACATGCGCTCACCAGACAGACAGAGAGAGACATAGAGACAGAAAGCGAGAAATCACCCCCCAGAGGGGATGGTCACGCCGCAATCCCTTCTCCTCCATTCTCCTCTCAGGATCTTGGGCAGGCATGCACACGCGCCCGGCATGAGTTTTAAGCCACTGGGTCTGGGACACGAACCGCGGTCGACTACGTGGGAGTCCAGCGACATAGCCATTATGCTAACTGCTGGTTCCCTTCTTTTTTTTTTTTTTAAGAAAAAAAATGTTTATTTTATTTATCTTTTTTTTAATTTTTTTAAATTTTTTTTTTATTTGCTATAGAGCCAGAGAAAGAGAGAGAAAATTAAGTCTTCAGGTCCAGGACTTAAACCACTGTCAACCATGCAGGAGTCAGGAGTCGAGACTTAACCACCACACCACCTATTGGCCCTGGTCCAACATGTTTTTCAAGCCATCAGGGCTGGGATTCAAACCATGGTCAGCCACATGGGATCTGGTTTCCCTAACTTCTAGGCTACTGGGTCAGTCCTAGACAGGAATTCTTATTTAACAGATGGACATGCATGGATAAGTAGCACAGAGGTTAAGATACCTACCCAAAGGTACACAGTTAGAAAGTGTCCCCAGAGGCTGTGCTCTAAATACTATGCAATATTGCCTGGCAAAGATCCTTTTTAAATCACTAATCTTGGGATCAGCAGACAGCATAATGGTCATGTCACTGAACTCTGATGAGTCAACTATGGTTCAGTCCTGAACCCTGTAGCTTAAAACTCACACCAGGCATGTGTGTGCACATGCCCAAGATCCTATGAAAAGTGATTTTTTTTAAATTTTTTTTTAAAGAAAGAGCTTTTTTGCTATAGGGTGCATACACTCAGAGAAACAGAGGCAAAAAAGAGAAATCACCCCCCAGGGTGTATGACCATAGCACAATCTCTTCTTCTCCATTCTCCTCTCTTGAGCATGCACACACATACACCTGGCATGAGTTTGAAGGGACTCGAACTGCAGTTGATTATGTGGGAGTCCAGCAATGTAACCATTACACCATCTATTATTTCCTGATATACCAATTTTTTTTATCATAAATCTCTGGCCTTAGGGAATGTGCTCTCGCCAGAGAGACAGAGAGAGACAGAGAAACAGAGACGGTGAGAGGGAAAGTGAGAAATCACCCCCCCCAAATGGGGGATGGCCACACCCCAATCCCTTCTCTTCCCAGGATCTTGGACACACACATGCACTTGGCATATTTCAAGCCACCAGCTCGGGGACTCGAACTGTTTCAGCCATGTGGGAGTCCAGTGACATAACCACAACACCATCTGCTAGTCCCTACAGCTTACATGTCCCAGTGAATTCACATTATATTATGTAAGCCTGCATTTCTCTCTTTTAGCTCCTCTAACAATTGATCTTAAGGGCAAAGAAGATATCATCATTCTAGAGGGTGTTTGAAAATGGGGTAAGGACATTTTTAGTTGTCACAATGACTGGAAGGAGGAGATGTAGGATAGGATGCTGGATGCTAGCATCTAATGGGCACAATTTCAGAATCTCCCAACCAAACGCCAAGAACATGCCTAAGAAGCTTCCAATATCTGTATACTGGAAATGCAGAGGAGTAAGAGAGACATGTTAGCTCCATTTTCTTACACTCCATTTTCTTTCACTCTTTCTATATGTACTGCTCCTGTACCTATAACAAGACATTATTGGGGGAGTTGCACTTTGTGCAAAGACAGAGTCTGTTCTTCACAATTAGGGATTGGAGTATTCTTCTGTGCCAGAGCAAACCCCCTACCAGCCCACTGCAGTAGGTTCTCAGGGATTACCTTCACTCTTTCAGTTGTTCTGGGAGTCCCCAGAAAGGTACCCTCACAGGAGAACCAGAGAATAGTAAAGTAAAATATAATGGTGTGTGTCAAATAAGGTTCTTGATCCAGATTCATAGGCTCTCTTAAAAACACATATTGAAGGACCAGCAGATGGCATAATAGTTATGTCACTGGACTCCCACCTAGTTGACCACAGTTCAAGTCCTGGACCTGGCAGCTTAAAACACACTGGGCGCGTGTGCATGCATACCCAAAATACTGAGAGAAGATTGGAGTAGAAGGGACTGCAGGATGGCCATTCTCCCTGGGGAATGATTTCTCACTTTCTGTTTCTCTACCTCTTCGGTGAGCACACACACCCTATAGTAAAAATCTCTCTCTTAAAAAAAAAAAGAAAAAAGAAAAAAGTATTGAAAAATCACTATGACATACTATTTCCCCTTGATTAATAGAACTAAAATTTTTAAAATCATAAAAAGTGCTGGTGAGGATGTAAATTGCTGGTGGGAATGTAAAAGACTGCAGTCAGTTTAGAAGACAGCTGGCAATTCCTCAAAAAGCTAAACATAGATCTACCATATGATCCAGTAATTCTATTCCTAGGTACATATCCAAGAGGATTAAAAACATGTCCACACAAAAACCTGTATATACATGTTCATAGAAATATCATTCATAATAGCCTCAAACTGGAAACAAATGCAAATGTCCATCAAATGATAGATAAACAAAATGTGGTATACTATATCCATACAGTTGATGTGATCCCACTGTACTGAATGAAGTACTGATACATGCTATGTCAATTGGTGAACCAACCTTGGAAATGTTCTAAAGGAAAGAAGACAGTATCATAAAAGGCTATCTATCATATGATTCCATTTATTTAGAATGCCAAGAATAGGCAAATCCATAGAGACAAAAAGTAATAGATTGAGGACCACCAAAGACCCTCTGCCCAGACTTCACCCTCCTGCTCCCCAGGTCTAGCCAGGAGCCAGTATAAGCCAATGAGCAGCCATCTCTATTTGAGTTCCAAGTGGCCCCATTCAGGGACTTCGAACACTGAAGACCCTCTGCCCAGACTTCACCCTCCTGCTCCCCAGGTCTCACCAGGAGCCATGTTAGAGCACTCCACTTATTCTGTCTCTTTCCATCTCTCTCTCTCCAGCTTTAATATATATATATTTTATTTTTAACCTTAGCTTTCTGCTGCTCTTTTGTATTTCTAATTCTTACCTCTCCCTCTGCCCCCATAGGATAAATCAATCAGCAGCCATCTATATTTGAGTTCCAAGCAGTCCCATTCATTTTTTGAAAAAAAAAAAATGTTTTCTTCACTTTGTCTTATTTTGTCTTGTTTTTTCTCTTCTTTGTTTTTTTTCCTATTCCTTTTCCTTTTCTTTTTACCTTTCTCACTTTTCTATTAAACCTCCACACACTGATTTTCTAGACAGATCTAGGTACTCAGTAGACAAATATATGAATACTTTTAGGGTTAGATTAATCCTCAACTGTCATTAAATCAGGGAGAAAATCACTACTGTATACAGACTGCAGGTAACCTCCTTCTGCATTCTTTTGAATTCTGAGATTTAACTACAAAAAATAGGGAGAAAAAAAATATATAACCCATCAGATGACCAGAAACCACCATGGAGGCACAAGAAATATGAGAAACCAAAAAAATCTCTCCTTTAATAGAAAAGAGTAACTCCTCTTTCTTCACAAAGAATACAAGGAAGCTAATGGAAATGTCAGATAAAGGATTTAAAGTACTTATAGTGACAAAGCTAACAGAGATCCAAGAGAAGAGCGACAACAAAGTCCAGAAGATGCAGGAGAAAAAAAGACACCAAGTTTCAGGAGGTAAGGAAGTTCTTCCACAATCTGAAAGAGGAGATACACATCATAAAAAAGAATCAAGCAGAATTGTTAGATATGAAGGCTATAATACAGGAAATCAAAACTTCCCTTGAAAATATCAAAAGTAGATTCAATCATGTAGAAGACTGAATCTCAGATGTAGAAGATAGAACCTCTGACCTAGAAAATTTCACCAAAAAGACTGAGAAAATGACACAAAACATGAGAACAACATAAGACTAATACTAGATATCATTAAAAGTTCAAACATCTGGATCATCCGTATCCCAGAAGGTGAAGAAAATAATCAGGGCATTGATAATCAATTCTATGAAATCCTGGGAAAAAAACCTTCCAAACCTAGAGAGGCACTCAAATATCCAGACCCAAGAAATACAAAGGACCCCTAATAGAATCAACCCAAGAAGATCTTCCTCAAGGCACATCATAGCCAGTTTTACAAAAAACACAGAAACAATATACTAAAATTGTCAAGAGAGAAATTTCAAGTTACTTTCAAAGGATATTCCATAAGGCTAACATCGGACCTCTCATCAGAAACAATGCAAGCAAGGAAAGAATGGGAAAATATATTCAAAGTGTTAAGTGAAAAACAATTTCAACCAAGGATACTATACCCAGCAAGATTATATTTCATATGGGAAAAAAGACAAAAACATTCTCATATAAACAAAACCTGAAAGAATTTACCAACACCATACCAGCTCTCCAAGAAGTGCTTGAAGGAAAACTAAAGTCAGACACACAGAAATAAGAGTACAAGAAACAACCAAGAGAATGGCCAGCCTAATGGTAGGGACAAGTCTGGAGTTGAATGTTAACTTCCAGAGTTTAAATGGAAAGATCAGACCACAGTAACAATGTAAATTCAATAGAAGAGAGATTAATTGCATGAGTCTGAACTAGTGAAATAGAATTTTTTACTTTAGACTAAAACATTACTGATTTTCTTTGAAGCTTTGATTTTCATATTTAAGGATTTTTGTCTTCTCTTGAACTGTTGATAGGTTCATCTACCTACTATTTGAACTGAATCCTAACCTTGTTCCTGGCTTTAAGTTTTAATCAGATTTCTCTTAACATTTTTGATTTTGATGTCTTAAAACTAAAACTTTTTTGAAATTAAAAATGCATTAAAAATACCAATTAATACCTTTTAATGACTACAGTAAGCTATATAGCCCCAGCAAGTTGCTAGTTCATAGTATGTCCACTTTACTTACTGAGGTTTACATCTAAAGTCAAACATGTGCTCATAAATATGTATATATCAGCTGTGCTTGCTATTGAAAGTCTTTAATTATGATCTTTAGTGAATCAATAAAATGTAGGGGGATAAAAGGCATGGAAAACAACTGTACATACCAGACAGTGTGAGAGAAAAGGGGGAGTTGGCAGAGTGTGAGAGGTAGGGAATCAAGGGGGGGGCAAAATATATAAGGAACAAGAAATAGAAAATTATATGTTGATGATAACATATATGGTAAGATTCTTGATGGAGCCAATGGTATACTGGATGGAAAATCTTATTTTGTATGCTGTATTGATGTATAGTGAATGACTATAAATACATACATATATATATATACACACACACACACATATATTGATTAGTGGTTTCCCGGGACTGGTAGAGAAGGAAGTGGGGGGCAATTGCTTTTGCACTTCTTTAGGGTGTGATGAAAATGTCCTAAAATTAGATAGTGATGATAGTTGCACAACTCTGTGATTATACTAAAAACCACAGAATTGTACACTTTAAAGGGGTAAATTTATAGTATACAAATTAAACTTCATTAACACTATTGTTAAGATTTTTCAATGTACAGAATTCCTACTTTATGGTAGATACTTTTCCAATTTTGGGAGGAATTCAGCAATGAATAAAGGAGACAAAGCATTTGTCTCATGAAGCTTACAATTCTAATAAATAAATAAATGCTGTCACACTCGGGCAGACAGAACCACTGGAATATGGCTGCTGTGCAGCAGCGTTCGGTTTACATTCACATGGACTCCTGGCAAGCACTCTTGCACAGTGCAGCTCAAGGATATGCAAATTAACCCCTGACAATGGTCTTCTCAGAGCCACTCACACAACAGTTCCCTGGGTAAAGACCCAATTCAGGAATTCACTCTTGGCAACAAGACAGAGCTGTTCACTGATTCTGCTTCCACTCTCTTCCCAACCTCAATGGCTTTCTTCTGAACTCTAATTTTTATCCTTATTCATTCATTTGATAAAATATTTAACAAATATTTACTAATGGCTCTATTTAGGCTAAAGTATATAGAAATATATAGAAAATGTATTCAATCTAGCCTAAGCAATTAGGTAAGAGAAAGAAATAAAGGGCGTCTAAATTGGAAATGAGAAAGTCAAATTATTCTTGTTTGCAAAAGACAGGACCTTTTCTGTAGAAAACTCTAAAAACTCCACCAGAAAATGGTTAGAAATAATAATTTAGTAAAGATACAGGATATAAATTCAACAAAAATCAAGAGTATTTTTATACACTAACAAAAAACTATCTGAAAAAAAAAATCAAGAGAACAATTTCATTTATAATAGTGTATAACCAAGGAGATAAAAGAGCTCTCCAATGACAACTATAAAACACTGATGAGGACCAGCAGTTGGTATAATGGCTATGTCGCTGGACTCCTATGTAGTCAACCACAGTTCAAGTCCAAGACCCAGTGACTTAAACTCACGCCAGGCACATGTGCGTATGTGACCAAGATCCCAAGAGGAGAACAGAGGAGAAGGGATTGCCGTGTGACCATCCTCCCTGGGGGGTGATTTCTTGCTTTCTGTCTCTCTGTCTCTCTCTGTCTTTCTGGTGAGCACACACACCCTATAGCAAAAACTTCTCAAAAAACAAAAACACAAACAAAAAACACTGATGAAAGAAATTAAAGGTGTCAGTCAGTGGTGTGGTGGTTTTAAGGCAGCTGGATCCCATATGGCCAAATGTGCAATTTGAGTCCCAGATGCAGCACTTTGGAAAATACACAGGGCATGAGTGTATACATACCCAAAATCCCAAAAGGAGGAAAGAGATGAAGAAGAAGGAATTGAGACATGACCATTCCCCATTGGGGGATATTTCTTGCTTTCCCTCTCTCCATCTGTCTCTCTGCCTCTCTCCAGTAAATGCATGTACCCTCTGGCAAACACTTTTTAGAAAAAAAAAAATTGAGAGGACACAAATAAATTGATATCCCACATTTATCAACTGGAAGAATTCTTATTGTTAAAATGTTCATATTACCCAATGTAATATACAGATTCAGATCAGTTCAATCCCCATCAATGTACCAATGGCATTCTGTACAGAAAAAAATCAGTAAATTTGTATGGAACCACAAAATATCCCAAACAGCCAAAGCAATCTTGAGCAAAGAAATGAAACTGGAAGCATCACACTGTCTGATTCCAAAATACACTACAAAGTAATAGTAACCAAAAGACTTGCTTAAAAACAGACACATAGCTAATGGAACAGAATAGAGAAGTAGAAAATAAATAACACATTTTTACAGATAACCAATTTTTGTCAAATGCACCAAAAATACACATTGAGGAAAAGACAGTCTGTTCGATAAACAGTGGTGGGAAAACTAGATAGCCACATGAAAAAGAATAAAACTTGACCATTATAGCTCACAAGTTATAAAAGTTAACTCTAAATGAATTAAAGACCTAAACATAAGTCCTGAAATTATAACATTACTAAAGGAAGACATGGGGGAATGCCTCATGACATTGGTCTGGACAAGGGTTTTTTGGAGAAGACCTCCAAAGCAGGCAACAAAAGCAAAAATAGACAAATGGACTTATATCAAACTAAAAGGCATTGACACTGCATAGGAAGCAATCAGAGGAATGAAGGGACAACCTATGGGATGAGGGAAAATATTTGCAAATGATGCATCCAACAAGGGATTAATATCCAGAAAATATAAAGAACTCAAATGACTCAAAAACAAAAACAAACGAAATGCTATTTAAAAATGAGAAAAGAAGGCCAACAGCTGGTGTGGTGGTTAAGGGCGCTGGACTCCCATATGGCTGACCATGGTTCAAGTCCCAGATTTGGCGGCTTGCCCTCTCACTTTCTCTTTCTCTCCCTCTCTCTCTGGCTCTGTTCAATTAAGTTAAATAAAATTATTTTTTAAAAAAGAAGCAAAAGATTTAAACAGATGATTCTCAAAAGACATACGAATGCTCAACAAGTATATGAAAAATGCTCACTATCACTGATAATCATGGAAATTAAAATCAAAACTACAATAAAAGATCCTCCCCCCTCCCCCGCCCCCAGTTAGAATAGCTATTATCAAAAAGACAATAAATAACAAATTCTAGCAAGGATGTGGAGAGAAAGAATTTTTTTTCTTTTTTTTCCTGTTTTTTAGTAAGATTTTTTGCTACAGGGTGTGTTCCCTCACTGGAGAGACAGAGACAAAAAGCAAGAAATCACTCCGAGTGGGTATGGCCATGCCACAATCCTTTTTCCTCCATTCTCCTCTCAGTATTTACTGCCCGTGCGCCTGGAGGTTTTTTTTTTTTTTTTTAAACTTCAGGGTCTGGGACTAAAACTGCAGTTGACTATGTGGGAGTCCAGTGATGTAACCATTACACCATCTGCTGGTCCTGTAAGAGAAATTCTTATACATTGTTGGTAGGAATGTAAATTAGTACAATCATTATGAAAAACAATATGAGAGTTCCTCAAAAAACTAAGCATAGAATTGCCATATATTCCAGCAATCCCACTACTAAGTATATATCCAAAGAAATTGAAATTAGTATGTCAAAGAGAGACCTGCACCCCCAAGTTTATTGCAGCACTATTCACAGTGGACAAAACATGGTATTAGTTTAAGTGCCCATTGATGAATGAATGGATAAACTGTGGTATATTTACACAATCAAATACTATTCAGCCATAAAAAAGAATACAATCTTATAATATGTGGCAACATGGGTGGATCTGAAGATCCTTATGTTAAGTGGAAAAAACCAGGCATAGAAAGAAAAGTAACTCATAATCTCACTTGTTTGTGGAATCTAAAAGAGTTGATTTCAGGCTAGCTCCATGGCCTAGTGGTTAAGGGAGCTGAATTCTGAGCTGAATTCCACATGACATACTATAGCTCAAATTCCAGCACTGACAGCTTGAAAAATATGCCAGATACATGTGCATGAGTACCCAAAATCCCAACAGGATGGGGAAATGGAGAAGATGACTATTCCCCATTGAGGGT
>NW_006205727.1:3471398-3501987 GCF_000334495.1 Tupaia belangeri chinensis
TCTGTATCTCTTTGATTAATGCATATGCCCTCCGTCGATTCAAAAGAAAAGGAGAAAGGAGGAGAAGAAACTGATCTCATACCATTAGAGTATAATGGTAGTTGCCATTGCACTGCCTTGGGCGCATGTGCAGGAGGGGTGTATGGAGAGACACTGGTTAATGGGTATAAAGTTATAGATAAGAGGAACAAGTTCTAGTGTTCTGTTGCACAGTAAGGTGTTTATAGTTACCAATAATATACAGTATATTTCAAAATAGCTACAAAAAAGGATCTTGAAGAGTCTCACTACAAAGAAATGATAAATGTTTGAGGTGATTGATATGCTAATTACTCTAATTTGATTATTATACATTTCATACATGTATCAAAACATACTGAACCCCATAAACATATTTAATTTTTAGGTATCAATTTAAATAATTTATATATTAATATATTTATATTTAAATATATATGTGTGTGTGTGTGTGTATATATATATATATATATATATGTGTGTGTGTGTGTGTGTGTGTGTGTCTGTGTGTGTATAAGTATTTAAATTTGCTAGAGAGTGCTTGCCAGAGAGAGAAAGAGAAAAGTGAAAAAGCAACCCCTCATTGGAAATGATCAAGCCTCAATCACTTCTCTATTTATCTTTTCAGGATTTGGGGCACAAATGATGGATATTGGGCGGTTTTCAAACTGCCAGGTCTGGGACTTCAACCATGCAGTCAGTCATATGGGTCTAATTGCCATAACCACTATACCATAGGCTGGTCCCCAAATTGAATTTTTTAAAAAAGAAAACTCACTAAAACTATCTTAAAGATAAGGATTTTTTTTCTACAGCAGGCACAGGCAGTTTCTCCACATTCATTTT
This sequence comes from Tupaia belangeri chinensis, assembly GCF_000334495.1. Classification (NCBI taxonomy): domain Eukaryota; kingdom Metazoa; phylum Chordata; class Mammalia; order Scandentia; family Tupaiidae; genus Tupaia; species Tupaia belangeri. The sequence continues at coordinate 3,472,263 of NW_006205727.1, forward strand.
GTTCTGCCCTCATCAGTGTCTTGTCAGTGTCCTTGGAGGGGCAGCAGCGAAGGAAACACAGGCTCGTTCGGTTACATCTACAGGTGTAAGAGAGAAGGAGAAACTATCTTCCAACCATAGCATAAAAATTTATCTTTTCAGTTTAAAAGGGCCAATTTAGGTTAAGTATCCAGTTAGCAATGAACTACCTTGTGATGACTGTCATTAAGCGTGCTTGTGGACCAATCCCTCCCAAGGAAACTGGAGTTCCCACAATTGACTTAGGACTGAATTTGGAGCTAAAGAAGGGGTTAGCATTTCCTCAAGCATGTGAGATACGTAAGAAGGAGGAAGAGGTACAGCATGATTTAGTATTCATTATAGACTGTCTGCTGATCAAGTTCAGTCCGGGTACCAAGTACTGTTCTGCGTGAAAGGGATAGTTTACCTTTTATCTGACAAGAGATTTTTTTGTTTTTAATACCTCAACTGCCTTAAAATTTCCCATAACGGACAACATATTATACCTCCTACAGTGGCATTTTAAGATCTATTATACCTGGAAGGGATGATATTTGAGGGCAAGTTGTCCAACAACCCCAATATTATATCCTATAAGCAGCTACTCATTCTGCTATGCTTATTGCCAGCCTTGGACAGATTCCACAAGATCCTCTTGAGCAGAGGTGTGTCCTCTAGGAGAAAGTTTTTCGCTTTAAAACTGAGGCCAGGGGCTGGCAGGTAGGTAGCATGGTGATTAAGGGCATTGAACTCACACATGACTGACTGCAGCTTGAGTCCCGGACCAGGTGGCTTGACTTCTATTTCTTTCTTTCTCTCTCTCTCTCTCTCTCTTTCCACCACACACCCCACTCCTGATCAAATTAAAATAAATTAAAAAAGTTAAATAAAATAATTATTAAAAAAAAAGCTGAGGTCAATTTTTCTGATAGAAAAATACTTCTCTATCAGAAAGAGTGACTCAAATGTTGGTTAAATTATATTTAGATAGTCATTCGGTCATCTTGGACACACCTCAGAAAATTTTTGGAAGCCTGAAATTATTTGGAAATATTTGGGTTTGGAATGTTTGGAAATTATTTGGAATATTGGGAAATATTCTAATGCCACTAGAAATAAAAATCATACTTTAGAGGCCAACAGGTGGCATAGTGGTGAAGTCACTGGACTCCCACATCACTGACTGTGGTTCAAGTTTTGGACCTGGCAGCCTGCTTTCTCACTTTACCTCTCTCTGGCTCTCTCAGGTGAGCACACAAGCCTTGTGGCAAGTCAAATAATAATAATAATAATAAGTAAGATTAAAGAGTTCTGGAACCAGCAGTTAGCGTAATGGCTATGTCGCTGGACTCCCACGTAGTCGACTGCGGTTCGCGTCCCTGACCCGGTGGCTTAAAACTCATGCCAGGCGCGTGTGTGTGCATGCCCAAGATCCCAAGAGGGGAATGGAGAAGAATGGATTGCGGCGTGACCATCCCTCCTGGGGGGTGATTTCTCGCTTTCTGACTCTATGTCTCTCTCTGTCTGTCTGGTGAGCGCACGCGCCCTATAGCAAAAACCTCTCAAAAAAAAAAAAGAATCCTTTTAGAAACTCATACTTTAGGCTAGTTATGATGAAATTGAGCAGGGACTTCCCTCCTCGAAAGGGCTGGGACCTCAGTTTCCCCTCTGGGAAACTGAGAGGGAAAAATGGAAATACTGAACTGAAAATTAATAACAGCTGAACTAAAAGTAAAATGTCTTTTGAAGTTGCTTGGACTACTAAGTCCATTTAAATCTTAACAGGCCAAAGTAGGCTTGAGAATGCAGACTTTGGTTTCTCCGATCCCACTACCCTATGTCTGCAGTAATTGATACCTGATGTTGTGAAACCCACAAGCTGGAAATTGATTACCTAAGGCCCCACCAATCAAGAAAGCTCACAAGATGATCATACCCTCTTGAACCGATCACCAGCTGGTTACACACCTGAGACCCCCTACCCATAATTTTGTCCTTAAAAATGCATGCTTAGAATGCTCAGATAGCTGTCCACTCTCCTTGCTTTGCATGTAGCAATAAAGTTATACTTTCCTGCCTTACAGCATGTATCTATAGGCTGACCGTGGTACACAGATGGGTGAACTTGGTTTGAGTTTGGGAACACTTAGGCAACTGATACTTGTCTCTTAGTTCCTACAAACATTTAAGGGGGTTTTAAAATAAAGAGCTTCCCCATCACTGCATACATACATGCCACAATATCCTCATTTACCAATAATATTATTTCAGGTGGAATCAATGAATATGAGCATTAATTTCAAATTCTATATGTGGTTAGCCAGAATCACAATTTTGTCTGTACAATCTGGCAAAGAGATATGCCAATGTAACAGGAAGGAAAAAGGCTAATTGGTTGAAAGAGACCTGAAATTATTAGTAATTGATTAAAGTTACATGCAGCAAATGCTGATATCAGTCTGGCCTATGGCCTAGTGGCTAAGGGAACTGGATCCCACATGGCCAACTATGTGGTTCAAATCTTAGACCTGGCAGCTTGCAAAACATACTGCACATGTGTGCATACATGCATCCATGGTCCAAATCTCAACAGGATGGAGAAATGGAGGAGAAAGGATTGTAGCATGACTATGCCCCATGGGGGATAATTTCTCCTTAGCCCTCTCTCTCTGTCTCTCTCTGGAAAATGCATGTGCCCACTGGCAAATTAAGAAGAAAAAAAAAGAACAAAAACAAAAAATACTGGCATCTCAGAGACATTTTCAAATACTGAAAACTTTAGACTGTTATACTTATAAATAATATCTCATTTTTTTATATTTATTTATTTATTTATTTATTCATTCATTCATTCATTTATTTTTGGAGAGGTTTTTGCTACAGGGCTCATCGCTAGCAAGAAAGACAGAGAGAGACAGAGAGATAGAAAGTGAGAAATCATCCCCAGAGAGTATGGCCACACTGCAATCCCTTCTCCTCCATTTTCCTCTCAGGATCTTGGGCTCACCCACACACGCACCCTGCATGAGTTAAAGCCACTGGGTCTGGGACTCAAACCGTGGTCAGCTACATGGAAATTCAGCAACATAGCCATTACACTAACTGCTGGTCCCTAGAATGATTTATTTTAATTTTTACTTATTCATTCATTTATTTTAATTTGACCAGAGAGAGATAGAGAGAGAGAGGGAAAGTGAGAAAGCAAGCCACCAGGTCCAGGATTCAAACCATGGTCAGCCATGTGGGAGTATCCAGCATCTTTACCACCACACCACCTGCTGGTTCCAATATCTCATATTTCTATCATGCTTTATTATTTATAAGAATATTTTACATACATTATATCATTTGAATATAACAATCCTATTGTAGATGCATTTATGGATGAAGAAACGGATAAGAAAAGGCTTAAAGTTACTCAACGTGCCTTAAAGATAGTAAGCTTAGGAGACAAAACTCACTCCAAGGGCTGATTGTGTCTGAGCTGCACATAAGATTTCTGTTTCTTACATTGTCTAGTAGGGACTATTCATATTTTAGCATGCCTAGCACAAAGAATAAACTCAAAACTGAGTGTCAATTCCTGGATTAAAAGAATGGGTGGAAGGAAGAAATAAGTGAGTGATCTGCAACAAGTAACTATGAAAGTTAAAGCTACAAGGGTATTTCTAGTTGTATTTTAAGAACAGGGAGAGTTAATTAATGTAAACTTTCTTCAAATATTATGGAAACTTGAATAAAGGCAATGTAGAGGAAGTTTTCTCAGTGATTTGAAACTTATCTTTATCAAAATGTTGACCATAAACCTTGATTGTTGCTATCATCTGAAAAAGATCTTTACTGTGGCCATTATTTTTATTATATTAATAATTTTCATTTGTTGTGTTTAGGTAGTGCCAGGCACTCTGTATACATTATCTGAATTAACACCCACAATCACCCTATAAAATGGGAATTCTTAACTGCATTTCATAGAAGTTATAGCATGGAAGGGTTAATAAGTCTTCTCTACTGTCATGGAGGTTAAGGTAGCTAGATCCACATGGACAACTGTGCAGTTTGAGTCCTGGACCTGGAGCCTATGCCAGGTGCACATGTGTACATGCCTACAATTGTGCGAGGAGAGTGGAAGAGAAGGGACTGCAGTGTGACCATCCCTCCAGGGGTACTTTCTCACTTTCCCTCTCTCCTCTCACCCTCCACCTCTCCTGTGAGCATACACATTCTATAGTAAAACTAAAAATAAATTTAAAAAAAAATCAAAATATTAAAAATACTAAAAAGAAGTATCATCTCTCAGGAGAACATCATGAAACTGGGTTGGGAAGGGAACATTATCACAATCCAGTGCATTTATATTAGACCAGGCTTTCTTCTGTGAGAGACAAATTCCTAATAAACTTCTTATAAAGGGTGGATGATCAAACTATGATTCTTAGTAGCAATGGCCTTGCCCACTATTCTTAGAAATACCTGAAATGGGGAACCAGCAGTTAGTGTAATGGCTATGTTGCTGGACTCCCACGTAGTCGACCACGGTTCGCGTCCCGGACCTGGTGGCTTAAAACTCATGCCGGGCGCGTATGCGTGCGTGCCCAAGATCCCATGAGGAGAATGGAGGAGAAGGGATTGCGGCGTGACCATCCCCCCTGGGGGGTGATTTCTCACTTTCTGTCTCTATGTCTCTCTCTGTCTGGTGAGCGCACGCGCCCTATAGCAAAAACCTCTCAAAAAAAAAAAAAAAAGAAATACCTGAAATGCACTTAAAACTTAAACCTCAACTTCAACTAGTAAATACAAGTGAAAGAAGTAAATAACATTTATTTCATCTTTTCTTTGTTCACTTTACCAGATATGAGTAGTTTTAGTTCACATTCCTATGATTAATAATGTTAAAAATATTCAAGATATCAGGATTTTAATTAATATTCCACGAATAGTAAGTGTTGCAAATATTTTATAAAAATGTGTGCACCTTCCCTAGTTAACTGTGCTTATTTTCTTGACATGTAACACTTAGAGGACCACTTAGGAGGCTTTCAGTATTAAATTTCCTGTATAGGTAAACTGTACAAAACTATTGTTTTGTTTTGTTTTTAATCAGTAATCTCTATAAAAGATACAATCAAAAGAATAAATTGATGGAGGAAATTGACACTGTTCAATGAAATTGTTCAAGACCAAGCCAAAGATTCATTATCTGAAATACTGCCCAAGCTCGAGCATAAAAGTATTCCAGGTGTTCTGCAGCCACAAGAAAGCAGAGAGCCCTGCTATCTCAAAGTTTAAACCTAATGAAAATATGAGGGAAAAAAAAAAAAAAAAAAACAGAAAAACAGACCCAGCCATATGTTTAGTAGATCATTAGCCAAGCTCTAGAGGATGGAGTGGCATCAAGAAGACAAACAGATTACTGTGGAAACTGAAACCCAGATTCCTTGAGAGGTAAACGCTGTCCACCCCCTGTAGCCTGGTTAGGGAGCTTTTCAACAGATGGCTGATTTGCCTTTCTTATTTCACTCTTGCAGTTAACCTAAAAGAGGGAGAATTCTCAATTTCCAAACCAGATGTGCATAACTGTTTAACTCCAAGAAAATACACAAAGAAGTAGCTGTGACTTTCTCGTTAGTAGGCAATGTTTTAGAGGACAACTGGGGTTTCTTTTTGCAGCTAACACAATGTGATTTTTATTCCATTTAAAAGCACTGAGGATTCATTTCTTTGTTAATGGAGCCTTAGCAAAGACTTCCCTTTTCTCTCCGGGAAAACACTGCCATAACATTTTCCTCCCCTACTCACCTGGACCACTTGTTGCTAGAAAGAATGTGAGTTGGGTCCAACTCAAAGTGTTTTTTTCCCTTACAAATGTGATCTGTCTCGGGGAAATTTGCATATGCTTTTCTTCGAAGGAAGATGAATAATAAATTTAATTAGCTCAGTGCTTTTCTTAAAATGTATCTGAAAGCAGATGACAGATCTCCATAATCAAACTACCACCCACGCTTGATTTTATACTATTTTCTCAAAAGGGGAATGTACTGGTTTATAATTATAGTTGTTTATAAATACTTGCATTTATTTTTATCTTGTTTTCTATGCTGGATGTGACTTTTGTCTACATATAAATTAGGAAAAAAAGGGTAGCTTTTGCAAAGGAAAATTCATAATTCATTGCTAATGAGTCCTGCTAATTGTATAGAATAAACTTATTTCTGCACTATCAACACTGAGAAGGGCTCTCACTGGCCTAGAGCATACAGCATTTTCATTTCCACTTTAGCTAATAGACTTTAATGTGTAACCCTTAAAAATAGTCATGGCCAATTCTTCTGACTAAAAATTTTAAAAAATATTTTAAGGTTGCTTTGAATCCAATAACCCACCACTTCAAATGTAATGTTATATGCAGCATTTCAAATATATAATATTATACTAAGACTGTTTTCTTCATCTTTTACTTATCATTCAGATTGACTGGCTTCCCTTCAGTGCTTTGTTAAGGTTATTATTTTTCCATGCAGTGTTTACTGAGAGGCTACTATGTGCCAAGTACCAGTGATACAAAAATGCATAAATCATAATCCCTCTTCCTATGAGAGAAAAGTTTAGCCAAGGAGATGGACATGGAAACAATAATTACAAAATGCTCTGACATGCCAGAGGGAAAAGGTATTCTTCTAAAAATGTATTGGAGAGATTTCACTGGGAATAACATTCCAATGAGCTCTAAAGATAAAGCAAATATTCAACAAAGAAAAGATGGAAAAAATTCAACCTATGATGTTCTGATTTTGCTATCTTTGCTGAAGTTGGAACATAGTGTGAAGATAGGTTTTTATTAACATCACATAGTTTGTAAATTTTAAAACAGAACTGTCAGAGCCAGCCGGTGGCATAGTGGCTAAGGTGCTGGATTCCCACATAGCCAATCACAGTTTAAGTTCTGGACACAGCAGCTTGAAAATCACACCTGACATTTGTACATACATGTCCAAAATCTCAGGAGAAGGGATTGCCGAGTGGCGATTCTCCCGACGTGATTTCTCACTTTCCCTCTCATCCTTGCTCTCTGTCTCTCTCTGGTAAGTGCACATGTCTTATGACAAAACCTTAAAAATAAAAAAAATTTTAAAAAACCAGAACTGTAGTAGCCTAATAAATGTTACTTGTTGACCATGCCTTCACTTTATAAAGAGACTTTATAATACAATGCTACATATAAGAACTATAACATTCCTAGGGTCAACAGGTGGCATGGTGGTTAGAGGCGCTGGATTCCTACATTGGCTGACTGCTGTTTGAGTCCTGGACCTGGCAGCTTGCTTTCTCACTTTCCCTTTCCCTCTCTCTCTTTCTCTCCCTGGTCAAAATTTAAAAAATAATAATAACAAATGGAATTAAGTGAATAAATAACTCTTTAAAAGAAAAAAGAACTATAACATTCCTAACAGACACAAGGCAGTGAAGAATAAATGCAAAAGTTATTAGGCAGTAGTTAGTATTTTTATTTGTTTGTTTATAACAAATACATTTTATATATTTATAACATTTAAATATTTAAGTATATTTAATGTTTATGTATGTTAATGTATACTTTATGTTTATAATAAACATATTTACAATATTGCATCCTTACAATACATAACATAGTGCATGTAATAAACATAATATATAATAAATATAAAGTAGATAATACTGTCTCTCCCTGCATCCTTACAATACATAACATAGTGCATGTAATAAACATAATATATAATAAATATAAAGTAGATAATAAACACATAAATAAATAATGTAATTGATTCATAAAAGCTGGGTCTGTTTTTTTTTTCTTTCTTTGTCTTACTCATGATAGAGAGATATACACATGAAAGAGAGAGAGAAGGACTTTTCACAGGTCATGGCACAACCCCCTTCCTTTAACACCTCAGATCTTGGGCACTTGCACAAATGCCCAGCACATTTTGGGCTGGGAATTCTATCCATGCCCATCATGGGGAATCCAATATCTCTGAGGAGCACATTACCTGGGACCATGGAGCCAGCCCTGGGTTTGCTTTATTTGGCATAGACTATATTCCAGTCTATGTATTAGTCATCAGGGAGACAGAGGTAAACAAGGTAGATGAAATCCCTTCCCTCAAGGGACTTACATTTCAGAAAAAGTAATAATAATGCAATGTGTAAAAGGCTCAGGGAGGTACTGAAGCATTAATTACAAGAAGTAGCAGATGTGTTTGGGTTTTCTCATGCTAACTTGCATTCTAAACTACCTTAATCATTATAAACTTCAAAAATATCGTGTGTGGGAACCAGCAGTTGGCATAATGGCTCTGTCGCTGGACTCCTATGTAGTCGACCACGGTTCGAGTCCCAGACCTAGTGGCTTAAGCTCATACTGGGTGCACATGCGTGCGTGCCCAAGATCCTGAGAGGAGAATGGAGGAGAAGGGAATGTGGTGTGGCCATCCCCCCGGGGGGTGATTTCTGGCAAGTGCATGTGCCCTATAGCAAAAACCTCTCCAAAATAAATGAATAAATAAATATTATATGTGATAGATATGTCATTTCTATGGTTTTTATAGTAAATAAATGTTTCTGTGTTTATATCATAATATTTAAATTTTTAAGATTTATTTATTTAATTCCATTTGTTATTATTATTTTTTAATTTGACTAGACACGGACAGAGAGAGAGAGAGAAAGGGAAAGCAAGAAAGCAAGCCACCAGGTCTGGGGCTTGAACCACAAGGTCAGCCAGGTGAGAAGCCAGTGCCTTTAACTATCACGCCACCTGCCTACCCCTGTAGGGACAGTAAACTTGTAGCGTGGCAAAGAGTAAAGGTTGCAGAACAAACCACCTGCACTCATATCTCACGTCCTAAGTGGCCTTGAGCAAGTTAACTGCTCTGCTTCTCAACTTCCTCATCTGTAAATCATAATACTAATAATGATAGCCCTCTTCATGGGGCTGATCTGGTGTTAAATAATTTAATACTTGTCAATCACCTCGAACTATTTTAAATATATAACAAGCACTTTATCATCAAATCATTAACACACTGGAATATTAATAAGCCACTCTCTGAGTTAAGTTCAAGTCTCAAAAAATGTCATGAAAAACTGTAACTTTCTCTTGATTCACAGTAGTACCATGAGTGGCCATGATACAACAAAGGGGAGAGGAAAAGAGAGAGGAAAGGAGAGGGAGATAAGAAGAGCAGCAGAGGAGAGGAAGATAAGAAGAAGAGAGAAGGGAAGTTGGAGAAGGAGAAAGGAAAGCAAAAGGAGAGGTGAAGGGAGGGGATAAAAACTGGAAAAGGACATCTCAACCCCAGCAGAGATTAACATGGCAGTTGACTGAGAGTTTGGGAGTTCTTCCCACAATTACAACATGCCACTCTTCTTGGGCAAATGCATAGTTCATTCATCTTTATGATAAAAGGCAAAGCAAACCATCTCCTACTTTCATTCAGGCTGCAGCTTTTCAAGTAGATTTAAACTAGTCCTCTGCCATTAGCAATTATTTCTCCAGTGCTTTGAAAGCTACCTGATTCTCTTACAGCACTTTACTTCTGCACATTATTCATGTGTATGTTGAGAAACCAGCATAATAAGGTAATTGCTCAATTAAGCTTTCACTTAGTCAACTCTACTCATTTAAGTAAATAAATGATTATTTCATTTTTTTTCTATCCTGAAAGAGTTAGGAAGGCTTCACAGAAATGATATTTGAGTTGGTCTGGTGGTTAAGATGGCTGGATCCCACATGGTCAATCACACTATTCAAGTCCTGCAGATTGGGATATATACCAGGTACGTGTGCATACCTGCTGTAAATCCCAGAAGGTGAGAGAGATGAAGGAAAGGGGATTGCAGCATGACCATACCCCACTGGGGGTGGAGAGGGTTACCTTCTTGCTTTCTCTCTCTTCTCTGATGAGTGCATACACCCTGTGACAAATTTAAAAAAAAACAGGTACCAGCAGGTGGTATGGTGGTTAAGGTGCTGGATTTCTACATGGTAACTGTGGCTTGAATCCTAGACATGAAGCTTGAAAATCATGCTCGGCATGTGTGCATGCATGCCCCAAATCCCAAGAGGAGAATGGAGAAGGGATTGTAGCGTGGCCATGTCCTCAGGGGAAGGGGGTGTGATTTCTCACTTTCCCTCTCTCTGTCTCTTTTCGGTAAGCACACACACCCTATGGCAAAAAAAGAAACAAACAAAAAATAAAAATATATCCCTGGCCTCATTAAACTTACAGTAGATAATAGACAAAACAAAATAATTGTTAGAAGATGATAAGTATTAGAATTTTTAAAAAATAACAATATACCAAAATAAGGGGGATGAGAAATGCAGGGATGGGAGCTGCAATATTAAATCAGGTAGTAAGGTGACATGTGGGCAAAGACTTGAAAGGGATGAGGGAGTGAGCCCTGCAAAGAACTGAGGAAGGACATATTGTGAAGAAGGACCAGCCAGGGCAAAGACCCTGAGGTGGAATGTGGCCAGTGTTTGGAGATAAGCAAGGAGACCAGTATGGCTGGAGGAGAATAAACAAGGGCTACCACTCTCGTTCTCTTGTGCTTACATTATTGATACAACTGTCGATAATGTAATTTTAAGTCATTTAAATATTTTATAAAGTGGGACCAGCAGTTAGCGTAATGGCTATGTCGCTGGACTCCCATGTAGTCAAACACAGTTCGAGTCCCGGACCCAGTGGCTTAAACTCATGCCAGACATGTGTGCATGCATGCCCAAGATCCCAAGATGAGAATGGAGAAGAAGGGATTGCGTCATGGCCATGCCCCGGGGGGGGTGATTTCTCGCTTTCTGTCTCTCTCTTTCTGGTGAGTGTATGCGCTCTATAGCAAAAAACCTCTCAATAAATAAATAAATAAATATTTTATAAAGTTTGCTCTAACTAAATATAGATAATACACCCTAAATGATCAATATAGGCATTGCAACACTTGAAGTAAGCTGAAAATGTGCAAAGAATGAGGATGCTGATGTAGTAATCATGGTGGAGCTATTATTCCTCAGGTTACCTTACATACTATTAGGTCCTCGGGAAAGTCATGGTGTATTTTCTGTTTTTCTAATTCATCATGACTTTCTTGACCACCCAATATATACTATACTTATGTGACCATCTGATAGCACATCGAAGGTAGGTGCTGATATCAACTCATAAACTGATATTAGTAACAATGAATTCTGTATTTTAATTAGAATAAGATATCAGTATGAATACAAGTTCAAATACATCTTCCAGCCTCCCGACCCACCTCCTCAGCCCACTCCCACATGACCTTGTACACTATACTTACAGGGAAGATGTACTTATTCTGGAACTTTATCCAGCCTAGGCTGGATGTGGGTCCTGGAAGATTTCTCTGGGCTCCATTGAGAGTGGGAACTTTCTATGAATTATAGAGTGAGAAGCCAGAAAAGTCATCCAAAACACATTGTCCAAGGAGGAAATTAAACACAAAATGGGCCCATGTGCCCCAAGAATATTACCAGTCCAAAGGAGCAGAGAAAATACGGAGAAACCTAGAAAGAAGCATGGTAGTCCCCCCTTATCTGAGATTTTGCCTTCTGTGTTTCAGCTACCATGGTCGACTACAGTTCAAAAACAGGTGAATGTAATACATTAAGATATTTTGAAAGACTACATTCACATAACTTTTATTATAGTACATTGTATATAGTATATTGTTATTTGTTCTATTACTATTTCATTATTAGTTATTATTAATCTTTCTGTGCCTAATTTATAATTAAACCTTATCATAGATCTGTATGTTTAGAAAAAAAAAAAAACATAGTCTCTATGTGCTTTAGTACTATATACAGGTTTTTTTTGGTTTTGGTTTTTTTTGAAGAGGTTTTTGCTATAGGGCGTGTGCGCTCGCCCGACAGAGAGAGACAGAGAGACAGGAAAACAAGAAATCACCCCCCAGGGGTATGGCCATGCCTCAATCCCCTCTACTCCATTCTCCTCTCAGGATCTTGGGCATGCATGCACACGCACCCAGCATGAGTTTTAAGTCACCGGGTCCGGGACGCAAACCGCAGTCAACTACATGGGAGTCCAGCGACATAGCCATTATGCTAACTACTGGTCCCAGTACTATATGCAGTTTCAAGCATCCACTGGGATCTTGGAATGAATCACCCATGGATAGGGGGAGACTACTTAAATCAAATAGAAACTGAAAACAGGATTCAATTCTTTGTATTTTTTTAAAGAATTATTTTATTTTTCTTTATTTATTTAATTATTTTAATTTGACCAGAGAGGGACAGAGTGAGAGAGAGAAGAAAAGTGAGAAAGCAAGCAGCCAGGTCTGGGACTCAAACCACAGTCGGTCATATGGAAGTCCAGCACCCTTAATCACCACATCAACTGCCAGTCCTAATTTTGAAAAAAATTCTAATCCCTGAAAGGTTCAAGCATAAAGTTTATGCCAGTAACAAAAGATTAGAAGAATTCTTTTTTTTTTTTTTGAGAGGTTTTTGCTATAGGGCACGTGCACTGGGCAGATAGAGAGAGACAGGGGGGATGGCCATGATTAGAAGAATTCTTGATCAATCTGTGTTAGTACTATCCCCTCTGCCCCTCATTCCCACTCCCAGACCGACAGGTCAATTAATTCATGCCTGTTTGCCTCAAACTTTTCCAGTTCTAGCAATGAATGTCCCACATCCTGAAACTCTCTCAGTCTCAGAAAAATCAAGGCAATTAGCCATCCTACCTCCATGTTACAGAAGCAGTCCACAGATTTGGACTAGGGGGCGTATCAGAATGGAACAAAGAGTTTTGATGCTGAAGTCTTGACATCTCTGTGGAGGAACTGACCAGGACAACTCTGAATTATCTTGAGTTCTTTTCCCACCAGTTTCTATAACAGGACTCAAAATGAAAACTAAATCCAATTATAAAAAATACACTTATATTTCTTACATACCAGAACCCATGGCCTAAAATTTACATATAAAGGGTCTTTTTAAAATTCATGGAAAATGCATAGTATAGAAAAACTATGTGGGCCAGCTTTGTGGCCTAGTGCTTAAGGGAGTCAACTGTGGTTTGAATTCCAGACCTGGCTTGTTTTTCAAGCCACTGGGCCTGGGTCTTGAACTACATACAGTCAGCCATGATATCCAGTCACCTTAACTATCATGCAGCTGGCTAGCCCTGTACTTATTTTTATTGTAGTGCTACTAATAGACAAATCAGTAAAACACTGAAAGAAGATTATAAAAAGACTATATTTGAGAGAAAAGGAAAATCTCATGGAAAATGATATAAGAATGTGAGATGACCTATAGAGATAGTGAAAAAGATGAGGTTTTAATTTATTTAAGTGAAGTCTCTATAGGCAGACAAATTAGAAGGAAAACATAAACAACTTTTACAAAAGAGAAAAGCTTGAAGTTTAAAAAGTAAAGAAAGACGTGACTCAAAGACAATATTCAACGGCTCTGTATTAGCTTCCTCCTCAGCGGCTGTGGGGCAGTACTGGACACAGGACCAGCCCTTCTCCTCAGTCACTCCTCCCATTTTCAGGGTCTGCCATGCCCTTTGCTCTCCCTGGATTCTTTCCTTTGGCAGTGTCCAATCAGCCCCATGGGTTTAATTAGCACTTTCATGCAGACAATTCCCAAAGTGGTATCTCAGGAGATACCTCTTTTCTCATATCTAATTCTCTACTAACATCCTAATATATCAAAAACAGAATGCATGGTCCCCCTCATCTTTCTGTTTCTATTCCTATTAATGATACCATTATAATTCTCCAGTCATATAATTTTGGACCAAAATTTTTCTCATCTCTTCCTCTCTTCATGCAATCAGCTGCTCAGATCTGTTAATATAGACATAGATATCCCCTCTTCAATTGAGCTGGACCTTAATTGATCCCTTTAACCTTTCACCTAGACTACTACAATAATAGTCTTCCAATTTCTAGTTGTTCCCTTTCTGGGACAATCAGAATTTATTTCACACACTACCAGAACTCTCCCAGAAACAAATTCATTCATTCATTCAGCACAAATTTATCGGCACCTGCCCATGCACCAGGCATTGTTCTTGACCCAGGTAAATCAGGAGTAAATATGATAAAAGCCCTATTCTCCTAGAGCATATTTTCTAGTGAGGAGTGACAGATAATAAACAAGTGACCATGTAAATAAATAAAACTTCAGAAAATAAGTATTTTGAAACAACAATTTGGGTAGTCACATTGGGAGGGTAGAATTAACAACTTTTATTTTTGTTTTTGTTTTTAAGAGAGATTTCTTTTGCTATTGGGCATGTACATTCACTCAAGAGACAGAGAAAGACAGAGACAGAAAGCAAGAAATCACCTCCCAGGGCAGATGGCCACACCACAATCCCCTCTCCTCCATTCTCCTCTTGAGATTTTGAGCACACACATGCATGTTCCTGGCGTGAGTTTAAGCCACCAGGTCTGGGACTTGAACTGCAGTCAACTACATTGAAGTCCAGTGATGTAACCATTATAGCATCTGCTGGTCCCCTGTTTTTGTTTTTTAAAGAATTAATTTATTATTTTAAAGATATGTTTGCTATAGGGCATGGGGGCTCGCTAGAGAGACAGAGAGAAAGTGAGAAATCATCCCCCCCCACCCAGAGAGGGATGGCCACGCTGCATCCCTTCTCTTCCATTCTCCTCTTGGAATTTTGGGCGCACATGCGAAAGTGCCTGGCATGAGTTACAAGCCATCAGGTCTGGGACTTGAACTGCAGTCGACTACGTGGGAGTCCAGTGATATAACTATTACCCCATCTACTGGTCCCTTAATTTTATTTATTATCATCATTATTTTTTAATTTGCTAGAGGGCAAATGACTCACCAGAGAGAGAGAGAGAATGTGAGAAACCAAGCCACCTGGTCCCGGTCGCAAACTGTGGTCAGCCATGTGGAAATCCAATCCCTTAACCAACATGCTACCTGTGGGCCCCAGAACTGACAATTTTGAATAGAGTGGATCAAGAAAGACTTTTCTCAATAAATGACTCTAAGCTAAAAACCTGGCTAGCCTTTCAGGACAAAATGTTAGAGAACTAGAAAGCAGGAGAGGCATAAGCAGGGGCAGGGCCTGGTGGGAGTCTGGATTTTATCCTTACTATAAAGGAAACCCATTGGAGGGTTTTAAGATGTGATTCCATTTAATTTCTTAAAAGATAACTAGGAACTATATGGAGAATGACTTTTGGGGAACAGGGGCGTAGGAAAGACAGAAGCAAAGAGAGAAACGGGAGCTATTAAAGTTGTCCAAGTGAGAGATGATGGTGACTTGACCAGAGAGGCACCAGCAAAAATATTGAGAAGTGGCTTAGAATATAGAGCGAATAGGAATTTGTTAATAGGTTCATTATGAGGTATGAAGGAAATCATGGATGGCTCCACAGTTTTGGCATGAACAACCTTGCAACAAAGACTTATTAACTAAGATGATAAATATTGAGTAAAGAATAGCTTTGAAGGGCTAAAACAACCTAAGTCTGAGGTGCCTATTAGACGTTTGAGGCAGGATGATATTATAAGCAGATATTCTTGCATAATTTTTAACTTTCTATTTTGAAAAATTCCAAACATATACATATACAAAAAAGAGAGAATAATAATATCATGTACCCATCATCCAGCTTCATCAATTATTAATATTTACCAAATTGTTTTCTCTCTTGCCATACACAGTTACCCTCACCCCAATCTGCTGGTTTTTATTACTGGCATTTTATCTGTAAGTGCTTTTTATCGAATAGATGAACATACTTTTATTACATATCCATGAAACCATTATTGAACCTAACAAAATTACCATTTTTCTTCATAACATCAACTATGTAGTAATTGTTTAAAATTTTCCAATCACTAGAATCAGATACAGAGTCCAGAAATAAACCTTTAAATATATGATGAACTGATTTTTGAGAGAGTTGACAAGACCATCCAATGTGGAAAGGAAAAGCTTTTTAACAGATGATACTGGGAAAATTGGATATCCACATGTAGAAAAGAATGAAGTTGGACCCTTATGTAATACATATACAAAAAACAACTCAAAATAGATCAAAGATTTAAATACAAGAGCTTAGACTATGAAAATCTTAGGAAAAAAAGGGAAATCTTCTTGGTATTGGATTTGGCAGTGTTTTATTGACTATGTCAACAAAAGAAAAACCAATTGGATTTCATCAAAATTTAAAACTTTTGTACATCAAAGGACACTATCAACAGATTAAAAACACAATCCATGGAATAGGAGAAGATATTTGCAAATTAAACATCTGATAAACACCTAAAAATCCAGAATATGTAATAAGTTCTTACAACCCAACAGCAAGAATACAAACAATCCAATTAAAAATGGACAAAGGTGGGACCAGCAGATGGTGTAATGGTTATTTTCTCTGGACTCCCACATAGTCAACCACAGTTCAAATCCCAGACCCAGCGACTTAAAACTCACGCCGGGTGCATGTGCATGTGTGCCCAAAATCCTGAGAGGAGAATGGAGGAGAAGGGATTGCGATATGGCCATCCCCCGCCCCCCGGGGGGGGGTAATTTCTCACTTTTTATCTGTCTCTGTCTCTCTGTCTCTACAGCAAGTATGTGTGCCCATAACAAAAATCTCTTTCTCAAAAAAATAAATAAATAAAGCACAAAGGGCTTGAACAGTATTTCTTCAAAAAAGATATACAAATGCCAATAAGTACATTAAAAGATGCTCAACATCACTAATTATTAGAAAAATGCAAATGAAAACCACAATGAGATATCACTTCACACCTATTAACATTAAGTGTTGGTGAAAATGTAGAAAATTGTTTCCAGGGTTGGCAGTTGCATGATGGTTAAGGGCACTGGACTCCCAAATGGCCAACAATGGTTCAAGTCCTGAACCTGGCAGCTTGCTTTTTCACTTTCCCTCTCTCTCTCTGTGTCTCTGGTCAAATTAAAAATTAATAAATGAAGTTACATAAAATAATTCATTAAAAAATGTATTTAAAGAAAAAGAAAATCGTTTCTTATTCTTAGAGATTACATTATTTGTTGTTTATTTTTAATCTCACTTTACTTTAAGATTGGATAGAAACACTTGCCTGGTTCTAAGGTCAAACTAAGTACATTTAACAGAGTATATTTAGAGAAGTCTAGCATCTCTTTTCATCCCTGCGACCTTGTTGCCTCCCTCCTTACTAGAGGACTAATTTCAGTAGTTTTGGGTTTATCCTTCCGTTTCTCTAGTAATATATGAAATATAAATATATATTAATATCCTCACCCCATTCATAAGTAAAAGGTAATATATTAGAGACACTATTTTGCCCTTGAAATTTTTTTACCTTTTAATTTGGCTGGTTGAATATAGAGATCATCTTCATTCCTTTTAACTACTACATGGTTCTCCATCATGTGAATGTACTATAGTTTATTTCAATTAGACTTTTATTGCTGAACATGCATGTTGTTTCCTGTTTTGCTGTTAAAAATAGTACCACTGTGGGGAATCAGCAGTTAGCGTAATGGCTATGTCGCTGGACTCCCACGTAGTCGACCGCGGTTTGCGTCTGGGACCCAGTGGCTTAAAACTCATGCCGGGCGCGTGTGCGTGGGTGTCCAAGATCCTAAGAGGAGAATGGAGGAGAAGGGACTGTGGCATGACCATCCCCCCCTGGGGGGTGATTTCTCGCTTTCTGTCTCTCTGTCTCTCTCTGTCTGGCGAGCACACGCGCCCTATAGCAAAAATCTCTCCAAAAAAAAAAAAAAAGAAAGAAAGAAAAATAGTACCACTGTGAATTGTCTTGTACATATGTCATTTCATATTTTTCCCCATTAAACTGTTGGGAAACATTTCTTAAAACGGGATTGCTGGATCAAAACAAAACTATTTATATAATATTGATAGATATTGGCTGCCCTCGGTGTCTAACACTTAAGAAAGCTGGATTTGGGACCAGCAGTTAGCATAATGGCTATGTCGCTGGACTCCCATATAGTCGACCATGGTTCGAGTCCCGGACTCAGTTGGCTTAAACTCACGCTGGGCACGTGTGCATGTGTGCCCAAGATCCCGAGAGGAGAATAGAGGAGAGGGTTGCATCGTGTCTATCCCCTCTGGGGGTTGATTTCTTGCTTTCTATCTCTCTGTCTCTCTCTGTCTTTGTGGTGAGCGCATGCACCCAATAAGAAAAAACCTCTCCAAAAAAAGAAAAAGAAAAAAAAAAGAAAGCTAGATTCCACATGGCCTCCTACAGTTCAAATCCCAGCCCCAGCAACTTGAAAATTATGCTGGGCACATGTGCGTATGTCTCCAAAATCCCAACAGCATGGAGAAATAGAGGAGACAGGGCTGATGTGTGACCACACTCTACTAGGGAGTAATTTCTACCCTTCTTTGTCTCTCTCTGGTAAGTGTATGTGTCCTCTGGCAATTAAAAATATTGGATTGTAGGAAAAGTTATGATGTATTTTCCTGTTTTTCTATGAAAAAATGCATCATGACTTTCCTGACAACCAGTACATATTTAATATATTGATAGATTGAAGTATAACCCTGGTGGAAGGAACTTAGTCCTATCAATAAGGTAAGACAGTGACAATTTCTCCACAGCCTTGCCAACAGAATCTAATTGTTAAACTCCTGGATTTTTACCAATCTGATGAGGAAGAGATAGTATTTTAATGTAGTTTTAATACTTCTCTCTAGGGGCCGGCTGGTGTCATGGTGGTTAAGGGTGCTGGACTCCCACATGGCCCATTGCAGTTTGAGTCCTGGACCTGGTGGCTTTCTTTCTCATTGTCTTTTCCTTTCTTTCTCTCTCTCTCACTTTCTCACTCTGTCCTTCTATGGTCAAATTAAAATAAATAAATAAATAAAGTTAAATAAAATAATTCTTTAAAAAATATACATGTTCTGTCTTTAAAAAAACTTTTTTGCATCTCTCTAAAGATGAACAAAGTTGAGCATCTTTTCATATCTTTAAAGTGCTATTTGTGTTCATTTTGCTGTCAATTGTGTACACATTTCTTGTCCAGTTTTCTAAAGTTGTTTTTTTCCCTCAATTTGCAGAAGTTCTTTAGATATTAGGGATAGTAACCCTTTCTTTGTAAGAGAAGTTGCAAATATTTCCCCAGATAGTATTTGTACTTTTATTTTGCTTTTGCTTTTTTTATTTTTTGCTTTTTTGCTTTGCAGAGATTTTTAATGTAACCAAAGTTATCAAAATTTTCCCTTACTTTCAGTAAATTTTCGCTCACATGCTATAAAGGAATTCATCCATTATTTTCATAGTATTTGTATAGTTTCATTTTTTACTCTTTTAGAATTTAAACTGCTGAAACAAATTCATTTTTACCTTTTTCATGTTGCTATTCACTGTTCCAACATTGCTTATTAAAAAATCTATATTTTGCTATGGATTTCAGATGCTTCCTTTATCATGGTCTAAATTCCATGTGCAATTAGGTTTATTTTTGGATTTTCTATTTGGTACCATTCATTGTCTGTTTATTCACTTGCCAATACAATTTTCTTCTAATTATAGAGAACTTGTAATATGTTTTAACATCTGGTTTAAGATTAAGCCCCTCTCATTGTTTTTCTTTTTATAGGGTTTTCCAGGCTATTTCTGTTATTTGCTTCTCCAAATAAATATATAATTGGTTTGTTTAGTTTCAAGGGAAAAAAAAAACTAATAATACAAATACTATCAGAATACATATCTTTATAACACTGACTTTTCCTATCCAAATACCAGGTATGGCTTACTATGTGTTTAGATGTACTTTTATTGTTTTCAAGAATTTTTCTTAAAAGGAATTTTTGCTATAGTGTATGTGCCCTTAGTGGAGAAACAAAAAGCAAGAAATCACCCCTCAGGGAGATGGCCATGCTGCGATCCCTTCTCCTCTGTTCTCCTCTCGGGATTTTGGCCATGCATGCACACACATCCAGCATACATTTTAAGCTGCCAGGTTCAAGACTTGAACCTCAGTCAACTACATGGGAGTCCAGGAACATAACCGTTATGTCATCTGTTGGTCCCTTTTAGGAATATTTTATTTGTATATGTTTTGGTCATTTCTTAATATTTCTGCCTCAGTACTTTTGTTTTTGTTGGAAACATAAAAAAGGTCTTTATACTTTCAACCAGTTATTATTTTTATACGTGAAAGCTATTACTTTCTTCTTTTTTTATATTTATGTATATACACACACACACATATGTATATATGTATATATATATATATAAGAGAGAGACAGAGAGAGAAAATGAGAAATCACCCCCCAGGAAGGATGACCACGCTACAATCCCTTCTCCTCCATTCTCCTCTCAGGATCTTGGGCACACAAGCACATGCGCCCAGCATGAGTTTAAACCATTGGATCCAGACTCAAACTGCAGTTGACTACAAGGGAGTCCAGCGACATAGCCATTACGCCAACTGCTGGTCCTGAAAACTATTACTTTCTATGCATTTATTTTATAACCTGCTACTTTACTAAATTTGCTTAAGCATTTGGTAGATTTTTCTATAATTTTTTTATGTTTTTCAGATATATTATAAATAAACTGCAACAAGAGATGATTTTCCTTCATCCTTTTCTAGTTCATCTGCCTCTCTCTGGTGGTACTAAATGATAACTTCAAATGGTTTTAAATAGAAGTGGTGACATTGTCCATCTTTGTCTTATCCCTGACTTCAGTAGGTATTTCTCCATTAAGTAAGATGCTGGCTTTGGGGCTGAAATACATATAATTTTCTAATGCATTTTTAATTCCCAGTAAATCTGTCACTTTCTCCCCATTGAGGCTGAGATGATACTTCAGGAACAGAGCAGAAATCACTTAGATGGTTGCCTTTCAAATTTTAATGTACATACAAATCACCCAGTGATCTTATTTAAGTGCATATTATGATTCAGCATGTTTGGGATAGGGACTGAGATTCTGTATTTTTAACAAGCTCCTATGGTAGGCTGGATGCTGCTGCTCAAAATGGACCACATTAAGTTAACAATGATATAAAACAAGGAAATTTTCTAGCTTTAATTTTCAAAATATACTTTAAATATAATTTAAAGTACAAGAAATAGTCATGAAGTTGCTGGCTTCCAATTTAAAGAGCTACACACTTTTAATTCTCTGTGGACCAATCCTAGAGGACTGGAACAGAGGTTTTCTCCTAAGCCACAGAGTAGGAAATGCAAGACATGACAAAAGGGTGGCTTCCTGCCACAGAGGAAGAGGAAGAAAGGCCTTTCTGCATCTGAGGAGATAGAGTTGAGACATGTAGTTCCTGCAGCCTCAGTTAGAAAACATTCTGGGGCAATGAACAGAGGACAGAAAAACTCAGATAATTCAAGAGAAAGACCAAGAAAAAGAGATAATACAGAAGCAGCTACAGCTAACAAGTGTGGTACAAGAGCCTTGCAAGACAAAGACCGATGTCCAAAGCCGCTGCAGAATGAGACCCTTTGGCAGAGACCAAACAGGCTCAGAGGACTTAGATCAGACACTTTTCCTGGTGTCAGAATAAGGATTTATTGTTTGTATTTGGTCTGTATTTAAAGATGACAAAATATTAAATAAATCTGAAGGAAACCATCTATCCAACCATCCACATGTCTACCCTGCCAATTAAATACCTAAAATGTGTCAGGTGTTAGGGACAAAATAATTAAGATAGATAGAACTCCAGTCTTCATAGTGCTTAAAGTCAATAACATCTAATATCTACCAGCAGTGGTAGTTTACACAGAAACACACATCTGAAAAATCTGTATACACGTGCCCATACTTGCCCATGGAGAGTTGATTTGATAGTCTGGGGAGAGCCCAGGTAATTCTGATACTCGATTCTAGTTAAGAATCAATATATTTCAGCATTTATATATCATTAGCATATTTAATTTCCCAGTCCATTTAAAACTATACATTTAAAGTTATGACTTTGTGATAAAGGAATGTTTTATACTCTTTTTGAGTTCTAAATACATTTCTAGGATATATGAAAGTAGTTGGTTTTGAGGAGACTTATATTAACCATACTGTACTTGGGATACCATTTAATTCATAAGACAAATCTTCACAAGCTTTTAAATGATGACCTTTTTAACATACATAAGTCAAGATCCAAATACAGGGTTTTCTTAAATTAGCACTCTATTTTATAATAATATAAGCTAATTAGTACTTGCATATTTAGTAATGCTGTGAAAAGAAAAGTTTCAGGGTTGAAATAGTATTTCTGAAAAAAAATATATATATATTTAAGAATTATTTATTTCATTTTATTTCTTCATTCATTTATTCTAATTTGATCAAGGAAAGACACAGAAAGAGAGAAGGAAAATGAGAAAGCATGCCACCAGGTCCAGGACTCTAACTGTGGTTGGCCATGTGGGAGTGTTTAGCACCTTATTCATCCTGCCACCTGTTGATCCCCTAAAAGTATATATATTTTTATATCTGCAGTATGAATGTGTGTATGTGTGTGTGAATGTACATAAAACATTGCCCCATATTTGCTATTCTAGATCCTGATAGACATTGATGTTTAGAAACTAAAAGCATTTACAAAATTTTCTGGTGTATGAAAGTACATATTTTCCTTCTAAAACATCACTTTGATCCAGACTTCCTCCTACATTCTTCTCCAAGCTCCACCTTCCCACCCGCGCCCACAGACTGGTCCTGGCAGCAACAGCTGAAGCTCTATTGTGCTGCTCTATTGTGTTGCTCGAGCATAAATGAACAGTTCTGAAAGGAAATTTGATCAGAGAGATCCAAGTGAAGTCTGCTATTTTCAAGACCTGGCTTAAATGTCCTCTCCCTCACCCCCATTAGTTACCATATCCTGTTATAGCCCTTGCCACATCACTCTGTGACTTATCAGTTTAAGAGTCTATCTCAAATAGACTGTGAGGAGAGGTTCTTGATCTTATTTATCTTAAAATCTTACATGTGGGACAACTCAAGAAATGCTCATGAATAAATAAATAATTGAAAGTTCACTTTCCATTTTCCTTTAGAGCTATAAATTTAGCTACTAGCATTCAGGCAAACGCTGGCTTTTGTGCCCTTAAAGCTTAGTTTCATGACCAAACTCAATCCCACAGGGTTTAGGTCTCTCACCCTCCTTGAAAGCTGCTTCTTTATCCCAGAGGCATAAGACCTAGAAGCATAGGCAATAAAAGTGCTATCAGAAAAACAAAATGAAAAAGATACTCTCAGAACGTTTGCATCGAACACCTTTATAAGTCAACCCCATACTCCTTTCTTCTGGTTTGGCCTAGTGACTTTTCTTCACGTTATCTTCATATAATCCTGAGGTTAACTACTTTTTTGAGCTATCTTCAAGTATTCTTTATCTGATTATTTGAGGAAGACACAATGGAATTATTAAACATGATAAGGTTAAGACCTAAGTGCCAGAGAAAAAGGATAAGAGATCACATTAGGCCTGTTCAGATGTTGTCTAAAGCAAGTCTTCTCTGCAGCTATGACTAGAAATCTAACTGGTCAGGCTCCTTTAACTCGAAACCCTATTGTAGAAACAACTAGAGTACTTCTAAAAGTGTCAAAAAAGATGACGCAGGTGAGAAAATATAGCCAAAGAAGTCTGCATAATCCTAGAGGTGCAGGCAGGCAAGGCTGGAACCCAGAAGGATAAACTAAGGCATGGAAACATAAGCAGGTCTTCAAGTCCTCACAATTCTATACTGAAGTCTGGCAATGCAGAGCCAAGAAAAGCGACGCCTGGGAATAAAGTAGAATTCTATATACCTAAGTCATAAGCTTGATTTTACTAGGAGTATATAGCCTCAGACTTTCAGATGTTTAGCCAAAGAGAGGCCAAGTGACTACAGGTGAGCACTTATCCTAAGCAGTGCTGTCATCACCAAGACGTCCTCCTCAAACATAAGCAGCTTGGTGAGATAACAGAGCTTCTGAGGGCCATGAGTACAGGGAAGATAGTTGAAGCTGTGACCATGAATAACAGATCATGTACAATGTATACCACACATACATATCTCATTTTTAGCATTTTTAGCTTTTGATAATGTTTACATATTTGTGACATATTTGATATGGAAATAGCTCCAGAGTGAAGAAATATCTCCTAGAAACAGATCTGTTTCCATTTTGCATTTTCCTACTGACCAGAGCACTAGAGGAAAACAATGAGAAAATAACTTTACTGAATATTCTCCCATGGCTAATGCTTTGGGGAGAGTCTTAGAGATGGGTTTATTCAACAAATATTTCGGAGCATAAAAAGGATATGGAAAGTGTTAGGAGAAAAAGGGAGAGAATTCAGTAAGGCAGGATTTGCTCTCACGAAACCAATCAGACACAGAACTGAAAGTCAGCTGGGAGACTGCCAGGTGGCATGATGGTTAAGGCACTGGATTCCCACATGGCTGATTGAGGTTTGAGTCCTGGACCTGGCAGCTTGCTTACTTTCTCTTTTTTCCTTTTTTTCTTTCACTCTCTCTTTCTCTCTTTCATTCTCTATCACTCTCATCAAATTGAAGAATAAAACTTTTAAAAAGATGTCAAAAAAGACATCAATAAGTGGAAGGAGAGCCCACATCCCTGGATTGGAAGAATTAATATAATCAAAATGGCAATTTGACCCAAATTAACACGATATTTAACACGATACCAATCGAATTACTAGTGACATTCTCCACAGATTTAGAAAAGATAATCATAGAGGGCCATCAGGTAGCATGGTGGTTAAGGTGCTGAATTCCCACATGGCTAACAATGGTTCGAGTCCCAGATCTGGTGGATTGCTTTCTTACTTTCCCTCTCTCTGTCTCTCTCAGGTGTGTGTGTGTGTGCTCTATAGCAAATTTGAAAATAATAATGATAAATAATGTTTTTTCAAAAGACAGTCATAGGGACCAGCAGTTGGCATAATGGCTATGTCACTGGACTCCCATGTAGCCAACCATGGTTCAAGTCCTGGACCTGGTGGCTTAAACTCACACTGGGCACGTGTGCGTGTGTGCCCAAGATCCTGAGAGGAGAATGGAGGAGAAGGGATTGCAGTGTGGCCATCCCCCCTAGGGGGTGTTTTTTTGCTTTCTGTCTCTCTTTCTCTCTCTGTCCTTCTGGCAAGCACATGTGCACTATAGCAAAAACCTCTCAGGGGGAAAAAAAAAAAAGACAATCATAGAATTTGTCTAGAATCTTAAAAGACTCCATATTGTCAAAGCAATTCTGTGTAAGAGTGAAGTAGCTGACATCTCACTCCGTAGTCCCAAAATATATCATAAAGCTGTAATAATCAAAACAGCCTGGTATTGACACAAAAACAGACAGGTAGACCAATGGAACAGAATAAATAGAGACCCCAAAAAATAAAACCCAAAACATATAGGCAACTGATTTTTGACAAAGGGTACCGGTCAATCCAATGGGAAAAGAAAAATCTCTTTAACAAATGGTGCTGGAAAAGCTGGGTATCCACCTGCAGAAAGATAAAACGGGACCCCCATCTTTCACCGTTAACAAAAATCAACTCAAAATGGATCAAAGGTCTAAATCTAAGACTTCAAACTATAAAACTACTGGTGGAAAACACTGAGAAAACTCTGAGAGACACTGGGGCAGGCAAAAACTTAAATAAGACCCCAACACACAGGCAATAACACTCAAAACAGACAAGTGGGATTACATTAGATTAAGAAGTGTCTGCACAGCAAAAGTCACAGTAATTAGTGTAAATTGACAGTCCTTGGAATGGTAGAATATTTTTGTAAACTATGCCTCAGATAAGGGACTGATAACCAGAATACACTAAGAACTCAAGCAGCTTACCAAAGGGAAAAAGGAAAAAAAAAAAAAAAAACTCAATTAAAAGATGGGAAAATGAGCTGAACAAAATCTCTCTAAGGAAGACATACAAATAGCCAAAAAGCATATGAAAAAATTCTCAACATCCCTCATCATAAGGGAGATGCATATCAAAACTACAATGAGATACCACCTAACCCCTGTCAGAATGGTGAAGATTAAAAACACAAAAAAATGGGTAAGTGGTGGTGGGGTTGTGGTGAAAGGGGAACTCTCCTACACTGTTGGTGGGAATGTAAACCAGTCTACCTACTATGGAAAACAGTATAGAGGCTCCTCAAAGACTTACAAATAGAACCAATAAAATATCCAGCAATTCCACTTCTGGGTATCTACCCAAAGGACAGGAGAATACTCAGTCAGAAAAGCACTTGCACAACTATATTTATTGCAGCATTATTCACAATTGCTAAGTCATGGAACCAATCGAAATGTCCACAAACAGATGAATGGATTGGAAAAAGTATGGTAAATATACTCTATGGAATAGTATTCAGCCATAAAAAAAAAAAACAAGACCCTGGCATTTGATAGAAAGCGAACAAATGTGGAAGATTTATTGCTGAGTGAAACAAGCCAGGTTATGAGAGGCATTGTATGTCTCTATTTAACATATACCAGGCTGTACAGGCACTAAAAATTTCTTTTAGTTTATTCCCTGATATTACAACTTTTGGTTAATCAATTAACCGCCCCCCTTTGAGTTTTTGTTTTCTCATCTCTAAAATGAAAATACTTCCTGGGTTATACTAAGAATCAAATGAAAAATGTATCAAGGCATTCTGCAAACTGGAAAGCATTATTCAAATATTATTGATAGTTAAGGGGACATTTGACTTCTCAGCATTTATAAAATCCCCTCATTCTATTTGGGGGAAATCCTAAGATAGGTGGGAAGCAGGGCTTTGTACCACATTATAGAAACCAAAGAAGAGTAAATCTTTTCTAATCTTGGGTGGGAAGAGCAGACCCAAGCAGAGGCTCTGGCTTGGATATTGAAACTTAATGCAATAGCCAAAGGCACAGGGTCAAAGACTGATCACAGCAGCTGCAGGGACATTGGAGCACAGTCTCTTGATGGCACACATGCAGGGAGGCCCTGCCAACAGCAGCAGTGGCAGAGCCAGTGAGCGTCCAGTGGCAGTTTCAGAAACTGTGGGAGGAGTCTGACCATTCATCATCATGCTTGGAACCTGCTCAGGTCTGGCTCTCTGAACTTCCCCTGGATCCACCCTGCACTTAAGATATAGAGGGAAGGCTCATTCAGTGCGCAGCAGTAACACAGTGCTCAAGCAAAGCCAGATCCATAACGAAGATTCTGGGTTCAGTTACCAGGTCGCCTGTCTTTTCCAGGTGCACACAATTATTTATTTAATACATTGGCTAAAATTTAAGATAATCAGATCTTTTTAATATCAGATGGAGGAAATAAATCAGCCAATGCCCAAAATAAATTTTCATGCTAAAGCATTATATTGGGTCATCAGAAAAGTCATGATGAATTTTTGCGTAGAAAAACATTCAAAAATATGTCATGACTTTTCTGACAATTCAATATATCATAGTTAGATACTCACATTTTTCTGTGAGCTCTACAACGAAGTGAGCTATACTCACATTTTTCTGTGAGGTCTACAAGAAGTTGTAAAAACTTCACAGATTAGACTTAGATTCAATTTTGTTTTATCCTTTTCACCAAATGAACTCCAGAAAGAAACAAAAGGCAAAACCAAGACAAACCAGTTCATTTCAGACACCATAGAGAAAATGCCTAAAATTAATTTTTAAAATTTTTACTTTAAAATTTTTTATTTCTTTTTCCTTCTTATTCATGATAGTATGTACACACATGGGGGGGGGAGAGTAGAAAGAAAAGGCCTCCCCCAGTGATCACACTGCAATCCCCTTCCTACAGGCTTCCAGCTGATGAAGATCTTGGGCACACAGGTGCCAGACACACCCAGTATAGTTCAAGTCCACCAGGCCTGGATCAATTGCTGTTGACCGTGTGGCTTCTATCAATGCAGTCCAGCACTGTATGAACTGTAGCACAGAGAGAGGCTGGGCCTAGAATTAACTTCCTATACAAATTATTTTCTTAATGTCTCTAGACCTAGTGTTTCTCAGTCTTTTTTTTTTTTAATTTGTGGAAAGGAAAAGCTAAATTTAATTTAAATTCTCCCTAATAATGGAAATTAAATACTAAAGAATAAGATTTCTCCAGGCAGGGTATGGACTATGGAGTCCCATTGACATGGTAATAACCAAGGTTTTTTGCTCCCCCACAAACCAATATTTATATGCTTTTGAATTATAGTTTCAGACAATAAATGAAGCTTAAAATAATGAGTTGGTAATTATTACTCATATTTCATATTCAAGTTTCTGAATAAATATTTATTTGAGGCCTAATCAATTGAAGTTATTACAGATAAAAAAAATTGCCAAGATTAGTCACATTTTAAAAATAATTATTTATTTAATTTTATTTATTCATTAATTTATTTTTAATTTGACAGAGAGAGAGAGAGAGAGACGACGTAAACAAGCAAGCCACCAGGTCTAGAACTCAAACTGCCGTCAGCCATGTGGGAATGTCCAGCATCTTAACCACCACACCACCTGCTGGTTCCAAAATTAGTCACTTTTTTTTTAAATAATTATTTAATTTTATTCATTCATTCATTTTTTTTTTTTTAATTTTTACCAGAGAGAGACACACAGAGAGAAGAAAAGTGAGAAAGCAAGCCACCAGGTTCAGGCCTTGAACTATGGTTGGCCACATGGGAGTGTCCAACACCCTAACCACCATGCCACCTGCTGGTCCACAATTAGTCACATTTTAATGCCTATGTTCAAACTTGCCTTTAACTAACATTCTGGTAATATGTATACTGATTTTAATGAAGCAACAGGTTGTCTTTGTTTTTATTTTTTAAGAATTATTTACTTTTCATTTATGTTGTAGTAATTATTATTATTATTATTATTTAATTCATGAGAGAGAGAGAGAGAGAAGGAAAATGAGAAAGCAAGTCGCCAGGTCTCAGACTTGAACTATGATCAGTCACGTGGGAGTCCAGCACCTTAACCACCACGCCACCTGCTGGCCTCCAGGTTGTATTTGTTAAACTGTGGTTGAGTTCAAGTTTAAATTACCTGCCTATATTCTAGAAGAGACAGAATGTAGGACTGAAAAGAAAGATTGACTTAGCACTGTATCCATCCCAATTCATTCTGGCTCATTAAATGCAGAAATAGAACCTTCATTTCCTATTCCAAAAATTCTCCCCATCCTGTTTAATCCACGCCTCTGACTTTAACTATAACCATATTACTAATCACCCCCAATCTTTATCACTAGCTCACATTCCTTTCCTGATTTCTAGGTCTATTTATCAAACTTACAGTAAATATCAATGTTTGGATTCCTCCAAATATTTTCAACTCAGTGTGTTCCAAAGTGAATTTGACATCTTTACCTTCACTTTATATGACCCATATCAATGAATGGGAATCCATTTCCCAAGCCATATGTCTAGGAATCATTCTAAACTTTTCCTCTTTATTTTCTTTATCCACTCGAACTCTAGGTCCCACAGATTTTACCTCTTAAACATCTCTGTAACCCCTGATCCAGTCTAGATCACCTTTAAGAGAACACAATGGGCTCCTAAGAGAGCCTAGCATCCAGTATGGCTTCCTTCAATTTCACACCTCACAGTGAATGTTCTCTGTTACTATAACAAAAATAAAAACCATGCTGCATTTCAAAACTTCTCAGTGTTTATC
>NW_006205727.1:3502004-3516549 GCF_000334495.1 Tupaia belangeri chinensis
TGTTGCCATTAGGAGATTTCTACCATAATGACATGCATGTTCTCTTTCAACTTTCCTAGCACCCTAAATCGTACTTCCCTTTGGAAGCATGAGTAATTTTCCTATTGAATATTGGTAAACATACTATGTATAAATGACTTAGCCCTTGAGATCCTAAACATACTATGTATAAATGGCTTAGTCCTTGACAGCCAGCCAGTCTTCAGACATCCATTCTCTGCTCATCTGTAGGGCAATTTTTCAGGGTCAGGTTCTGTCCCCTTAAAGAAGGGCTTATACAGTCTAAGAGGTAAATGTAATTCATGAAGAAGTATTGAGAAGCCTAATGCGACAGTACGTCTAAACTACATCTTGCAGTCCAGTTTTTACCTAAAATAAAACTACCTTTTTTTCCCCAGAATATACTGTGTTCTTACACATCCTTTCTTCTGCATATGCTGTTTTCTCTGCTGCTTTTGTATTTGTAAATTTCTTTTTCTTTTTCTTTTTTTTGCAGAGGTTTTTTTCCATAGGGCACGTGCACTCGCCAGACAGACAAAGTGAGAAATCACCCCCCAGGAGGGGATGGCCATGCTGCAATCCTTCTCCTCCATTCTCCTCTCAGGATCTTGGGCACACACGCACATGCACCCAGCATGAGTTTTAAGCCACTGGGTCCAGAACGTGAACCGCGGTCGACTACATGGGAGTCCAGTGACATAGCCATTACGCTAACTGCTGGTCCCTGTATTTGTAAAATTCTTATGCATCATGCCTCAGCTGAAATGCTATCCACAGACAAGCTGAAGGGCTCTTATTTTGCTCCTACTGAAAGTTATCTGTGTATGTATAGGGAAATTATCATATCACATTGTAACTAGCTATTTGCATATTTGACTGTAGCCTGTAAATTTTTCCAGGAAAAAAAAAAGTACCCTAATTCACGCTTGAATTCCTAGAATTCAACACTGAATAACACAGTAAGTCAACAGTAAATAATAATTCACTACATAGGTAAATAAATAAGCTTCCAAAATATTCTAATTTCCAAAAAACAGTTTGAAAGAAGTCATTCTGGGAATATAATTACATGAGTATTAAAACTCGACTGAACAGAAGTGCCACAGCCCAGCAATGGTGGTACATGCTACTTAGAGGTTGTGATCCACAGCCTGAGGCCACATTAGAGGCCCAAGTTTGATTCCCGGCACAACCTAAAGGCTGTGCATGGTGGCATGTACCTGTAGTCCCAGCTAGGAGGCCAAGGCAAAAGGACTGTGACATAGTATAACCAGTCTTTAAAGAAAAAAAGTCTCAGCCATGATGGTAGCAAAGGCTGTAGAACACCACAGTATGGTTCTGGAACCAAGTAGAAGGCCCAGGTCCGTATTCCTGGTTGACTTGAACATGCCAGGTGTACCCATGATCCTAGCTGGCTAGATGGTTAGGGAGACTGCAGAGATCCTTGTAAGGGTACCTCTCTCTCTCTCTCTCAAGAAATAAACAAACTATAAAATAAGCACCACAGTCCTTTTTATAACATATGCCAACTTTAGTGAAAGAACAAGTATATTCTTTACATGTGTCTTAACTGGATATTGCTCTAAAAATAAAAACATTTTTATTTATAATTTCTATTTTATAAGCTCTCCAAATAAGAGTGTTATTCCTCTAGATAAAATCAATTTTACTGACAATTATACACAATTAATATTCAATCATGCATAATTTGCAGTTTATTGGTTACAAAATGCTGATCACACCATTTTAACTGTGTTTTGGACAAAGCATGGTGTCACTATAATTCTATAGCATAATATTATGGAATGAAAGCATAGGTATAAATTAACATCAAATTTTAACCATCTCAGGGTCATACCAAAGCAAGAGTTGAATTGTCTTAGAACAAAGAAATATTTAAATATATTTATATATCAGCCTCCTGAAAATTGATTGGAAATGAGTTTCAACTACGATGGGAATATAATTAAGTAAAGGAGGCACCCCATGGCCTGGTGATAAATGTGGTTAGATGAGTAACAGCATGGTTTGACTCACAGATTCGGTGACTTGAAAAACACATTGGGTGGATGTGCATGCATGCTCAAAGTTCTAAAAAGTGAGAGAAAGGATTCGGACAGGACCATTCCCCATGGGGGTTGATTTCTCATTCCCCCTCCTTCTCTGTTTCTCTCTGGCAAGTTCACACATCCACTAGCAAATTTTAAAAGAAAAAGAAAGAAAGGAAAGTAGAGGAGAGGTGAGGAGAAGGGAAGATTAAGGAAAAAGGAAAGGAATCCAAGGGAAAGAAAAACAAATGTCAGAAAATCAAGACAAGGCCCTAAGTGAGATTAGGACACAAAATGGAAGCATTTAGATTCTATTTCCTTTCAGAGGTTACACATAAATTTGGCCTTAAGCAAACTTCTATCAGTTTGTAAAGTATACCTAAACATCAACACGCTAAAGTCTTTTTGGTTTAATAACTATTGCAAATGGTACTGGGAAAACTGGATTTCCACCAGCAGAAAGATGAATCTGAACCCCTACCTCTCACCTTTGACAAAAATCTAGTCAAGGTGGATCAAATATCTAAATCTAAGACCCCAAACTATAAAACTGCTCCTAGAAAACACTTGGGAAACTCTGGGAGATATTGGGATAGGGAAAAACTTTTTAAATAAGAGCCCCAAAGCACAGCCAATAATTCCCAAAGTAGACAAGTGGGATTACATCAGACTAAGAAGTTTCTGCATGGAAAAAGACACAGTAATTAGTGTGAATCAACAGCCCTCAGAATGGGAAAATATTTTTATAAATTATGTATCAGATAAGGGACTGATAACCAGAATACACAAGGAACTCAAGCAACTGTCTGAAAAAAGATGATCAACCCTATTAAAAGATGGGAGAAGGAGTTGAAAAAAACACTCTCTAAAGATGACATACAAATAGCCAAAAGGCATATGAAAAAATGCTCAACATCCCTCATCGTAAGGGAAATGCAGATCAAAACAACAATGAGATACCACCTAACCCCAGTCAGGAAGTCTACGATTAAAAAAGCAAAAAATGATAAGTGTTGGCAGGGGTGTGGTGAAAGGGGAACTCTCTTACACTGCTGGTGGGGATGTAAATTGGCCCAGCCACTGTGGAGAACAATTTGGAGATTCCTCAAAAGTCTACAAATAGAACCACCATATGATCCAGCAATCCCACTCTTTAGCATCTACCGAAAGGACAGAAGAATTCTTTGGAAAAATGCTGGCACATCAATGTTTATTGTGACACTATTCACAATTGCTAAGATATGGAACTAACCCAAATGCCCCCATACAGATGAATGGATTGAAAAACTGTGGCACATATACTCTACAGAATACTATTCAGCCATAAAAAGAAAAGAAAAGAAAAGGAAAGGAAAGAAAAGAAAAAAAAACACCCTGGCTTTTGACAGAAAGTGGAAGAATATGGAAGATTTACTGCTGAGTGAAGCAAGCAAGGCTATGAAGGAAAGACATTGTATGTCCCCACTTAATATATACCAAGTGTCCGCATTCTATGACTGAAACTGACAGACTAAAAGATATACAAACACAAGAGATGAGTATGAATGCCAGATGTGATGTGTGTGGAGGAGTGGGGCCTGGGGAAGGACATTTAGAGGAGGGATACGGAGACAGAGCATTGACGGGACGGGGAGATAGTGTTGTTATCTGTTGAAGATATTTTGATCAACTGGACGGGGAGAAATGTTCACATATTGAAATGTTCACTCTGTAAGTTAAATAATGTGATTGAACGTATAAAAAATGAAAAAAAAAAAACCTATTGCATCTTAGCCCATATCTTATTCACGGTAATGGAATGAACTGTAAATAAAAGACCAATAAGTCATAAATAGTCATATATAATCCTAACATTTTCCTCTGACAAAATGTTAAAGAATCTAAATAGTACTAGTCTAAGTAAGATGGCCAAATCTGAAGCTGACTTGCACATCAAGTACAATTATAGTTTGAGAAGGCTGGATTTAGACTTTAACAAGTAAGTTAATACTTTTTTAGATGGAATATATAGAAAACAATAGGACAATAATTTTAGAGGAGGAGAAGATGGTTTTTTCTTTCTCTAAAAATAGAAAGGTTATAGTCTCACACCAGCTAATGGGATCATATTTATAACTTTGTGAAAGCAAATAGTAAAGGACAAAAATATTTTCTTGAGAGTCATTCAGAAGTAGGAAATCCTCTCCAGGTACTTTGGTCTACCTTGAGCCTTTTTTTAAATTATTTATTTTATTTTATTTATTCATTCATCTATTTCTTAATTTGACCAGAGAGATAGAGGGTAAGTGTGAGAAACATGAGAGAGAGAGGAAGTGAGAAAGCAAGCCACCAGATTCAGGACTTGAACCCTGGTCAGTCATGTGGGAGTGTTCAGCAACTTAACCACCATGCCACCTCACCTGCTGGTCCCAAGCCTTTTTCTTTTTTTTTTAATAATTATAATATCTAGGGCTAGCCCCATAACCTAGTAAAGGGAGTCAGATCTCACATGGCTGATCATGGTTTGAATTCCAGCCCAGAAGCTTAAAAACACCCGACATGTGTGCATAAACAAAATCCTGACTGGATGGAGGGATAGAGAAGAAGGGATTGTAGTGTGACCATGTCCCATCAGAGGGCGTTTTCTCCCTCTCCCTCTGACTCTGGCAAGCACATGCACTCTCTCGCAATAATAATACCTAAATGTTCAATATTAACACTCCAGTCAGGACTTGGCATGGGATCTATAGACTTGAAGGACCTTAACCTTGTTTTGTAAAACCAGAAAAACTGAGGCACTCAGAATGAATGAAATATATACTCTCATGCTTTTATTTATCAGATTTACATCTTGTATGACTTTGCCTCTTCATCTGCTTTAATCACTGGACGGCTAATTTAAACTAATTTCAGGGCTTGTTATATTTATTATATGTATTATATATTTATTATACTTGAGAACTTTTTTCTCATAGACTGAAAACCATACAGTGTGACTTAAATTTCATAAAATCATAAGCAACCTCTTCTAATTTTCTTCCATATGTTCCCTCACTACATTTGCTAGCATTTTTATCTGCTAGCGGAGCATTCCCACCAAACTAGTCACTAAAAGGAAGAATGCCGCAGGTGCTGGGCAGTACAGTTTAAACTAGTTCTTAAATTAGCCATCCGATAATAGAAGATGGCAGAACGAATCTCTCCCTCAAAGCACACAAGAAAGACTTTTTAAAGTTTTTAAACTTTTCAGAAAGTAAAATGTAACCCAGATTTACAATCCTTTGTCTCATACCACTCTTCATCTCCTAAAGTCCCTGGTCTAATCATAAGTACAGACAGCCTCTGAGATGAAGATAATAAGGTGGAAATAATTGCATTTTATGCAATCTAAAAGAGTCACAGTAATTAGGAACAAAAATTGTTTTGTGGCAACAAAAATTTACCTCATCTATAATGCTGGTTTCTGAAAAGCATACAGATAAATTTCCCTGGACTGATGTCATGTTCTTCCTTTTAGCTCTAATGGATTAGCCTCCTAAATAAATATGTGGGGAAATACTCTGTGTAGAAAAATACATGTTTTGTTTGTTTGTTTGTTTGTTTGTTTTGCTTTTGTTTTCACTAGCACACTCACGGGCTTACCAGAGAGGGACAGAGAGGAAAAGGAAAAAGCATTTGCCATGGGAATGTCACAATGCAATTCCTTTTCCTCCTTCTCTCCCTCTTAAGATTCTGAGCACACATGCTCATGTGCCCAAGGTGTTTCTCAAGCCACCACTATTCCAATCAGTCAGCCATGTAGTATCAGCTGCCTTAACCATTAGGCCATGGAGCCATCCCAAATGCAGGTGCTCTTTTTTTTTTTTTAAGTGTATTTTAAATTATTTATTTAATTTTATTTGTTATTATTATTATTCTTTTTTAATTTGACCAGAGAGAAAGGGAAAGTGAGAAAGCAAGCCGCCAGGTCCAGGACTCAAACCACGGTCAGCCATGTGGGGGTCCAGCGCCTTAACTGCCACACCAACTGCCGGCCCCAGTAAGCGTATTAATTTATCATTTTTCTTCTATGAGTCAGAGAGACAACTCCTCCAATAGGGTCCTGATGTTACAATCCATCCCAGGGTTAGCCAGTAAGGATCATTGGCACACGTATGTCAGGCACCCTCAGGGAAGTCTCCAGACAGAAATCTAGTACCCTCCCATATGGGTCAGGCTCAAGGAGTGTCAGGTTTACTAATAAGCCACTGTCAAGTTCTCCATCTGTCTTTTAAAAATGCTTCCAGGAAGTACTCTCCTATCCCCTAGTGACTTCATAAAAGCGAGGTTCCATTGACCATACCTCCAGTTGTGACACTGAGGTCTTCAGAAGCAACTTACTCATTGGAAATCATGGAGAACAAATGTACCAATCAATATTGGACCAATAAAGCAATGTAACTTTTTGATGGGGAATATGTAATTATGAAGGCAAATCACATTCAACATGCCAAGAAAATAAATCAGAACCAAAGACATTCCTTACATAAGTCAGAGAACATGTCCATGCTCCCCTGAGGTTAACCAGAAAAAGACTTCCAATCTACTTTTACTTCTCACCAAAGGATTTTCTCTGATACCCAGAGATGCAAGTTGAAAATATAATTCATGGACTAGAGACAGTGGGGGAGGAAGGTGAGAAATGGGGGAGGGTGAGAGGAAAGAAATCAAGGAGAAAAAGAAAGAAGCAAAACATTTAAGGGACACAAAAACGGAAAATTATCTGTTGATGATAATGTGTATGATAATATCTTTAATTGGACTAATATAGAGTCTATTCAAGCTGGAGAAATTCATTTAACAAGCTATAATAATATGCAGTGATTTAATATATAAAAATTAATTAATTAATTAAAAAGGGTATATGGAGAAATGAACATTCTGAAATCTGGATCTATATTAGCAATATGATATTAGAAGCCAACAGAAAATCTGATACCCAAGAGACCTCATCTTTAGAACAATAACAGGTGCATTCCAAGAGTCTACAGTAAAGAAACATATTCTACAGCTAAGTTATGTTAAGTCCATGAGTCTACTGAATCTCAAAGGGCTCAGTCAGGTGTGCTGACTCTGACGCTTCCTGGATCTAGGAATCACTGGTTGAAATTGTAGTAGCTGCCTTCCTCCACTGGCCTTGCTCCTGGCTTCCAAAGCATTCTACTTTAAAAATGTTTACCATTTTTCTCATACTCATACCTAGAATGTGAAAAGGTTGACCACTGTTGGGAGAAATGGTCCAGATGCCCAAATCAAAACTGAGTGCATAAATTGAGATAAATAGTCACCATGTGGAAAAAATAGTAGGATTAAACATGTAGTTATCACAAAGCCAAGCCAATATGGTAAACAATTCAAATATAGAGAAGTAAAATTATAAAAGAAATAGAAGAAAGCATAGGCTAATTTCTTATAACCTAAGAGTAGAATTGGTCTGTATAATCCAAAATCCAAAAGCCATTAAATAAAAAAAAGGAAAAGAATAAAAGGGGGGGGGGGATAGCCTCATAGCTCAGTGGTTTTGTGCATTGGGAGCTGGATACCACATTGCTAACTACAGTTCAAATCCTGGCCCCAGTGGCTTGAGAAATATGCTGAGCATGTGTGTTTGTGCTCAAAATCCTGACAGGAAAAACTGCAGGAAAAATGACTGTGATGTGACCACCCCATTGAGGGGAGCTTTCTCTTTCAGTCTCTCTCTGGCAAGCATATGTACTCTAGGCAATTAAAAAAAAAAAAGTAAAATAAACTATAGACTAATATGTATAGTATATTGCACTTGGGTTTTAGGAAAGAAGATATGCGTATCACATTTGCTTGATATATCAATAAAAAATATCTCTGTGGACCAGCCAGTGGCATGGGGGTTAAAGCAGCTGGATACACCATGGTCAACTACATGATTTAAGTCCTGGACCCAGTAGTTTGAAAAACATTCTAGGCACATGTGCATGCATGCCCAAAATCCCAAAAGGGGAGAAAAAAGGAGATGGGACTACAGCGTGACCATTCCCATGGGCAATGGGGTGCTTTCTCACTTTCTCTCTCTTGTCTTTCTCCAGTGAGTGCAAATACCTTCTAGAAAATTAAAATTTAAAAAAGATCTGTAAAATGCTAAACAAGAAACTCATGATAGTGGTTAACTGGGGATAGGGGTAGGGGAGCAAGAATTACTAGATAAGGGCAGGCATGAAAGAGACATTTTTTACTAATTGTGTTTAAGAATTTTCCTATTTATGACTGACCTATCCAAAAAAATCAAAAGTTTAGAATCACAACAACCCTTTATGAAATGCAAAATTTTGTGCCATTCTTCCAAGTAGCTTCCTAAAGAGACACAGGTTCACAGTTGGCAGGTAAAAAGATTGAGTTGTTGGGGCCAGCAGGTGGCATGGTGGTTAAGGTGCTAGACTTTCATATAGTCAACCACACTTTGAGTCCCAGACCTGGCAGCTTGAGAATCACACCAGCATATGTGTGTGCCCAAAATCCTGAAAGGAGAATGGAGGAGAAGGGATTGTGGCATGGCCAGCTTCCCTAGAGGATGATTTCATACCTTCCCTCTCTTTGTTTCTCTCTGTCTCTCTCCAGTGAGTTCCCGTACCCTATGGCAATAATTAATTAATTAATTAATTAAAGTTGTTAGCACTGAAGTTCAGAAATTTTGAGGAGCAATTAAGATTCCTTGCAGACCTCTCATATGAGCAGAGAGCAGCTGACTATAATACTTCATGTCTACTGGGTATGGCTGGGGGGACACCAAAAAAAAAAAAAAAAGGCAGAAAAAGAGCCCAATGTGACTTTCAACCTCTAAAACAAAACAAAACAAACAAAAAAACAACATATAAGTACATGTGCTAGAAGTAGAGGCCCCTAGAGCACTGATGTGCTGAGCTCAAAGTCATTCCACCCAAGAGTCAAATCCTCATTACTTACAGGCCGTTGTTACCTGTCTATGAAATTCAAAGTGTGCCTCCATAAATATAATTACCCACTTTAGTAAGAACCCTTCTTACCAGGGTAAAGAGCTGCTGAGCTCACACAATTGTAAAGCAAGCTCAGGGTACCTTCCTATATTAATTAACATGGCCCTTTATTCTTAGATATAAAGAGGCACCTAATGTTGCAAGAAACTAGCAGCATGAAAGAAAAAGATCGAGATCAGTAAGCAC
Source organism: Tupaia belangeri chinensis (assembly GCF_000334495.1). Classification (NCBI taxonomy): domain Eukaryota; kingdom Metazoa; phylum Chordata; class Mammalia; order Scandentia; family Tupaiidae; genus Tupaia; species Tupaia belangeri. The sequence goes on from NW_006205727.1 coordinate 3,511,243, forward strand.
AAACAACAACCAATAAAGGATAGAGATGATACAAGGAACAGAAAAAAACTTTCATAAATTGAAAATGGTATTCTCAAGGAGATCTAAGGAGATATTGCAAAAATAGAAATGGCTGCTATTTAAAAAGATCAACAAGAAATAAAAAGATTAATAATTAAAATATGATTGCATAGGGGCCAGCAGGTGGCATGGTGGTTATGGTGCTGGACTCCCACATAGCTGACCATAGTCCTGGACCTAGTGGATTGAAAATCATGCTGAGTTGGGGACCAGCAGTTAGCGTAATGGCTATGACGCTGGACTCCCACGTAGTCAACCGTGGTTCGCGTCCCAGACCTGGTGGCTTAAAACTCACGCTGGGCACGTGTGTGTGCGTGCCCAAGATCCCTAGAGGAGAACAGAGGAGAAGGGATTGCGGCGTGGCCATCCCCCCTGGGGGGGTGATTTCTTGCTTTCTATCTCTCTGTCTCTCTCTGTCTGTCTGACAAGCGCACGCGCCCTATAGCAAAAACCTCTCCAAAAAAAAAAGAAAAGAAAATCATGCTGAGTGCATGTGTGTATGCCCAAAATATCAATGGGAGACTGGAGGAGAAGGAATTGCTGCATGGCCATAACCCTTGAAGAGTGATTTCTTACTTTCCCTCTCATTCTCGTTCCCCCAAGCACACATGTCCTATGGCAAAAAACTTTAAATAAATAAATAAAAATAAAAGATTGCATATTTATAAAAGCTAAGTAATAAAATAAATACAATGAACGAGGCTAGATACCAAGTGAGTGATCTTTAAAGAAAGTTGTAGAAGTGTTTAGCTATTATTATATAAGAGAGCAGAAATAATGCAAGAGAGAAAAACATATATATTGATAGAAGAAAATGTCCCTGGGGAAGAAAACCTAGAATCTCTAGGATGAAAGCACTCACTGGGTACTAATTAATATAAAAGAAAACATTAGACCTAAACGTATCCTAGAGAAATTTTAAAATTCTGATTATTAAGAGAAAATGCTAGGGGACCAACAGTTAGCATAATGGCTATGTTGCTGGACTCCCACGTAGTCGACCGCGGTTCGCGTCCTGGACCCGGTGGCTTAAAACTCACGCGGGGGGCATATGCCCAAGATCCTGAGAGGAGAATGGAGGAGAAGGGTGATTTCTCACTTTCTGTCTCTCTGTCTCTCTCTGTCTGTCTGGTGAGCGCACGCGCCCTATAGCGAAAACCCTTCCAAAAAAAAAAGAGAGACAAGAGTCAGGACTTGTGAGCCACATTAAGGAATTCTACAGGCAAGATAAAGGGATTCAAGGGTCCTTTTGCCACTGTTCCTGGGATCCTATGTCTTTCTCTTCTTGAATTTCTTTATTTTTCAGTAGTATAAGCTTAAGTTTATACTACAGAAATCACCCCATGGGGGGGTGATTTCTCACTTTCTGTCTCTCTGTCTCTCCCTGTCTTTCTGGTGAGCGCACATGCCCTATAGCAAAAACCTCTCAAAAAAAAAAAAAGAGAGAGAGAAAATGCTAAAATATTCAAGAATGGCTTAAAAGTTTTAAATAATAAAGAAGGATATCTGCAAAAGAAATGGAATTAAGCATCTTAATAGCAACACGAGTTCCCACAGAATTCTGAGAGAGAATTATTTGAATCTAGAATTTCATATACAGATTATTTGTAGTCAAGAGTGAGGAAAATAATTACTTTTTTCAGGCTTATAGCAATGGTTTTTCCTTCTTTGTCATATAGCCCCTGTGCTTGTCAGAGAGAGTCAAGACAGGGAAAATGAGAAATCACCCCCAAGTGGGGATGGCCACACCACAATCCCTTCTCCTTCATTCTCCCCTCAGATTTTGGGCACAAACACATATGTACTCAATGTGATTTTCAAGTCACTGGGTCTGGGATCCATATCACAAAGTCAGCTACGTAAGATCCAGTCACCTTTACCTTCAGGCCACGTGATAGCCACTGACGTTTTTTTAAAATTAGTTAGTTAGGTTTGTTTGTTTGTTTGTTTGTTTGTTTGTCTGTTTATTTATTTATTTATTTATTTATTTATTCAGAGCGACAGAGAGACAGGCACCCCCCTAACAGAGTCTTCACACCATGATTCACTTCCAGCCTTTGCCAGCCAGGATCTTGGACACATATATACACCCCACATATGCAGAGAGACCTCAGACATGTACCTGGTACCTTCCCATATGGCTTCAGTAGCACAGACTATTGCATTACCACTGTCTCTCAATAAGATCAATAAGAAAATATAAAAGCCACCTTAAAATATGTCTAATACCTATTGAACTCTTAATATGAACCAAGGTACAATGCCAAGCTCTTTGTAATAATGAAGCTATTTATTTTATCCTCAGAACAACTCAATTAATTCAAAACTAATATTATTCCTGGTTTTACAAATGAGAAAACTGAAACATTGACATTGAGAAACTTGTCAAAGGTCATATCACTTGAAGAGTTCAAATTGGGCTTTGAACACAGTAAGTCTGACTGTAGAGTTCACACTTTTTTTAAAGAGGTTTTTGCTATAGGGCACATGCGCTCACCAGAAAGACAGAAAGAAGAGACAGAGAGATAGAAAGCGAGAAATCACCCACCGGGGAGATGGCCACGCCGCAATCCCTTCTCCTCCATCCTCCTTTTGGGATCTTGGGCACGCATGCATATGCGCCTGGTGTGAGTTTAAGCCACCGGGTCTGGGACTTGAACCGTGGTCGACTACATGGGAGTTCAGTGACATAGCCATTATGCTAACTGCTGGTCCCCACACTTTTTTTAAGAGAGATTTTTGCACTCTCCACAGAGACACAAAGACAGAAAGCGAGAAATCATCCCCCAGCGGGGATGGTCATGCCTCAGTCCCTTCTCCTCCATTCTCCTCTTGGGATTTTGGACGAGCACATACACTGGGCATGAGTTTTAAGCTGGGCATGAGTTTTAAGCCGCCTGGTCCAGGACTCAAACTGCAGTTGACTACATGGGCGTCCAGTGATGTAACCATTATGCCATTTCCTGGTCCCCACACTCTTAACTACTAAATAATAGTGACACTTTGTTGATCAGGCATACAGAAAATTTATGTTCCATGTAGCTCATTGGAAAAAAAATTAACTTAAGCTTATACTACAGAAAAATAAAGAAATTCAAGAAGAGAAAGACATAGGATCCCAGGAACAGTGGCAAAAGGACCCTTGAGTCCCTTTATCTTGCCTGTAGAATTCCTTAATGTGGCTCACAAGTCCTGACTCTTGTCTCTCCCTCTCTTTTTTTTTTTTTTTTTCTTTTTTGGAGAAGTTTTCGCTATAGGGCGCGTGCGAGACATAGAGACAGAAAGCGAGAAATCACCCCCCAGGGGAGATGGTCATGCCACAATCCCTTCTCCTCCATTCTCCTTGCGGGATCTTGGGCACGCACGGACACGCGCCCGGCGTGAGTTTGAAGCCACCAGGTCTGGGACGGGAACCACGGTCAAATACGTGGGAGTCCAGCGACATAGCCATTACGCTAACTGCTGGTTCCCACTTGTCTCTCTCTTCAGCCTCACTTAAATTTCTCCCTTCTACCACACATCTCAGCCATGAACTTTCTTTTGTTCTCAAATTCTCTATTACCTCTTTCCCCTGTGGGTAGAATCCTCTGCCTGATATAGTCTTTCCTCTTTTCCTCTTTCAAGATGACAGCATGCCAAGGAAATTAAAATAGAAAACCAGAACATTCTATTGTGAATGTAATCAAAATTATAAAGATTATATCATATGATTACCCAGAAGTTCTTTTTTTTTTTCAAAAAATTATTTTATTTAACTTTATTTACTTATTTTTTTAAAAAATTTTACCAGAGAGGGACAGAGTGAGAAAGAGAGAGAGAGGAAAAGCAAGAAGCAAGCCACCAGGTTCAGGATTCAATCCGCGGCCGGCCATTTGGGAGTCCAATGCCATTAACTGCCACATTACCTGCTGCCCCCCCTAGAAGTTAATAGTAAAATGATAGCATTTATTTCTTCCATAACAAGAAAAAAGAAAAGCATTTGAAAATTATTTTGAGCCATTTTTTGGAGTGAAAAGATAATAAAATATTTGGGGTGGGAAGAAAAGACTATTTGAAGAATATTTTTATATCTTTTACCTAGGAAACACTGTGCAAACTCAACCTACCTTTAGCTTACCCAGGCAAACTGATGCAAGTGTGGGTAGCTCTGTGTCAAGGCTAGGAAGGTCCACATGTAGATATTACTTCTGAGACAAAGTTCTACCTAGGCCAAGACATAGACTTCTTAATACATCATACAATAGTGATACAAGAAATATTTTGAGAATGGGATCAGCTATGATAATTTCCCAGGTGGAAACTGAAGACCTGTTTATCACACAGTGATTTAGACCTCAACTAGGCATAAGTACTGTAGGTATAAATAGTGCTTAGACTCCCATTTTATGTCAAAACTGGAATTCACTAAACCAATTGCTTTATAAATCCACATGGCACTCTCCAAGTAACTTCATTTTGTTGTTGTTTGCTTGTTTGTTTGTAAACATCTAAGACAACATATTAGACAGAGATGAGAACTGGGATATTTCTGATACAGAGATCTAGCAAGCACCAATATTTAATATGTAGTCCACTGGGATGACACACCCAGAAGGATAAGCAAGAGAATTTGAATCTCTTTCAGAATACCTCTAAGGAAGTCAAATCCTCTTTATGCAAAGAATAGAGTGCCCAAATAAGTTTAGAACGCTTGATAACTCACTCCTTCCCAGGGGCTCATGTATGGAAATTCCACCAGGAAAATTTTAAAGAATATATTAACGATGAAGTAAAAATTCCCTGGATGTGAAAAATACATGCAAAGTTCCATATAGCATCAATATTATGCTTAACACACATACACATTTCAAGGAGGCTTCAAAATATTTGCAGATAGGGCCACAGGTGGTGTGGTGGTTAAGGTACTAGACTCTCACATGGATAACTGAGGTTTAAGTTCCAGACCTGGTGGCTTGTTTTTTCTCTCTCTGTGTCTCTCTCTGTCTCTCTCTCTCTCTTTCTCTCTCTCTCTCCTGCCTCTTTCTGGTAAGTATATGTGGCCTATAACAAATTTAAAAATAATAATAATAAAATTAAATAATTCTTGAAAAGTATTTGTGAAAAAATGGAATTAAAGTATGAGTTTATTTTGGTGCAGAAAAAAATGGAAACCCATATATAGTGTTTTAAAAAATACATACTTACCATGAATTTTTTGAAGATCCTTCCTATATACATGAGATATATATATATCCCACAGTAATATAT
>NW_006205727.1:3516912-3522501 GCF_000334495.1 Tupaia belangeri chinensis
ATAGCAGAAGTTTCTCTCTAAAAAAAAAAAATTGTCTTTGTATTTAGAAAGTTAAATTTTAAAACTAAGAAAAATTAAATGAAATTAAAAAATTAACAATGCTCAGTAACATTTTAATCAAGAATTTTAAATGAGAGTTAAAAATAAATAAAACCTAAGAATAAGAATCACAGCTAAAAAGTTTAAACATTAAAATAAGCAAGAAAAGGGGAGGAGGGAGCAGAAATAAAACCCAGAAAATTAATAATACAATTTCATAAGAGTATTGTTAAACAAAAATTATGAGATGCCATTATTTGGAACTAAGCTTTTGCACTAGGTCACAACAGACCAAAACCAAAATGGAGTCACTCATGCTAAATGCCACATAATTAAACTGGAATAGTAAGGAAGCAGATACATCTCAACACAGCCCCAGCCCCCTTTGTCTGGAAAACAAAAGCTTCCTGCCTACTTGAGTCAGTATTATAAGGTAATCTCCTCTGCTTAAGCATGTACAAAACAGTAACTTGATGTTAACTGATAAAGCTTTTTTTCCTTTTGTTCTGTTTCTTTGTTTCTACCTTAAAACTAGTATTCTGCTATTACCCAGTGGAAACCCTTAATCTATTTCTTAGTAATGGAGGCTGTTTGATTCATAAATTATAAATTAAATCTGTACTGAAATTTTGTCCTTTGATAGTATAAACTGGAGTTAAAAATAATTTATAACCTAGAAATGAGCACTTACGATGAAGTAAAGAAAAGTGAAAACAAAAATACAAAAGATTTATTAGGTATAAGGTAGACAGAGAAAAGTCAAATAGCAAACTTTGTGGCAGCAAGAAATTGTTACAGAAAGCCGGGATGTTAAACTAGTCAATTGACTATGTCTTTATTAAAACAAGTAAAACTAAAGGTGAATGAAAAGGGATATAAAATAAAGAAACTATAGACCAGCCAGGAGGTTTAGTTCTTAGTAATCTGGCTGAAAAAGCATTTCTGGGGAAATTTCTGCCAGTCCTAATGTATTCTTTTTTGACTTAAACTTTAGGGGAAGGAGCTACAAGACACCATTATCTCCTCTTTTGGCCACAGCTGTATCTTTACCAATTCCATGGAAGGGGACCTCAGTTTTAACTGAAAACCATCCCCACCCTTCAGAAATTTCAGTAGGTGTGACCTTTCATCTCCCGGAAGCTGTTGGCCTCTTGCATACTAGAAACAAAAAATGTTTCCTCTAGAACCACCTCTTGCGACTTTATTTCATGTACTTATTTTCCAAATCCCAATAACTACTGACTTGCCACTTGTCAGAGGTAAGGATGAGGTTTGGCAATGACCAGGATCAGCTCCATAGCCTAGTGATTAAGGGAATCAGACCCAACAAGACTGACTGTGGTTCAAATCCCAGTCCCTGCAGCTTGATAAACACATCAGATGCGTGTGTGTGTGCAGAGAAACCTGATAGGGTAGAGAAATGGAGAAGAAGGTATTGAGACATAACTATGCTCCACTGAGGGATGCTTTCTCCCCTTCCTTCTGTCTTTCTGTCTCTAGCAAGTGCATGTACATGCCCTCTAGCAATTTAAAAAGGAAGGAAGGAAGGAAGGAAGGAAGGAAGGAAGGAAGGAAGGAAGGAAGGAAGGAAGGAAGGAAGGAAGAAAGAGGGCCAGATGGTAGGCTAGTAGCCTGGAGGTTAAAGCAGCTGGATCTCACATGGCCAACTTCACACTTCAAGTCCTGGACTCAGTGACTTGAAAATCATACTGGGTGCATGCCTGATATCCAGAGAGGAGAATGGACAGGAAGGGATTACATCATGGCCATCTCCAGGAGGGAGGGAGGAGATGGGGATGAGGTGGGGTGGAGGTGGTGCTTCTCTCACACTCTCTCTCTGTTTTTCTCCAGTAAGCACATGCACCCTAAAGGAAGGAAGGAGAGAAGAGGGAAGAGAAGGAAGGGAAGAGAAGGGAAAGGAAGGGAAGGAAAGGGAAAGAAGTAAAGGGAAGGGAAGGGAAGAGAAGGGAAGAGAAGAGAAGTGACATTTTTTAAGGAAATTTCTCTTTTTTTAGGGTTTCAGCGTTTGCTGTAGGGAGATAGAGGGAAAATGAGAAATCGCCCTGACAAAAGTATAGCCATACCACAATCCCTATGCACATGTACCTGGTGTGACTTTAAAGCAACTGGGTCCAGGATTCAAACTGCAAAGTAGGCCATGGGGGATCCAGCACCTTAATTTCTACACCACCTGCTGGACTTCCACTGACTTAATTTTAATAACTTACTCACTCTGGTTAAATAATTCCATAATTTAATTTTAGCTAAGCTTATTCAGTGTTGACACTCTGGCTGTTTACAATAACTCAAGGCTAATATTTTAATCTTTTTAAATGTTTGAATTATTTATGTAACTAAAACAACTTACTATACAAATCACAATTATTTTATATCTTTGGTTTTAAAATAAACATGTAGACAGATGAATCTTGAAATGACTTTCTCCTTGCCTCCTCATTCCTCTGCTTATCTCCTATTGTTTTTATTACTCAAATATTGTTACAACTGTGCCCAGCTTGTGAGAGCAAGAAAGTCACCTGGCAAATTGCCATCTCAAAGTTCTTAAAGAGCTGCTGGAACAAAAAAATCTACAAAACAGAGCAAGTTAATGGTTATTAGCATATTCATAAACTGAGACATAAGGTCAAACTCATTTCCATTCCAAAAAAGTCACCTACTTATGCCATTAATCATGCTTTTTGTTTTATAGCCAATAGATTAATGCTTTGTGATTTTAATAAATTCTCAGAGGTATTTATACATTAAAAAAAAGAACTTCCAGAAGAAATATTATTTTTCTTGTAGTTAAAGGTACTTGTTAAATTAAGACATTGCAAGGGTTTAAGCAACTCTGTAGACAATCAGGAGAGAAATCTGTTGTCTTTTAATAGCTTGTTAATCTTACAAGTAAAGCCTCTTTCCATTCACTGATATTTGTAATAAAAATTATGACAGCATCATGTTGAAGTAATTTCCTTGCTAATGTGATGGCATTAAGATACTCCAATTATCATTGTCTTTTGTACTGAGAGTTTTCAAAGAAGGAGGAGAAAGAGAATTTCCTTAGCGTGTTATTCATCAAGGGACACAAACACCTCAATGTTAATTTGGAGAAAAATAATATGAGAAAATTCATGAAGTGTTAAAAAAATTGTCTTGGACATTAAAAATCAATATCAGATAGGCACAAAAATTAGAAGGCTGAATTGTTTTGTGTATATCAGGTGGTGCATCTAAAGTTGTCTTCATATTTAGGCAAAAATGTAGCCACTCAAATGATTTAAGAGTCAGTCCTATCTGCCTGATTGGAGAAAAAAAAGGATGATGGGAATGAAATAGTGCTTTTTCCTTTTGTTTCTCAACTCCTAGTTTACTTCAGGAGACGTTAGCAAGATTAGGTAGAAATTTTTTCCTGCAAGCCTCTAGTACAGCCTGAACCCTAAAAGGATCCTTTGTGCCTTCATAAATATAAACTCTTCCTTCCCTCTTCTTTATACTATTATCTTCAATAAACCAGGATTTTTCACCTTAGAAAAACATTAAGTCACAGATATTTTTAAAAATAGCTTTGACTCCCAGACATATTCCCTGGTCACACTAATTATATTTGTCTCTGTATTTTGCGTATATATTTGCCTGTGTCCTTTTTATCTCTTACTACATCACAACATTCGGCAGTTCCCCATTCCCAACCTCTACTCTCATTGAGCAGAGAGAGTACACCACTGTGTAGCCTTCTGTGGTCTTCTTTACCAATCCTCCGACCCACAAACCATTGAATTGATCTATATAAAGTACTCTGGGGGCCAGCAGGTAGTGTGATGGTCGAAGGCACTGGACTCCCACACGTCCTGGACATGGTGGCTTGCATTCTTACTTTCTCTCTCTGTCTCTCTCTGGTCAAATTAAAGAAAAATAAATAAATAAATAAATAAATAAATAAATAAATAAATAAATAAAGTTACATAAAATAATAAAATAATTCATTTAAAAAAAAAAACTTTGAACACTGTTTGAAACACAAAATATATGACATGAGCTTTGGCTGCCAATACCATGATCTTGTACATTTCTAAAGTACTTTCTACAAACTTTCATTGCATATGACTGTCATTTATCACAGCCTTTTTCCTCAATTCTTTACTCAAAATTCACCTTCACAGTGAGGACTTCCCAAAACCACCAGCCTAAAAATTTCAAAAAACACTCTCATTTACTTTTTTACTGATTTTTTTAAAACTCTTTTGTACTTCCCATAATAATTTTACTTCATTATCTTTACTGGATACCTCCCTCATCAGAATGAAAGCTCTGTGTGGATGGTAAATAGATGTTCAATGAATGAATTAATGAATGTATTTGCATATGGTCTAATTTTTGTATTGTTTGGTATTGTTCTAAGGATTTATTCAGTTAGAAATGGAAGTACATTTGTCATTTGTTGCAGTATATGATAAAGGCTCAGTAACATTACCATTTTATTATTGATTTACAAAAATTCATTTATCAAGAGACTTCAGATGGCCCAGGCTCCGTGGTTGTCAGTAGCATACAGGACTGCAGAGTTGTCTTATTTACTGGATACCTCCTTCATCAGAATGCCAGCTCTGTGCGGACAGTAAATAGTTGTTGAATGAATGTGTTTGCATGTGGTCTTACCTACTAAGAGAATCTAGCCCAGTATCTGGCACTCAGTCCATTTCATAAAAGAAAGGTCTGGAATCCTCTCAGGAACCTTTGAATAGTTTCCCAGTGAGAGACACTCAACAGTTACATATCAAATGCAATGAATATTAGAAAGAAAGGGAAAATTCCTAACATAGACACGACAAGACAATACATGTCCTTTTCTTCTTTTTTTTTTACATTTTTTTAAAATTTATTCATTTTCTACATTAATTCACTATACACCATCACAACACACAAATGAATTTTCCATCCAAAATACACTGTGCATTGGCTCAATCAAGCACATCAACATACATGTTCTCAGCAAATAATTTTCCAATTCTTATGTCCTACGTACCTTGCCTTTTGTTTTGCCATCCTTGATTCCCCATCCCCCACCCTCTGCTATGTCCATCCTCCTCCCACATTGTCCCTTGCATCCATGGTTGCCCTACATGCCTTCCCCACTTCCCCCCGCATTCAATTGTTCTGCCATGAACTTAATTAGTCTAAATATATCCAATAGCTAGCACAGCTGACACATACCTATACATGAACCCAAGTCTGACTTTAGGCATAAACCCCAGTGAGTAGAATGAACATACTATAAAGTAGTACCCAGCTGTGCCCATACAGCTCACTGCAGTCGTCAAATATGCATTTTTTTTTTTTTTACAAAATGATACCAACAGTTTCACTGTTTTTTTTGTTTGTTTTTTATATTACCTAACATTCATTCCCTGAGCATCTTCACAACATACTAAATGTGGTTTCCCATCTAGGACAAACTGCATAGTGGCTTAATCAAGCATGTTATCATCAATAATATTCCATTTCTACTTTCATACATATGTATACATATATATATATGTTTTTTATCCT
>NW_006205727.1:3523162-3541212 GCF_000334495.1 Tupaia belangeri chinensis
GCCATGCGTAGGCACAGGCCCGGCGGCCACATGCCAGCCCCGGAGAGGCAGCGGAATGCTGCAGGACCCGGGGGCCCCATGCAGGCGCAGGTGCATGTCCTTTTCTTGACTATGTTCTCTAAGGAAGGCTCTAGGTTCAAGGCATTTTTTTTTAAATTTAACAGTAAAGGATTATTTATAAAGATTGCTGATATATAGTATTTTGCAAAGAAAGATAAAACGAACATGTATTCTGTTATATTGGCTTCTAAAGGGTAAATTTAAAGCTAGATGAGAATTCTCATATTACAATATTACATATGGGTACATTTTTTAAAAAGTATAATTCAGAACCATTTTCTTATTATATCAAATAGTGCTTCCATATTGAAATAATCTCCAAAGTCATACCATAAAATACTGTGAAAATGTCACAGGCAGTAAGTACAGGGTAATTTTAAAATAGAAAATCATCATTTTTAAATGGCCATGTAACTTAACCTTTTCTTATTCAATTTTTACCAAAAGATTTCAGTGAGCTTGGGAAAGTGTCACAAAATAGTTGCTGAACAGGAATATGAAGAGAGTAGGATTGTTAACTAGAATAAAATAAACCTCACTTATAAGGTGTCTGCCATGCTCTGCTCACAAAGGGTACATTCCTAGCCAGGAATGTTAAGTCCTGAATAATTTTATTCTGAACAACAGAGAAACCAATAAAAAAATAATAATAATAACCCAGCAGTTATGGCAGATCAGAAAGAAGTTTTGAATTTCATCCCACTTGGTGGCCACGTGGTCTCAAGAAATTTAAAACTCCCTGAGCTTCCACTGTCTCATCTTGAGGTATAGATAACACATTAGCACTGCCTTACCCAGTTGTGCCTTACCCAGTTGTTCCTTACCCAGTTGTTGCGAGGTTCTAAGGAAATACTGTGTGAAAACCCTTAATAAACTCTGAAGTGCTATATAAATGTAAAGTATAATTTTGTTTTTTGTGTTTTTTTAAAAGTCTTCAATGCCTAATCCTGTCCTCAATAAATGACCTCTGTATTCTCAAGCTTGCTTTTGCCAGATCTTACATTGGCCCAAGATTTAATTTCTTACCCACCAAAGTTATTTCTTTGGACTTACTTCTGCCCAGCTCTTTCTTGGACTACTAGAACTTAAGTACTTCTCAGGTTTCTGCCTGACTCAGCTAAGCTGAACCTGCCACATAAGAACTGTGAGAATAATTTCAGGATGTACTCTCTAGTCCACTGTCACCCACCTAAGTAATATGCAGTGTTTGAAGGTGGAAGACAAGGTGACGTGAAATTTCACTTCCCTTTCAGAGATATAAACCAATTTCTTATCTTTAAGAAGTCTTACTAGAAAAGACTTCCAATTTCTTTTCATGAAATAATGTAGAGACTATTATTCTTTCTGTTTGACTCTCACTTTAGCCCAGGGCTAAACGTACTTTCAAACTAAAACCAGAAAGCATCCTCGGTTCACAAGTGACTTTTACAGAAAACCAAAGCTGATGGTTAATGCTAGCTGTAACAAGGTCTATGTGCAGATTTTCTTTTCATTAAACAGTAGCAACATCCCACATTTACAGTGCAGACCACGTACCAGGGGTATTTTTTACATATATTAATTCATTTACTCTTTCTAAAAAAAAAATTATTTTATTTTTTTACTAATTTACTATTTTTATTTCACCAGAAAGCGATGGCAGGGGTGGTGGTGGGGAGTAAGAAAGCAAGGCTCCAGGTCCATGACTCAAATTGCAGTTGGCCATGTGGGAGTCCAGCACCTTAACCACCATGCCAACTGCTGGTCCCAATTCATTTACTCTTAACACCTATTATTATCCCCATCTACAAATGAGTAAAGAAATGTACAGTTGAATAGCTAGTAAGTGGCAGAGCTAGGATTCAAATTTGGGCCATCTGGCTCCTAACTCTATGTTATACTGCTAATAATAATGATAATGAACTTGACGGAAATTGTATTATTATCTTTTGTTGCATAACAAATGACCCCAAAACTTACTAGCTAAAAACAACAATTTCAGTTTCTGTGGGTCAGGAACTCAGGCACAATTTAGCAGGGTCCTGTGCTTCAGAGCCTTTCACAGCTGCCATCAAGTTATCCTCTGGGGCTGTAGTATTTCAGGGTTTGAACAAGGAAGGATTCACTTCGGAGCTCACTCATACAGATGTTCACAGGATTCGGTGCCTTAGGGACCAGCAGTTAGTGTAATGGCTATGTTGCTGGACTCCCAGGTAGTCGACCGCGGTTCGAGTCCCAGACCCAGTGGCTTAAACTCATGCCGGGCACGTGTGCATGCGTGCCCAAGATCCCAAGAGGAGAATAGAGGAGTAGGGATTGCGGCGTGGCCATTTCCCCTGGGGGGTGACTTCTCGCTTTCCCTCTCACTGTCTCTCTCTGTCTGTCTGGCGAGCACACGTGCCCTATAGCAAAAAAAAACAGACAAAAAAACAAAACTCCTCACAAAAAAAAAAAAAGGATTCGGTGCCTTATAGCCTGTTGAACAGGAACCACCTTTAACTTTGCACTACATGGGCCTCCAGAACATCGCAATTTGTGAAGTGTGCAGACTGGGAGGGAAATTGAGTCCAGCAAAGTATAAGTGATAGTCCGTGGTAGCATAATTACAGAAGCACCACCCCCTTACATCTGTCACGCTGTATTCATTAGAAGCAAGTCACTAGATCCAGCCCACAATTCAGCAAGAGAGGATCACACAAGGGCATGAGTATTAGCAAGTGGGGCTCACTGGGAGCCATGTATGTCAGAGCTGTCCCTGTAAATAATTAGCACTATTAAAATACTATAATAAATAGCCAACATATATTGAGGGTTTACTATATCCCAGGCAATAATCCCTAGCTCTTTACATATCTTAATCCATTTAATTCTCTCCAACAGGGAAAGTATGTGTTAGAATACTTCAAAATGATCACCACAAACTGAATCAACCAAACCATACCCCAGGTAATAATTATTTGTTTTAGCCACAGAATAGGCTTTCTCTGTCTAATGACAAAGTAGTTTCTCAAAAATTAAGTCCCTTTGGATCTACCAATCATGGGTGTAAACAAGAAAAATTATCCTTTAAAAAAAAGTCAGGCCACACAATAGTAATGCAGCTGGACCTACATGGGAAAGGTTTCTATCCTGAGGTCTCCTTGATTATGCTGAGCATGCGCACTCCTATTTCTGGGCCAGCTAAGACACGATAGACTGCAGTATGAGAACCATGATGGGGTGCCTCCTCTCTCTCAGAAGAAGTAAATAAACTTTCTTTAAAAGTCACTATTTCAGGGACAAGCAGGTAGCATAATGGTTATGTCCCTGTATTCCCACGTAGTTGATCATGGTTCAAGTGTCAGACCTGGTGGCTTGAAATTCATGTGGGCTTGTGTGTGCGTATGTGTGTTTGTGTGTGTCCAAAATCCCAAGAGGGGAATGGAGGAAATAAAATTGCAGCATGGCCATCCACCTTGGCAGGGGGTAATTTTTCACTTTCTGTCTCTCTATGTCCCTCCAGCAAACACACGCACTCTATAGCAAAAATTATTCTTTAAAAAAAAAATCACTATTTCAGGACCAGCAGGTGGCATGGTGGGTAGGGCTCTGGACTATTACATAGCCAACCACAGTTCAAGTCCCAGGCCTGGCAACTTGCTTTCTCACTTTCCCTCTCTCTTTCTTTCTCTGATGACTATAACAAGTTGAAAAATAATAATAATGGGACCAGCAGATGGCATAGTGGTTATATCGCTGAACTCCTACATGGCTGACTGTGGTTTGAGTCCCAGACCTGGAGGCTTGAAACTCACACCAGCCACTTGTGCATGTGTGCCCAAAATCCCAAGAGGAGAATGGAGGAGAGGGGATCACAGAATAACTTTCTTGCTTTCTATCTTTCTACCTTTCTCTGTCTCTATGGTGAGTACACACACGCTATGGCTAAATTCTCTCCAAAAATATAAATAAATAATAAAATAAAATTGTTTTTAAAAAATCACTATTCCTCATGTAGTATAATTTATTAAAATGAATATATCTTTACACTATTCACTTTTTAAAACAGAAGTACTAATAAGAATCATCTTATATTTTCTAGATGAAAAGCTACTAAGGATACTTGCAAGATATTCAAATGAATTGTGGTTTTAATTTTTTAATTTATTTATATCCTGTATCTCTTCTAAACCTGGAGGTAACCAGCTCCCAGTAGGTCAACCTTAATGAAAGATAAGAAAGAAAAAGCACATCCTCTGAAAGATTCAAGGTTCTATGGAATTGGGTGGAAACGGGTAGTGGCACATTGATCAAACTCTCTCTCCAGCCTTGCCCTCCAAATTAGAGGCCTGGGGATGATGCAGAATCATTTAGGACAAAAGGAGCTAGAGGTTCTCTACCCTGTTTTTAATAGGGACAAAAGCAGTTGCTTATTATGAGAGCTATGTGGAAGGCATCCCAGATTCCTAAGCCGCTGGGTATGTGTCTATTTTCAAGCCCCTGGTTTTTGCAATGACACATACTTTAAACATCTAGAAGCCAGTTCCTGCTTAAGTTAAAAATAACAAATGAATGTAGACTTAAAATCATAATTTAAAATAAACAAATGAAATTCAATAGTTTATTATTAAGAGAACAGTAACATTTACCAAGAAAGGTTAATCTAATCACACAGTGACAATTATCAGTATGTTGGTATGATTTATCACATTGATGGATTGATCACAGGTTAAAGAGTAATCATCTCGGGACCAGCAGTTAGCGTAATGGCTATGTCGTTGGACTCCCACGTAGTCAACCATAGTTCACGTCCTGGACCCGGAGGCTTAAAACTCACACCAGGCACGTATGCTTGCGTGCCCAAGATACCAAGAGGAGAATGGAGGAGAAGGGATTGCGGCGTGGCCATCCCCCCTGGGGGGTGGTGATTTCTCGCTTTTTGTCTCTCTGTCTCTCTCTGTCTATCTGGCGAGCGCACGTGCCCTATAGGAAAAAAGAAAAACAAACCTCTCCAAAAAGAGTAATCATCTCAATAGAAGCCAATAAAGTATTTGCTAGAATTTGGCAACTATTCATAATTAAAGAAAAAAAAAAGTATCAGTAAATCATAGAAGTCTAGTTCACAATGACAAAGAATATTAACATAAAATAATGTATTTAACCATGAAATACTAGAATTCTCAATGAAGTCAGAATTAAGACATAGATGTTCTTTATTGCATAATTGTTAAGCACAAAAATAAAAATAACCTGCTCAGAAACTGACTATAAAATAAGTTATGACACTCTCATAATATGAAATACTATGTAGCCATTTTTTAAATGTTTTACGTGGCTGTATAGGTATGCATATGAGACCTATAGAGACAATATATAAAGCTATATACATACGTACATAAAATACATTTGTATATACAGAATACTTGGAATGTAATTGCACACCCAAAAAGTTGTTAAGATTAATATATTGAACTGTTAACAGTGGTTCCTTTAGAAGAGTAGGATTGCTGGATTTGATGAAAAATTAGGATAAAAAAATCTATGTAAACATACATAATTCTAAGCTGTTTGAATATTTTTGGAACAAAAAATATTATTTATGCAATATTTAAATAAACCAACTTTAAATAAACAAGGGAGCCAGTCCTGAAGCACAGTAGTTAAATGCTTTGTGGAATCCAATATGGCTAACTGTGATTTGAATCCAACCCTGACAGCTTGAGCAACATGCCAGGCACATGTGCATATGTGCCCAAAATCCTGACAGGAAGGAGAAATGGAGGATTGTAGCATGACCACACTTTATTGGGGTGTGGCTTTCTCTCTCTCTCTCTCTCTCTCTCTCTCTCTCTCTCACCCCCACACACATTCACACATTTCCTCTTATAATTAATAAAGTTTTTAAAGTCAAAGAATATTGGCAATGAAAAAATAATGATATTTCCAATGAAAAGCAACAGTAGAGCGAACAATACAGCTTAGTGGTTAGAGGAACTGCATTCTTCAAGGCCAAATGAGGTTCAAATTCCAGTCCCAGTGCCTTGAAAAGTGCTGGGCACATAAATGTACATGCCCAAAATCCTGACTGGATGGAGAAATGGAGAAGAAGAAATTATATCATGACCATGTCCCATTGAGAAGTGCTTTCTTCCTCTCTGTCTCTGGTAAGTGCAAGTGCCCTCTGGAAATTGAAAAAAATGTATAGGGCCAGCTGATGACATGGTGGTTAAGGTGGCTGAATCCCATGTAGCCAATTGCATGATTCAAGTCCTGGACCCATAGTCTGAAAAACACTGGGCATGTGTTCATGCATGCCCAAAATCCCAAAAGGAGAAATGAAGGAAAAGGGATTGCAGCATGGAGGTCCTCCATGGAGAGCATGTTCTCCCTGACCCCTCCATCTCTCTTTAGTGATCAAATTGTTTAAAAAAAAAAAAAATGGTAGGGCCAGCAGGTGGCATGGTGGTTAAAGCACTGGACTCTCTCATGGCCAACCACAGTTCAGGTTTGGACCTGGAGACTTGAAGATCACACTGGGTGTGATCTTCAAGTATATATGTAGGAATGCCCAAAATCCTGAGAGGTGAATGAAGGAGAATGGACTGCAGCATGGCCATCACCCCTGGAGGGTGATTTCTTACTTTCTCTCTCTGTCTCTCTCTGGTTGGTGCACACACACTATGGCAAAACAACAAGAGAAAAACAAAGAAAACTTTAAAAAAATTTTTAAAGTAGGTATAAAATTACAAATTAATATCTCCAAAATGATGCAAATGATGTACCTCCAGATTTTGACTTTGAGGATTACACTTAAGTGATGGAATTATGAATAATTTTCATTTACTTGATATGTTTTCCAAGTTCTTTATTAACAATGTATTTATTTATTTATTTAGTATTTTTATTTATTTATTGTTAGTATTATGTATTTATCATTATTATTATTCATACATTCGATTGCTATATATTATCAAAAAAAACTATGGTGATCTTTAAATTATAGATCATACTGAATAACTATTACAGGATTTGTAGCAAAATCTGTATACCTTAATCTGGCTTTCTAGAAGGTCACAAGGCCCTCTAACTCTCTGTCTCAGTGTTATAAAACTACTAGGAAAGCTAAATGCTTCCATTTTATTGCATAGCCAGCTCCCTTTTCTGAGCTTGCTTAACTTGGTCATTCTTTGTTCCTTCCTCTCTCTTTTTTTAAAGAATTATTTTATTAACTTTTATTTCTTTATTTTAATTTGACCAGAGAAGGACAGGGCAAGAGAGAGAGAAAGAGAAAGTGAGAAAGCAAGCCACCAGGTCCAGAACTTGAACCATGGTCGGTCATGTGGGAGTCCAGTACCCTTAACCACCACAACACCTGCCAACCTCCTTCATCTCTTTTTTACATGGACTCATTACATTCTCTTTACAATCCTTTCTTCATCTCTCACACAGTTCTTTTCTATTCCAATATCATACTACCTCCTGGTCTAGGTACATATCAGCTCATACGTGGACCATTGAGTCTCCTGACTTTGTAAGTTTGCTCTTCTATTTACACATCTCCCTGCCTTTACCTCACATCTTTCATTGCCTGTGTGCCCCTTTTATATTATTCATTGCTCTCTTCCTAGTTTCTATAACCTACTGCATGCCCACCTCCATGCCCATGCCCTTGACATTGTTCCTTGCAACAGTATGAAAATTCCACTCTTCCTTCCCACTCCCACCCCTGTAGTCTCATCTTTTTATACATTCAATCATTCATTTAGTACATATTTGTTATGCACATACCATGTACAAGCATTGGACAAGACAGTACTGACTTACTTTTCCAGGGTACTGAACTACAATTAAAGGGTTATAAAACTTAAGTCTCAACCTTATCTGCTTCAATAACAGTTTATCATATCTTCTAGTAACCACAGACTCTAAGAGCCCTTCACCACACCCACCCCCCACCACCTACCCCACTTCCCTCTAACTCAGGTTCCAAGAAAACTTTCTTATATTCAACAATTAATACATGTTGCATGTGTACTAGGCTGTATGCTAGATGTTAGAAATGAAGAGCTGAATAAAATCTCCTGACTCACAGAGGGTTCAAAGTTTAATGGGGAAGGTAGACAGGAAATAAATATAATAATGACTAGGAGGCACAGTAATAGAAATGTATACAGAAACAAAAGAGAACATGTTTAATTCTACTTAGGAAGAGCAAGGAAAGCCTCATGGATGAGGAATGCTTGAGCTGTTACCTGGTAGAAAGGTGAGGACAGTATTCCAAGCCGCAAAAATAGTACAGATGGTCCCTAATTTTTGAAAGTTTCATGGTCTGGCTTATGATTTATCAACTTTATGATGGTGTCAAAGTGATCCACATTCATCAGAAACTATGCTTTCAATTTTGAATTTTAGTCTTTTCCCATTCTAGAGATATCTGATAAAAATACTCCCTCAAGGACTGGCAGGTAGCATGATGGTTACGACACTAGATTCTCACATGACTTATCACAGTTCGAGTCCCAGACATAGTGGCTTTCTTGCTTTCTCTCTCTCTCTCTTTTTCTCTTTCTCTCCCCCTCCCTCCTTCCCTCTCTCTCTCTCTCTCTCTCCGCCCCCCTCCGGTGAGCACACGTGACCAATAGCAAGTTTAAAAATAATAGGTAAAATTAAGTAAATAATTCAAAAAAATTATCTTACAAGTTGAGCAATGTGGCACATGCCTGTTGTCTTAGCTACTGGAAGGCTTTTAAAAAAAAAAAAAAAAAAAAAAAAAAAAAACATGGTACTCCCTTGTGATCTTGTGATGCCAGGCAGCAGCTAGCACATCTCTGTCAGCCAACATGATTATGGGGGTAAACAAGTAATGTTCTATAGTGTTCTTGTTGCCAATGTTTTTGGATATTGTGGTTTCTGTTTTTACATAATATCTACAAAATGCTCATTTTTTACATAAAATAGGTTTATCCAGACCCAATCATAAGCGCAAGGAGTATTGGTGTTGCAAATGCACAAGGCAATGAGCAGCACAGCTTATCAGGGAGCCATAAGTACTTCAGTATGAATGTATCACAAGAGGCTAGAGAGTTAGGCTGGGGCGGATTGTTTTTTTTTTTTTTGCAGGTGGGCCTTGTTTTACATTCAAGGGAATAAGTAAACACTGAAAAGTTTTAAGCTGTGAAGTAACACAATTAGATGTTTCAAAAAGTTAAATGTCAGAAGGCTGCTCTTGAGGTTCAAAGAAGAAATGAGCACCAGTCAAGTAATGCAGTGGAGGAGCGGTGGTTGGAATAGTGAGAAGGAAATAGTATAGAGAAACTATCAAAGAGGTAAAATCAATAAGACTTATTTACTATTACTAAGTTTTAGGGGACCAGCAGTTGGTGTAATGGCTATGTCGCTGGACTCCCATGTAGTCGACCACAGTTCAAGTCCAGGACCCAGTGGCTTAAACTCACGCTGGGCACATGTACATGTATGCCCAAGATCCCAAGAGGAGAATAGAGGAGAAGGGATTGTGGTGTGGCCTTCCCCCCTGGGGGTGATTTCTCGCTTTCTGTCACTCTCTCTCTGTCTTTCTGGTGAGTGCACGTGCCCTATAGCAAAAACCTCTCCAAAAAAAAAATTTTTTTTTTAAGTTTTAGACAATAAGTAGGAGAAAAATTAAATACTTGCTTTTGAGTTTTTGGCTTAAATTATATAAATCCCAAGTAGAAAATGCAGGTGTTACATACTAATGGGAGCATACAATAAATTTGTGTTTAGAAGATCCTGAGGTATCAAGGTCGGAGGTTAGGAGCTGAGGCAGAAGGTCTTAGAGGCTGTTGGATAGAAAAGAGAAGCTCAGGATTTTGTTTGGGTTAGAATTAGGATTGGGAGTCAGAGAATAGATAGTGGTTAAAATCATAAGACTGGGTAATACTGCCCAAAAGAAATGCATAAGATGAGAACTGGTGTTAAGAACAGAGTATTGGAGTACACTATCATTGTAGGATCACAAGAAGAGGACCTGAGAGGAAATAATCAGAGAAGTAAGAAGACAACTAGGATAGGGTGTTAGGAATTGCTTATTGCTGCTATAAAACATTACCCAAAAACTTAGTGATCTAAAATACAAATTTATTATCTTGTAGTTCTATAGATTTATAAGTTCAACAGTGTCTTACTTATCTGAAGTCAAGCGTCAGCAGAGCAGCATTCCTTTTTGAGCACGCTAGGGGAAAATTCATTCCTTGATATTTTTCCCCAGCATTTAGAGAATACCTGCATTCGTTAGTATGTCTTGAAAGCCAGCAACAATAGGTCACTTCAGTCCCACATTATGTCACTCTGACCTTACTTATGTCCTCACATTTCCTTCTCCTTCTGCTTCCTTCTTCCACTGTTAAGAAACTTGATTATATTGGGTCCACCAGGATAATCCAGGATTCTCTCCATACCAGCTGATTAGGAACCTCGGTTCTATCTGCAAACTTAGTTCTCTTTTGCCATGTAACCTAACATATTCACAAGTTCTGAAGATCAGTGTGGGTATCTTTGGAAGGAAGATGGGGAGCATTATTCTGCTGACACTATTCTGCTTAGCTGTTGTCTCAGAAACCAGTTAACCAAATAAGCAAACAAAAGGAATATAGTAGAGAATGGTGATTCCAGCAAGTTACTCAAACTCTGTCTGCCTGTTTCTTTATATACAAAACTAAGGAAATAATAGTGCCTACTTCATATTGTTATTATAGAATTGAATGAGTTAATATTTTAAAAGCACATAAAACTGTGTCTGATTTATAATTTTTAAAAAGATCAATCAGAAAGATTAAATAAGGGTAGACTTCAGACTGGCCAATGGGTTTTTTAATTAGGCAATTAGTGAGTTCTACCACTGCAATTTAAGGGATATGGTGGTTGTAGAAGTCTAATTAATGTAAGACTGAGGTGAGAAAATTGGAAAATGAGAATAAGTACAATTATTTGAATAGTAACTGTTTAAGAAAAGGAGAAAGTAAGCTAGAGCCATCTTAGCTAAGACAAGGAAAATGATAGGAGATCTGAACATTAATGCTGTGAGAAAGGGGCTAGAGGATAGAAAGGCTGAAACTATAAGAGAATAATTGATGTGGTGACATCCTAGAGAAGATGGAATAAATGTGATCAAGTATGGAAGTTAACTGTGAAGAGGAAAAAAAACAATTCTGAGTCTAGAGGGAAAGTCCCAATGGTGAATCCCAAGAATTCAGTATAGTTCCTTTCCTAGGATGCTGTTCATCAGTAGGAATTACTCACAGCCCTCCACCTAAGGCTATGATGCCAGAGATAGAGTCTTGTTCAACATGCAGTGTCAGGATGCCACACACTTTTACAGGGTTTACCTCCTTCCACAGGAAGCTTCTGTTCAGGTTTAGGTTTAGCAAGCAAAAACCTTGATCTATTTTTTTAAGACTTGTTTACTTTATTTATTATTATTATTTTTTAATTTGACGAGAGAGAGAGAGAGAGAGGAAAAGCAAGAAAACAAGCTGCTGATCCAGGACTCAAACTGCGGCTAACCATGTAGGAGTCCAGCGCCTCAACCACCATGCCACTGCTGTCCCCCAAAAGCCTCGATTCTTTCAGGATGGTGAATATAATTTAATAAATAAATAAATATCTCTTTCAAAAGATTTTTTCAAGTTACATATGCTACACTGCCCTTCCTCCCATTTTTCTATTTTTCTGATAGAAAAGTTCAGTTAGGTATAACTTCATGTTAACAGAAAAAGACTTCTTCATTTTAAGCTTTTCATTATAGACATTTTCAAACACATACAAAAGAGAACAGTATAATAAACCCCCATGTCCCCATCACTTCAATAATTACCAACTTAGCCAAATTTTGTTTTACCTGTGCAACCCACTTACCCCCACCTATATCCCCCAGTATTTGCCATTTTTGTTTTTGTTTTGTTTTGTTTTGTTTTCGGACTGGATCTCATGTTAGAGTCTTCCTGTTTCAGCTTCCCCAGTTGCTAGAAGTCCAAGCATGTGCCACCACACCCAGCTTTTTAGAATGGGCTGGAAACCATGTGGTCTCAGCCTACAGAGTAGCAGTATCTACCAGTGCACACTACTGTGGCTGGGGCCATACCTGCTATTCTAAAGCAGACTTTCTATAAAAACAGAACTTCTAAACTTAGTGATTATATACTTTATATATCTGTTTCTCTTTCATCATACCACCAAGACATGAGGTATAGTATCTTTATGCAAAATTGAAATAACACAACAGAAATATTGACAAACTCTCTGAACCAGAAGATAGCACAATGGTTATGTCACTGGACTCCCACGTAGTCAACAACAGTTTGAATCCTGGACCCAGAGGCTTAAATTCATGCTGGGTACATGTCGCTGTATGCACAAAATCCTGAGAGGAGAATGGAGGAGAAAGGATTGTGGCATGGCCATCCCCCTGAGGGGTGATTTCTTGCTTTCTGTCTCTCTGTCTCTGTCTCTCTGGTGAGGGTACACACACTCTCTAGCAAAAACCCCTCTCAAAAAAAAAAGAAATATTAAGAAAATCTCATTTTATGTATTTTTTTAGTTTTTCTTATATTTTTACTTTTTTGTTTTGTTTTTAATTTTTTAATCATCTATTAATTTTTATATTTTCCAGGACCAGCAGTTGGTATAATGTCTATGTCACTGGACTCCCATGTAGTCAACTAGGGTTCGAGTCCAAGGCCCAGTGGCTTAAACTCACTCCAGGCATGTACCTCTCTCTGTCTTTCTGGTGAGTGCACGTGCCCTATAGCAAAAACATCTCTAAAACAAAAATAAAAAGGAAAAAAGCTTTTACAGGACCAGCAGTTAGTGTAATTTTTACATTTTCCAACAAACATTTACTTTACATATCAAAAAAGTTTTGCTCATACTCCGTAGATCTTGACAGTTGATAAACAACTTTGAAAATTTCAAAAAACTGAATTTTAAAGATAATATTGAAAATATTTGTTATAATTTTGTGACTCTATAACAACAGAGACAGTATGGTTTTAAATATTTGAGAAAATATTTACATATCTACTCAAATGTTGAGAAGCAAACACCCAACACAATTCACACATAAACCTTCTCAGTTCAACCCTGCCTACCAAGTATTCTCAGCTAACAGAGATCAATCTCTTTTTATTCCTTCAAAGTCTTCCTCAAGGTGATCCTCTGATTGTGGCTGTTCTTTCGCAATCGCTACTGATTACAATGCTGGGCTGGAAAGGCCACTGGGGCTTCTGAGTGTTTCGGGGGTCTAGAAAATGGGGTTTAGAGCATAACTTCAGTCACTTTGGTCCCTCTGTGTGCTAATTTTAAAGACGACTTTAAACTTATTGGAAATTGTGTAATAACTAAGAATTGTAAGCCAGTTCACACCCTAGTGGTTAAGAGAGCTGATCCCACATGGCCAACTACACAGTTCAAATCCCAGCCCCAGTGGCCTAAAAAACATGCCAAGTGCATGTGTGTGCATGTCCCAAAACACAAAGAATAGAGAAATAAAGGGGAAAGGATTGCAACACTCAACTGAGGGTGCTGTCTGTGTCTCTTGGTGGCAAGTACACATACCCTCTGGCAATTAAAAAACAAATTGTGGGCCAACTGGTCACATAATGGGTAAAGCAGCTGGATCCCACATGTAGCTGTGTGGTTCAACCTAGTGGCTTGAAAAAGACACCAAGCACATATGCATGCATGCCCAAAGTCTCAAATGAAGGGAGACTTGGTGGAGATGGGATTGCGGGGTGATCATTCCCCATGAGGGGACACTTTCTTTTGCATGCAAGTGCTCTCTTTCTCTGGCTAGCTCACACACCCTCTGGCAAATTTAAGAGAAAAGAATCTTATGTCAGAGCTAGTAGGCAAGCATATTATATATAAATGTTCTTCATATTTTGTGACTAGCTCAACAGAAAAGCCTGGTTGGGGGCCAACAGGTGGTGTGGTGGTTTAGGGCATTGGACTTCCACGTGGCTGACTGTGGTTTGAGTCCCAGACCCAGCAACTTGCTTTCTCTCTCTCTTTCTTTCTCTGTCCCTCTCTGGTCAAATTAAAATAAATAAATAAATAAAGTTAAAATAAAAATAATTCTTTAAAAAAAAAAAAGAAAAGAAATGCCTGACTATTCTTCATAAGATATGAATCCCCCTTTATACAGATTAGAATGGAATAATTTTGGTCACTATTTTATAGCTTAACATTCACCATTACTTTAATATAAAATTGTTTTTAATAGCTTGAACAATGCTAATAAATGTTAATTCGATCTTTGAAAACTCACTCTAAATGTAGGAATAGAAGTTAAATGTGATCATTTTCTCTGAAGAAGCCCAAACTCCATAACACCTAGGAGTTTATGTCTAGAAGGGAATACAATGCAAAATACCAGAAATGATGTTGAGATACGTAAATGCAGCATGTATTTTTTTTTTTTTTTGAGAGGTTATTTTGCTATAGGGTGCATGCACTCACCAGGAAGACATAAAGAGACAGAGAAACAGAAAGCAAGAAATCACCCCCCAGGGGGGATGGCCACGGTGCAATCCCTTCTCCTCCATTCTTGTCTAGTGATCTTGGACACACACACACATGTGCCCAGCATGAATTTAAGCCACCAGGTCCAGGACTTGAACCACGATCGATTATATGGGAGTCCAGCGACATAGCCATTACGCCAACTGTTGGTCCCAATATACTTTTAACCATTAAAAATTCTTGAGTATCTGGCCAAAAATAATGAAAAAAAAAAAACCCTAAGGATGACTGAGCTGCAAGATCAATATCACTGTAATCTATTTGTAGGGTTTGAAAGTTATATATTCAAACTCTTACATCCCTTTATTTTAAATACAGTTCTATTGGCATATACTAAGTATTTAAGAATATATTATTTGCATAAATTGCAATTATCCTACTTTCAGAAATAACACAGATATCCAAATGTACATCATTGTGCAACACTTTTATAACATCCTTAAGATTAAAAAAAAAGTAGAAAAATGAAAATTAAATGTGATTTTAAAATTTAAAGTAACTTGTACCAATCGCTTCATTTGCCAACCTTCTTATAGCCATGTGTATCTCCTTGACTAAGTTCTGGACAATGCAATGCAAACAGAAGTGTTATGTGGCTGGAGGAAAAAGAATTGTGGCATGACCATCCCCCTGGCGGGGTGAGGGGGCAGTTTCTTACATTCCTTCTGTCTCTGTCCCTGTCAGTTAGTACACACACCCTCAGGGGAAAAACTCTTAAAAAAAATCCTTTTCTATAAATGATTTGTGGTGTCTTTTCAACAAACAGTGTGGGAAAACTGAAAATCCACATATAAAGAGAAATGGAGAAGGGATTGCAGTGTGACCATGCTTCATTGAGAAGTGTTTTCCCCCCTTCCTTCTCTGTTTCTCTGTACATGTCCTTTGGGAATTTTAAAATAATAATAACTGAAAATTAATCAGAGACCTAAATATAAGAGCTAAAACTATAAAATCCTTAGGAGAAAACATAAGGAAAAATTTCATGGTACTGGATTTGCAAATGGCTTCTTGGATATAACTGCAAAAACAAAGGCAATAAAAGGAAAAATAAATTACATCAAAAGTAAAAACTTGGGGGAACCAGCAGTTAGCTTAATGGCTATGTCGCTGGACTCCCACGTAGTCGACCGCGGTTCGTGTCCCAGACCCGGTGGCTTAAAACTCATGCCGGGCACTTGTGCATGCATGCCCAAGATCCCGAGAGGAGAATGGAGGAGAAGGGATTGCGGCGTGACCATCCCCCCTGGGGGTGATTTCTCGCTTTCTGTCTCTATGTCTCTCTCTGTCTGTCTGGCGAGCGCACGCGTCCTACAGTGAAAATCTCTCCAAAAAAAAAAAAAAAACAAAGGGATGGTAGTGAGAGATGTGGGGATACAGGCAGGCAGAAAATAAAGAAATCTTCTTGACTATACTAAGGATGCTGTTTGCTTCCCTACCTGAAATAGTTGCTCATTTCTTGCTGTTAGATTTTCTGGATGTCACAATCAACTATCTCCCAAAGTTTCTACCCAGTGGCACCTGGGATCATACACACCCAGTGAGTCTCTCTCTGTCTGTCTGGCTAGTACACGTGCCCCATTAGGAAAAACTCTCAAAAAAAAAAAAAAAGTAAAAACTTTTGTATATCATGGCCAGCAGATGGCTCAGCAATACATCCTGGGACTCCCACATAGTTAACTGCAGTTCAAGTACCAGACCCATAGGCTTGAAACTCACACTGGGCGCATGTGTGTGCATGCCCAAAATCCCAAGAGGAGAATGGAGAAGGGACTGTGGCATGGCCATCCGCCTGGAGGATGATTTCTCACTTTCCCTCTCACTGCCTGTGTGTGTGTCTCTCTCTCTCCAGAGAACATATGCACCCTAAGGCAAGACCTCAACAAAATAATTTTGTGTATCAAAATATGCTATTGACAGAGTGAAAAGGCAACCAATAGAATGGAAGAAAACATTTGCAAGTTATATATCTGATAAAGAGTTAATATCTAAAATATATTTAAAAAACTCTTACAATTCCACAGCAAAACAATCCAATTATAACATGAATAAAAGCATGAAATAGACATTTCTATAAAGAAGATACACAAATGGCCAATAAACAATTGAAAAGATACTCAACATCACTCATCATTAGAGAAATGCAAATCAAAATCACAATGAAATACTGCTTCACACCATGGCTATCTCCCCCCAACCAAAAACTTTAAAACTAAGTGTTGATGAAGAGGTGGAGAAATTAGAATCCTTGGACTCTGTTGGTGGGAATGTAAAATGGTGCACCTGCTATCGACAGGATAGCCATTTCTAAAAATCTTTAAAAGAGGATTACCATTTGATGCACCAACTCTACATCTGGAATTATACTGCAAAGCATTGACAGTAGGGGCTCAAACAATTATTTGTATAACCACATTCATAGGAGCAATATTCACAATAGCCAAAATGTGGAAGCAACCAGTGTCCATCAACAAATGAATAGATAAACAAAATGTGCTATGTACACACAATGAAATATTATTTTGCCTTAAAGTCTGCCACATGATACAACATGGATGAACCTTTGGCATTATACGAAGTGAAATAAGCCATTCACAAAAGGACAAATAACTGTATGGGTCCACTCACATAAAGTACCTAAAATAGTAAAATTCATAGAGACAGAGAGTAGAAGTTCATGATAGTAGTCAGAGATTGGGGAAAGGGAAAAGTGGAGAGTTACTCCTTAATATGCACAGGGATTCTGTCTAGAAGAGAGAAAAAAGTTCTGGAGGTTGGGACGAGCAGTTGGCATAATGGCTATGTCCCGGACCCAGGGGCTTAAACTCACGTCAGGCATGTGTGCATGTGTGCCCAAGATTCCAAGAGAAGAATGGAGAAGGAATTGTGGTGTGGCCATCGCCCTTGGGGGCTGACTTCTCAAAAAAAATAAATAAATAAAGTTCTGGAGGTGGATGGTAGTGATGATCTCACAACAATGTGAACATACTTAATGCCAGTGTTGTATGTTCACTTAAAAATGCCTAAAATAGATATAGACCATTATAGAAAAAGTAAAAGAAAATTCAAAATGTATGCTAAAGTCTGACCATCAGAAAATCTGGCAGAGAAAAATGAAACATAAAAATTCCATTTTTCAGGCCAGCAGATCATGTAGTGGTTATGTTGCTGGACTGTGGTTTGAGTCCTGAACCCAGTGGCTTAAAACTCACACTGGGGGTACGGGGGACCAGCAGTTATCATAATGGCTATGTCACTAGACTCCCACGTAGTCAACCATGGTTCGAGTCCTGGACCTGGCGGCTTAAACTCATGCCGGGTGCGTGTGCATGAGTGTCCAAGATCCCCAGAGGAGAAAGGAGGAGAAGGGATTACAGCGTGGCCATCCCCCCTGGGGGGTGATTTCTCACTTTCTGTCTCTCTGTCTTTCTCTGTCTTTCTGGCGAGCGCACGCACCCTATAGCAAAAACCTCTCCAAA
>NW_006205727.1:3541273-3542110 GCF_000334495.1 Tupaia belangeri chinensis
GGAGTGGGGGTTTGGGTTGGCCCCCCTCTTGGGGGGGGGGGGGGGGTTGTGATAATTTCTCATTTTCTCCTCAATGTCTCTGTCTTTCTCTTTCCAGCGAGCACACATACCCTAGGGCAAAAAAATTTTTTTAAAAAGTCCATTTTCCAATTCCATTAGGTATTATGGTAATTACCTTGTAAATAGCGACAAATATAAAACTACAAAATTATTTAATAGAGGCCTGGAATACTACACAATTATTAAAAAGAACAAGATAAATGTAATATTTACATCTATGTAAATATTAAGTATGTACCTTGTTTGTGTAAAAATAAAAGGTGATAAATGTGCTTGTATAAGCAGGAAAGAAACATAGTAATAAGTAACATCTATAAAACGCTATTTATACATACTCACTTCTAACTTATGGGCTTAATTTGAATTATCTCCATAACTTCCTAAAAGGGCCTGTGAAATTTATATCAGTTTACAGCTGACAAGTACCATTCCAGGATCGCATAAACATTAAAAGGTGGAACTAGAACATTAAGCATGGAGGAGTGATGATAATAGAGAATTATAATAAGGATAATGAATATACACTACTACTCGATTTTTAAAAGTATACACATGTATTACATTTTAATAAATATTTTGGAATGGGGTCAGAAATGTTAAAAATAAAAAAAGAAAAAGAAAAAGTAATGAAATCATGCTTATGTCTTAGAGAACTAAACAAAGTTAAACTCAGGAAACATTTTCCAAAGGGAAAAGAAAGAGCAATAGAAACCTTAAAAATGTAGTAAATGTCAAAACTCAGGATGATAATTCTTTTTTTTTTTTTTTTTTTAATTG
>NW_006205727.1:3542295-3546802 GCF_000334495.1 Tupaia belangeri chinensis
TTTTTTTAAGTGTGGGACCAGAGGTGGCATGGTGGTTAAGGTACTGTACACTCCCACATGGCCAACGATAGTTTGAGTCTCAAACCTGGTGGCTTGCTTTCTCACTTTCCTCCTCTGTGTGTGTCTGTGTTTCTCTGGTAAAAGGGAAATAAATGAATAAATAAATAAAAGTAAATAAATAATTATTTTTTAAAAGAATTTATTGGGGCTGGCAGGTGGTATGGTGATTAAGAGCACTGGACTCCCACATGATTAAATGTGATTTGAGTACCTCTCTCACTCTGTTTCTCTCTGGTCAAATAAAAAATAAATAAAGTTAAATAAAATAATTCTTTTAAAAATATTTTATTTGTTATTATTATTATTATTATTATTTTAATTCTCTAAAAACCAACAGAGAGAGAAGGAAAGAAAGCAAGCCTCCAGATCCAGGACTTAAACCGTGGTCAGCCACGCAACTTGACCACCACTCCACCTACCCCAGGATGATAACCTCTTAATACACTTAGTCCAAATATATATTATTATAAAATATTTATCAAAACCATTCTTGAACAGTAAAGACTGACTGGCCACTGAAAATAAACACAACATTTAATAACTTACCTAGGAAACACACAATTTATAAAAGAGAGATAATCAGCTCAATGATATGAGACTAAAATACCAGACCTATACAAGGCATCACATGCTGTTTTGAGTGTTATATCTAGAAAATCCTAGGATGGCATAGTTGACTCTGCAGTGCCCAGGTCTTTTATTGTGCTCTGGCTGACTTCTATTCTGTATATGAATCTCTACTTTGAAGCTTCCTTCTTTCTACTTCCCACCCTGTCTCAGTACTATACAAAGCCCCAGCCCATGCTTCAGCAGGCCAGTGTGCTAAGGTGCCAAGGAACCAAAAAATTCATACCCACCCTAATATACTTCATCCCATGACTCATCTCAGATGTTGGTATACAAGTACTAGTGCTTCCTCACCCTCCAGTTGGGATAATTCTGATGCATGTATTTTGAACTATATCCCTGTTTCTCCAAAGAAATTAAGCTCCAGCCACTTAGATGAGTAACTGACTTAATAATGCATTCCCTATTAGCTATTTTCTTTTCCTAGTATCACTTTCTTACTTTCCAGCTGTATTGTTTTCTCCATTTCCTAAATAAGTTCTTGATCTCAAAGCCTAGTTATGGGGTCTGCTTCTGGGACAACACAAATTTGGACAGGGGTGCCCAACATTCACACCACAGTCTGCATGAGTAACACCTCCCCTAAAGTAGTACACTGCTCAACCTGTGAGACCAGTTGTGGTAGCTCTGCAAATATATTGAGATCGTCACTTCCCCAGAAAGTGGAATAAGAGGGTGAGAAAAAAAAAAAAGAAGCCATGCTCTAGTCATGAGTATCTAAATGCAACCTCTGAATAGCACTGTTTCTTAAAGAAATAAAAAAAAAATATTGAGGGCCCAAAAATAGTAAGGAAGTCATAAGAAATAAGGAAAAAGGAACCAACAGGAAAGAAACAAATCCAAGAGGAAGATAAAGTGATGTTTCATATTTTAAAAAGTAAACTTTAGACCACTAGTTTTAGCACTATTATCAAGGGCAATACTTATTGAACATCTATTTATAACTGTACATCTGGCACTATCATTTGAGTATTTAGCATGCCCAAATTTTTGAGTTCACTTATGGAATTGGGAAGAAGATAAACAGAAAGCACTTAAACAATTAAATTCTATTTAAGTGTTAACTTTGATAAAATTGTCATTCATGAGGATAGAGATAGATCTTTATGATGACCTGAAAATAAGCAGGGACTTCAAAAAGTTCATGAAAAGTAGAATTAAAACATAAAAATTAAAAATACAAAGTTTTTTTCTCCACTTAAGTTCCATCAAGTTCAAGACAATTTTGTGAGGGATAAAATCAGTCTTTTATTCCATCTCTAGAGAACTGAGGGGACTGGGAGTTTAACCACATCAATAAAGTGTTTTTTGTTTTGCTTTGTTTGTTTTTTAATTTAGCTTATTCATTTATTTCTTTCGTGAGCAAGAGAGAGAAACAGCACCCTTAACAGGGTCTTTTTACCAAGACCCATCCCTCCCCCAAACCAGCCCAAATTTATGGGCACACATGTGCCTAGCACACTCAGGAAGGTCTCTGAACATAAACCTAGACCCTTAGGTGGGTCAGCCTCGTAGAGTGTTGTGTTTTAACCCTGCACCACTGTCTGGCTCCTTTACATTCTTTTTTTAAGATTTTTCTTTTTTTTTAGAATTATTTATTTATTTATTTAAAATTTGCTATTGGGCACATGTGCTCAACAGAGAAAGAAAGAGAAACTGAGAAAGCAAGCCACCAGGTCTGGTCTCAAACCATGGTCAGCCATGTAGGAGTTGAGTGCCTTCACCACCACGTGACCTGCTGGCCATCCCACCTTTACATTATTAACTAAAGAACTAGGTGCTCTTTAAAGATTTTCTTAAGATTAGGAAACATAGAAACAGAAAGAGTCAATTAAGGACTGTAAGGAGGATGTATAATGACTTCTCACTGAAACTCTTGCAAAATTGCCCTTATTTAATGAGAGAAATGAGCAGGAGCATTGTAGTGGTGGAGAAGGACTCTCTCAAGCTTCCCCCAAGTTTCTTACTAGCCAGTTGAAAGTCTCATACAGCTGTTCTTAGCACAGATGCTAGGGAAGATACCTTCTTCCCATGGTAGTGCCTCTGCCTTAAATGAAAGGACATGAAGTGGTCAACAGTGTTGGCCCAGGGTCCAGACTGTCAGCATGCAAAGCCTAGTTTCACTACTACTAATCAGGGTGTGCTATGAGGTAAAATACCTACTCATCTCTCAGTCTTACTTCTTCATCTATAAAATGGGGATACTTATAGTACTTCCTTCGTAGAGTTGTGAGGATTAATGAAAACATTAATGCAAAGGATTCACTGGCATATCTGTTATATAACATTATCTGTTGTATGTCAGTGCCTGATAAGCAATAAATATTAACTACAGTTACGATGTTTGTCATATACCTGACCAGTTTTGATAGAGGAAAAAGTCTCTGATATGGAAAAAGAGATGAAGAAAAAGAGTTTGGTATAGAAATGCCCATGTCATTTATGGAGTCAGTGATGACGGAGCTCTCAGTCATAATTTTCTTTCTCTTTCTCTATCTTTCCCTTTAAGTTCCCAGAGGGTGTGTGCACTCCCCAGAGAGAAAGATAGAAAGCAAGAGAGCCTCCATGGGGCATGGTCATGCTGAAATCCTTCTCCTTTCATTATCCATCCTGTCAGGATTTCAGGAATGCATGCACATATACCCAGCATGTTTCTCAAGCAGTCAGACCAGGATTTAGGCCAGGATTTGACCTATGGTTAGCTATGTGGGGTCTGGTTCTCACTGCACTAAGGGGCAAGCTCTCAGTCACAGTTTTCAACTTTTACTATTTTATGTCCTATTGATCCCTCAACTAAAAACATAGGTTCTGCTGTGAACAGGAAAAGGGAAAAGGCACAGCAAATTAATAAAAACCAGGACAATGCATTCTTCATTATGTCCTTGCAACTATACGACATAGAGATGGCAAAGAACTTTATACATTTTAAGTAGTCCACCTGTCATTGAATTGTTACATTTGCCCCATTCAACAAATATTTTTGAGAACTTATTATGTGCAAAGCAGCATTGTAGTGCTGGGAAAATCTGGGCCCAAGACTTTGGGAAATTTATCATTTTTGGAATAACATATAAAACTATAAAACTTAGAATTTACATTAGGATATACAACAGAAGAAGATATGATATGTTTAGGGTCTAATCTGTCATCAGGGTAACTCAAGTTCTATAAAGTGTAAACTTAGTACATTTTACTGATCAATATAAGTATCAGTACAACAATGTTTCAGTACAGTATCTTGTCCTAAAATACGATTACTTTTTACAACAAAAGTAAAATGTCTGCCTGAAATTCAATCATTCTGTTTAAGATTTGCCATTGGAAAAATCATTCCATTTCTGTGTAGTTGAGAAGGGTGTCATACACTCACAGTTCTTGGTGAAATTATTATTTTTGCCAGAGAGCACATATGCTCACCAAAAAGAGATAGAGGAAGAGAGGGAGAAAGTAATGCTTAATGGGGCGTGGTCACATCACAATCTCTTCTATTTTCCATTCTGTCAGGATTTGGGGCATGCATGCACATGTGCCTGAAGTGTTTAAGCCACCAGATCTGGGACTCAAACTTTGAGGTCGGCCCTGTGGGATTGGGTTCTCTTAACTACCATGCCAGGTGATGGCCTTGGAGTAAATTATTTTAAAGGTGCTGGGTTTCTCAGAAATAGGCAAGACTTCTTTGGGGACTGTTGACTGAGCCTTTGATGACAAAGCCTCAAAAATGAGATTCACTGATGAATGAATTATCTTTCTTTCTTTTCTTTTCTTTTTTTTTTTTCTTTTTTTTTTTTTTTTTTTTTTTTTTTTTAGAGGTTTTTTGTTG
>NW_006205727.1:3546833-3556443 GCF_000334495.1 Tupaia belangeri chinensis
CTCTTGCCAGAAAGACAGAGAGAGACAGAAAGTGAAAAATCACCCCTCAGGGGGGATAACCACGCCACAGTCCCTTCTTCTCCATTCTCCTCTCTGGATCTTGGGCATGCACACATATGGGCTTGGTGTCCTGGTCCTGGTCACCAGGTCCAGGACTCAAACCATTGTCGACTACGTGGGAGTCCAGCGCCATAGTCATTCTGCCAACTGCTGGTCCCATGAATCATCTTTCTTGGTCAATGACCATAGCTGTTCTAGAGTAGAACATCCCAATATTTGTGCCTGAATGGCTAACAGGTGTTCCAACACATTGTCCTCTTTGTCTTTGGGGCAACTGGGTGGAGATGGTCTCCTTTGTAAACAATCCC
Source organism: Tupaia belangeri chinensis (assembly GCF_000334495.1). NCBI lineage: Eukaryota > Metazoa > Chordata > Mammalia > Scandentia > Tupaiidae > Tupaia > Tupaia belangeri. Next base: position 3,547,202 of record NW_006205727.1, read on the forward strand.
CTACCTATACAAAGATTACCTTTTTGGGCATGGTCTATGGACATAAATGGAAACAGTTGAGAAGGATAGTTTAAGTTTTGCTTGACAAAGAGGTTTTCACCAATTCAAAGATACTGATGGCTTTTAAAGTTTCCAAAAGGGCTTCTTAAAAATAGATTTTTTTTTAACACACATAATAGATAAAACCTGGAGTTGGCTGTTCTCAGAGGCATCAGTAGTTTCATTCAGTGGCATGCTAAAGGAAACTGTAATAGCTGAAAATTCTTCTGTGATGTGCTCCAAATAGCAGGGGGAAAAAATCAGCAATTCTGGAGTGGATGACATCACTTAACAGAGATATTACTTCAATTTTCTTCCTTGACTCCAAATCACAAAATAGCTTTATCATTTCCAGGGCACATGACTTCAAAGTTTCTGCAATTGTGTGGCCTGCTTTTGTTTTAAAATCTTATTGAGCCTTCAGGGAAAAGTCAGTTTTATTAGGAGCAAAATCCACATTTGTTAAAGTATAATTCTTTCTTCACTCCTTTTATAGTTTCTCCCTTTAAAAAAGTCCTGTAGGTCCAGCAGGTGGGGTGGTGGTTAAGACACTGGACTCCCACATGGCCAACTACTATTCAAGTCCTAGACCCAATGGCTTGAAAATCACTCTGGGTAAATGTGTATGCATACCAAAAATCCTGAGAGAGAATGGAGAAGGGATTGCAACATGGCCATCCCTGAGGTGATGTGTGTGTGAGAGGGGGAAGGTGGTGATTTCTCACTTTCTCCCTCTCTCTGGTGAATACATGCTTCCTATGTCAAAAACCTATTTAAAAAAAAAAAAAAAAAAAAAAAAAAAAAGCCATGCATTAGTTCTTTACTTAGCTCTGTTCTGGGCAGCTCTGACAAAAGTGTTTTTCTTTTTTAAGAATTATTTTATTTTACTTACTTTACTTATTTATTTATTTTAATTTGACCAGAGAGGGATAGAGCGAGAGAAAGAAGAAAAGTGAGAAAGCAAGCCACCAGGTCCCAGACTTAAACCACAGTGGGCCATGTGGGAGTCCAGCATCTTTACACACCATGGCACTTGCCGGCTCCCAAAAGTGTTTTTCAAACACTGACACATATTCATTTCTGCTAATTAGGAAACTGTAGCAGTTATAATTTTGATTTAAGAAAAAAAGAAGTTGAACAGAAATGTAATGACTTGTCTAAATAACAGTTAACAGCAAATATTAATTGAATGCCTCTATTCTTTGTATTGTGTTTGGTACATATTGATGTTTTCTGCTTTCTTAGGTCTTTAGAGACTAGCCTATTTTCTAAATTAAGAATATCTTTATGATATATTATTTTCTACTTACTGAATGCCAGTATTATTTATGGTAAGTACAACAGTATATAGAATCACAGATCTTAAATTCAAAAGGCTCAGAGCAGTTTTCTTTCTTTCTTACTCACAAGCCTAAATAATAGCTGTAGCCAAGATCGGGGTCTGGTATTTAAGAATATCACTTCATTTGTTGAACATTGCTGCCCTATACCTCTTTTTATTTTTTCTGTCTGCTGTCGATATCCTGTTTACTCGATTACTTAGCCTCTCACAGTTGTTACTACAGTATTGAAAAGCTTAGCCTAGAGTCTTCATTGCTAGTGCTAGATAAAAACCCCTGTCACATGATATATCAAATACATTATGTATGTACCCTGTCATCATAAGATATTGCCAGAAATTACATTTAAATGAAGGAGTGCTTTTATATAAAAGATACAAAATTATCTTTGTATAGTTCCCTCTCCTACTGAGACATGCACATAACTTCAATAATAAGAACTGGGAGACACTTTTTTTTGGATTTTTCCTCACATTTCACCATCCTTTGAGAAAAGATATCCAGCAGAGAATTTTAAAGAGTGCCCAATTTAAGTTCTGGCTGAGTAAGCTAAACAGTTTCTACTATCACAAAGGAGTATCTAAATACATTAAGAAGAAACGAATAAATGGGTTAAATGTTTGGTAATAGTAAAGTTACCATTTATCTCAAACAAAGTATCTTACCACATTTTTTCAAATGAAATCTTGAATATAACTACTCTAATGATCCATTAGGACAAATTTGAAATAATTTTCCTGAGATATTGTGGTATGTATCATTCCTGAAGTCCTATGGAACCAGAATATAAATTTTGCTTAGTAATTTACAAGGTAAATGTCCTTTATTTCTGTTGGCCTAATACACATGCAGAGATGTTTAAAAGAGGGTGCTGTAGCTTCCAAAAAGAAAAATTGAAAAATTTTTGTAGGTTACATGCATCCTGAACAACAAAGTTTACTTTCCTTTTCTATTCAGTGATTTTCAGAAGATAAAACAGTTCCTAAGTTTCTAGCTGATACTACTCGAACTTGTTACATCCTTAAAATAATGGCTCTCAATGTTGAGCCTTAGCTATTCAAAAAGAACAGTTTAATTGTTGAAACTTTTCTCTTGATCATACATGAAGTAGACATTAAGGAAAATACATACTTTTTTGGATTTTTAAAAGTATGCTTCATACTTGTAAATAATAGAATATTTTTTGCTTATCTGGAAACATTTTTATTTAACTATCATATTTGAAAAATAGTTTTGTGGCATACATGATTCAGGCTGAAAGTCATTTTCTGTTAGCACTTTGGAGATACTATTATATTTCACTGTCTTCTGGTTTCTATTGCTGCTGTTGACAAATATGCTGTTCTAATTGATACCATTTTGAGGTGATTTTTCTCTTCTCTGGCTTTCTACTAATATAGTCTATTCACATTGGGAGTAGTACAGTTTTACTATGATTTGTCCAAGTAAGAATTTATTGTTATTTATCATACTTAGGATTCACTAGGTCTCTTGAATCTGAATTGTTTTCCTTAATTCTGAAACATTCATGGCAGAAGAGGGGCCTTCAAAAAGCTAAAGGAAAAAAATTGAAGTAAAGTTATTCAAAATTATTATTGATGCTGAAAATTTAAAACCCATGTATATTTTTTCACAATATATATTTTCCATTAACTTTTTGAAGACTGGTCATATAAATATATATACATAATTTTAAAAATTTCTCTCCCCATTTTGTTTTCATTTTCAATGTATCTTTCATGTTATTTTACTTTTTCTTATTTTCCATCTGCTCAAAAATTTCAAGTAATAGCTTCATATTTTCATCTCGTTCGTTAATTCTTTCTTTAACTATGCCTTTTTGCTGTTTAGCCTAACTACTGCCTTTTTTTTTTTTTTCCAGAGAGGTTTTTGCTCTAGGGCGTGTGTGCTCACCAGAAAGATAGAGACAGAGAGACAGAAAATGAGAAATCACCTCCAGGGGGGATGACCACACTGTAATCCCTTCTTTTCTATTCTTCTCTCAGGATCTTGGGTACACACGCACACACACCTGGCATGAGTTTAAGCTACCAGGTCCAGGACTCAAACCACAGTCAACTACTTGGGAGTCCAGCAATGTTGCCATCATGCCATCTGCTGGTCCCCAACTACTGTTTCTTAAATTGCAATTATTATATTTTTCTTTTTAGAAGTTATATCTGGTTCCTTTTAAGATATGCCTGGTCAAATATAGGTGGCTCTTTTTTCATTACTCATGCTTTCAATTCCATCTTTTACTTATTTAAATACTTCATATTTAGTTACAAATTGAACATCCGTAATCTGATGTGGGAGGCTGTGCACCAGCGAATATCGTTGGTTTCTCAGAGAGCAAACAATTACACAATGCCAAAGGCCATGATTGGCTCCCCTTCAAAACCTCACCTTCAAAACCATACTCTGATTGGCCACTCCCCATAGCAAATCGGTGAGCTTAGAATCCCTCAGATTTGCATATCCGGCACCTCATGATTGGTCCACAAAAGCAACCAATCATAACCCACCTTTTATAATCCTTTATTTAACCAATCACTGCCTACCAGCATGTATATAACCACGATCCCTGGCCCACAATCACCAGACGACCCTGAAGAGTTATAACACTACATCGTCTCCGGATGACCCTGAAGAGTTGGGACACTGTGTTTTCTTTGTGCTGCCCACAATAAACGGACAATCCTGAAGAGTTGTAACACTGCGTCGTTCATCCCGTCTCTCACTCCTTCCCTCAGGAAACCTGTTCGGCTTTCCCCCGGGTCGGGACAATCTGAAAGTCCAAAATCCAAAATGTTCCAAAATCTAAAATTCTCACATTTGACCTTATATGATGTGTCACAGCTAAATGCTGCAATACAAAAATATTGTATGAATTTACCTTTAAGTTAGATGTATAAGCTCTATATAAAACATTACATTTTATGTTTAGACTTGGGTCTCATGCCCAAGATGGCTCATTATGTATATGCAAATATTTTTTTAAAAAAAAATCAGGACCAGCAGTTAGCATAATGGCTATGTCGCTGAAATCCCATGTAGTCGACCATGGTTTGTGTCCTGGACCCGGTGGCTTAAAACTCACGCCTGGCGCCTGTGCGTGAGTGCCCAAGATCCCAAGAGGAGAATGGAGAAGGGATTGCGGCGTGGCCATCCCCCCTGGGGGGTGATTTCTCGCTTTCTGTCTTTCTGTCTCTCTGTCTCTCTCTGTCTGTCTGGCGAGCGCACGTGCCCTATAGCAAAAACCTCTCAAAAAAAAAAAATCAGAGACTTGAAATATTTCTGATTCTAAGTACTTTGGATAAGAGATACAACCATATTTTATGTTCTGCTTCTTACAGTATAATGTTTAGTTTTTTTGTGTTGTTGTTGTTTTTAATTTTGCCAGAGGGTATATGTACTTGTGGAGAGAGGGAGAGGGAGGGAAAAAGGGAGAGAGGTGTGCAAAGTGAAAGAGCACCTACCCCCCCATGGGGAATGGTCACACCACAATCCTTTCTTCTCCATTTCTCCCACCTTTTAAGATTTGGAGCATGCACACACATGTGCCTGGTGTGTTTCTGAAGCTACCGGGTCCAGAACTTGCTCCACACAGACAAGTTGTATCCAGCCACCTTAACCACTACACTATGGGTCAACCTATAAATTCTTATAGTTCTTAATCTATTGTTTATTGCTTATTATTTCTGTGAACTTAATTCACATTTGGCTGAATTTACTTTGAGAAAATCCCGAAGGGTTTGGATTAAAGGATGCATTTCTGCAAAAAAGGTTTCTGATTATTTCTGCTGGGTCTCAGGAGGTCCTACCAACCTGTGATCATTTGAGTTTCTTGGTCCTGATCATGAGGAATAAATTTCAACCTCATATCCTGTTAAGAACATGTTATACATTCTGTTTAATTTTTGTTTTTCTTTTGAAGCTATGATAGAGATAAAAAGATTTTCTTACTTGTTCATGTTACTTCAGGGGATTTTCTTCTGTCATCCATATGTGGAAGCATAACTTTCTTCAAGTGTCACAGTTTTATTCAGTAGTTGTAGGGAGGCATCTCAGAATTTAACTCCCCCAATGTGTATGGGCCATGGGACCCTACCTTCCGGACCTCTGAATACTGTATTAACATCCAGGACTCTAGGTTCCCTATTTTGGAATTTGTCCCCCAAAGTAGACATCGTTTTCTAATTAATTCCCTCTCTGATTTCACCTTGGTGCTTTTAAAATTTTATTTAGTTTTGTTGAGAGTGCATGAGAATCTTAGAGATTTTTCTCATTTTCTTGTATGCTCTACAATACATTGAAAAGTGTTTGTTTATTGTATTTTATCCAGTGTCTAGGTGTTTAGCTATGAGGGATACAAAAATATCTAGCTGCCAGTAGAAAAGTCATAGTTTAATTTTTAAACCTTTTTTTGTTGTTAAAAAAGAAAAAATAGCAGAGTTCTTACCAAGTGCAAAATCCTTAGTGTTAGTGATATGTAAGTTATAAAGGTAACAATAATAATTGGTAAAATTTAGTGGACATTTAACTATATGCTAGGCACTTTATGTGTGCTTTCTCATTTACTCTAAGAATTGGGCAATACTGGGTCATCAGAAAAATCATGATGTCTTTTTGCATGGAAAACAGAAAAATACATCATGACTTTTCTGACAACTCAATATTATCTTTAAGCTACAGGTAAAAGATCTAAGATTTAGAAATGTACATAATTTTTCCAAAGTAACATAGTAAGTGCAGAGATAGGGTTGCCTGATTACAAATTTTTATGTGCAACTTTCACTAAGCCAGATTGCCTTTCTATTTGAGCTCTGCGGTATAGAAGTTAAAACCATTTGAAAAATGTTATCAGCTATATTTTAAGACAGCAGAGACTGATCAGAGGTCAACTTGGAAGCACAGTATCTTCATCTTCTTAATAATGCACTCAATTTGGTCAAAATATGACATTCCTTCAAAAGCTACCAGGGATCAAAAAAATAGACAAAAATGGGAATTTTTTTTTGAGAGGTTTTTGCTATAGCGCACGTGGGCTCACCAGAAAGAGAGAGACAGAGAGACAGAAAGTGAGAAATCACTCCTGCCCCAGAGGGATGGCCACGCAGCAGTCCCTTCTCCATTCTTCTCTTGGAATCTTGGGCGCACACGCACCAGGCCTGAGTTTAAGTCACCAGGTCCAGGACTGGAACCGCAGTTGACTACATGAGAGTCCAGCGACATAGCCAATACGCCAACTGCTGGTCCCACAAAAATGGGAAATATTAACCATCAAGCTGAAAAAAAAGCCATTCCTCAGTCATCCAAGAATACCAGATAAAATTTAGAAGCCGTATATTTGTTTTGTGTTTCTTTATTCACTGTCTTATTTCAAAAAGAATTTAAGGTAGCTGACAAGAATACATAAAATTCAAGACATAATTCAAAAATAGGCAAGAAAAAAAAAGAGAGAAAGGAAAAACAAAGGAGTGGGGTTCAAAATCAGAATGCATACCACTGAATTCTATACACTTGTTAGAAGGCAGGTGGGGGTGGCGCTAAGCTTTCTAAGGCCAACTTAAAAAGGGAAACCTGAACACTTATGAGTCACCAGGTGTATGTAATAAAAACAACTCAACTGTTCAGAATAAAAACAACTCATCACAGATATGGCCATTTCTCATGAACAGGATCAAAACTTTCTCATAATGTACTTCATAAAGAAGGCATTGCACAATAATAAGAACAACATCCTGATCATAGAACAGTGCCTTTTTTTTTTTTGAGAGTGAAAGGAAAACTATTAGATATTATGCTAGAAAAACAGGTGTAAACTGAGACTATTTACCCCAAATCAAAATATATCTCCTCCTACTTATGGTAATCACAGCTACATGTTTCATAAAAAAAATTTTAAATAATTATTTTATGAAACTTATTTACTTATTTATTTTAATTTTACCACAGAGGGACAGAATGTGACAGAGAGGAGGAAAGTGAGAAAGCAAGCTTCCTGGTCCGGGACTCAAATTGCAGTCAGCCACAGTGGGAGTCCAGCATCCTTAACCACCACACCACCTGCTGGCCCCTCATGAAATGTTTTATTACTGCATTTCTCAGTTTAAGTCAATGATTGCACACAAAATAGCAATTCAATAAAAGCAGCTCTATATGTAAATTAACATACCACGATTTTTTATAACTCCCACCTGATCTAGTCAGCTGACAGTTTGGAGAGCACCTTAGTACAGGAATAACAAACTCAAATGGGTTCAGGGGTTTGGAAGCTAACATCAGAATGTCAACTGGCCAGTAGTAAGATAGCAGAATGGTGGGTGAATAAACAACAACACCCACAATCATTTTGGAAAACAAAGTCATCTATTGCTGAATTTCATTTCCAACTGACCAGTCATCATGGATAATTTTATATCCATGTAGCATGCTTATTTGCTGTCTATGCCATCTGCATTCAGCATTCAATATTCAATGGATATTTTAAACTATTAACCAGGCCTTCATTTTTCAACCAATTCTTACTTGTATTTGTCATTATATTGAAAATATTTAAAAGACTTCCAATTAAATTTTACCAATACTTTCTAAATTAGTTCCTGAAGTTTATAAGTACCTCATTCTTTTTTTTCTTTTTTTTTTTTTTGAGAGGTTTTTGCTATAGGGCACATACACTTGCCAGAGGGACACAGAGAGACAGAGAGACAGAAAGAAGGACATCCCCCCCTCCAGGGGGGATGGCCACACCACAATCCCTTCTCCTCCACTCTCCTTTCAGGATCTTGGGCACACATGCACACACACCCGGGGTGAGTTTAAGCCACTCGGTCCGGGACTCGAACCATGGTTGACTACATGGAACTCCAGCAACATAGCCATTACACTAACTGCTGATGCCAGTACCTCATTCTTTTGAACAGTAATCATTACTCTCTCAAATTTTCCTTTGACCTTGCTTCTGGAGAAGTGTTTTGTTTTGTTTTTTTCTTGATCTTCCAGAAGAAAGAACTGACAAAAGTTAGCTCATTTAAATGAGACATTAGTGAAAATATAAGACACCATACAAGGGAACTAACAGTTGAAGGGAGGTATGGTCTTACCTTACACCTGGCTAGTCGGGACCCATCTAATGCAGGCCGGTGTGGGTGTCTGTTACTAAAGTGAGACGTTGACAAAGCCTAGGACCACAAATGGCAACACTATTTTCTACAATTTCGTAGCCTCTTTTCAAGGAAACTTTTGAAGTTCCCACACCTGAAATGACCTGACCTCAGAGAGATCAACAATTACTTCAAGTCTCATCAGATGTGTCTGTATTCACACAGCTTAAATTAGTGGAAGAGGTGTTCCTCTCCTGTTCAAGACACATTCTTCCCTTGGATGTCCCCTCTTCAACCTTGTCAGGAATTGTTTTATGTTTATTTAAAATGTATTCTGTTATCTTCAACTCTCCCCTTCTCTAGGCTCTTACCCATCAACATAGAAAGCAGGTCAAATCTCCTTTGTCTTTAAATACACTAGACTCCCACCCCCCACCCCCAGGGCCTTCCAGTTTCTGCATTTGCTCTCTCCTGTTCTTCATGACTTCTAAAACGGGAGCCTCCAAGCATTGTAGTCTTCACTCACTTTCCCATCCACTCTGCAATCTCTTGCAATCTAGATTCTAGTCTCTTTAGTACTCTAAAATAGCTCTTGCCCAATGACTTCCTCTTTGTTAAATTCAAAGAGCAATTCTCTTTCTTTTTCAAATCCTCTTCCAGATTTGTGACAATTGACTTCTTTTTTTTTTTTTTTTTTTTAGATTTTTTCCATAGGGCACACATGCACTTGCCTGAACGCAAGAGAGGGGGAAAGCGA
>NW_006205727.1:3556457-3568416 GCF_000334495.1 Tupaia belangeri chinensis
CCCAGAGGGGATGGACACAGCACAGTCCCTTCTCCTCCATTCTTCTCTCCAGATTTTGGGTATGTACTCACATGTGCCTGGCATGATTTTCAAGCTCCAGGTCTGAGACTCAAACATGGAGTCCACCTCATGAGATCCAGCACTTAATCACCATGCCACCTGCTGACTTGTGACTGTTGATTTCATTTAAAACTCTCTCCCCTCCTATTAGTTTCTGGGATAGTACTGTTTCTTGAATTCCCTCTAAACATGCCTGGACATTCATATGAGTGGTTTGATCATCCCTTAATGTTGGCCCTTGTCTATGTATCATGTGTCTGGTGGCTTCAACTAACACATGTTTCCAAATCTCGAATTTGTAGTTTAAGTACAGTTTTAGGTTCCTGATCTGAAGAGTCAAGTTCCTAGCCTTCTTCAAACTCAGAATGCCTACGATCGAATTACTTGCCTCCCCCCTTCTTAAGAACTAATGTCATAGCATTTTCATTAACTTACTCAAGACAGTCATTTATGTCTGGAGGTCAGCAGGTAGCATGATGATTAAGGCACTGGACTCCCACATGGCTCACCACAGGTTCAAATCCCAGAACTGGCAGCCTGAAAATTATGTCAGGTACAGGTGCCTGTGTGGTCAAAATCCCAGGAGAAGAAAGGAGAAGGGATTGCAATGTGGTCATGCCGCTGGGGGATGATTTCTCACTTTCCCTCTCACTGTCTCTCTCTCTCTCTCACTCTTTCTAGCAAGAACATACACCCTATGGCAAAAACCATTAAAAATATATATATATGTTTGATACCTCCTTTTTCTTTCCTCTTACATCAATATCTGTTTTGTTTGTTTGTTTTATTTTTTTAAGACAGATTTTTGCTGTGGGGCACATGCACTCGCTAGAGAGACAGAAAAACAGAAAGCGAGAAATTACCGCCAGGGGAAATGGCCATGCCTTAATGCCTTCTCCTCCATTCTCCTCTCAAGATTTTGGGCATGCATACACACACACACCCAGCATGAGTTTTAAGCCACCAGTCCATGCCTCAAACTGCAGTCAGCTACGTGGGAGTCCAGCAACATAACTATTATGCCATCTGATGGTCCCTCCTACATCTACATCTAATTGGTCATTAACTTGTTAATTCTCTCTAGAATCAGCTCCCTATCTTCCTATATCATTGCCCTAATTTAGTACATTTCTCAGTAGATACAGCAATCACATTCTAACTGGTTTTCCCACTTTCTTCTTGCCCCCCTTTGCCTATACTACTGTCAGAAAATTTCCACAGTTGAACTTTAATTATCCAGAGCCTTTTCATTTGTTCTCCACTACCTTCATGATACATCCTTAATTATTTAACATGGCATCAAAAGCTATTCATGTTCTAGTTTTCCTGAAAGTAGTCAGTCTAAACAACTGATCAAATGATGGAAATAAAAGCATCATGCTCTCTAACCTAATAGTTACCTGTACCCTCCCCACCTCTACTATTTTGTACTTCAACATTGAATGCAAGTCTCTCCTGCAGGGTATTCCCGAAGCCTCCTCAGCCAAGACTAGATGTCCCTCTGGCATATTCCCACAGCACTCTGTGTACTTCTCTTATGGGACTCAAATCTATGTTGCCAAGTGGTAATGTACTTATCTGGACCTGCTTTAACCCATAGCAATAATAATAGCTAACATTTGTTAAAAGCCGTGTACCAGGCTCTCTATTAAGTACACTGTATGATGGCCAACAGATAGCATGGAAGTTAAGGTGGCTGGATCCTACATGGTCAACTGACAAGTTCGAGTCTCAACCCAATCATTTGAAAAACATGCTGGGCACATGTGTGTGCATGTCCAAAATGCTGAGAGGAGACTTGAGAAGGAACTGCAGTGTAGCCATACCCTGTGGGGGAGGGGGTGATTTCTTACCTTTCCTCTCTATCTCTCTGTCTCTCTTAAAAACAGAAGTGAAGGAAGACAGACCTCACTCTTTCTTCATGAACACACAGAGGAAAGGCCATGTGAGCACACAGTGAGATGATAGCTGTCGGCATGCCAAGGAGAGTTCTTCACCAAGAACTGAAACTACTAGTACTATGGTTTTGAACTTATCGGCCTCCAAAATTATGACTTGAAATGAATCAAGACTGACTTAAGTCATAAAACAACAAAATATGTAGATTAGAACTACACCTTGGGACCAGCAGTTGGTGTAATAGCTATGTTGCTGGACTCCCATGTAATCAACTGCGGTTCAAGTCCCGGACCTGGTGGCTCAAACTCACACCGAGCACGTGTGCATGCATGCCCAAGATCCTGAGAGGAGAATGGAGGAGAAGGGATTGCGGTATGGCCATCCCCCCTTGGGGGTGGGGGGATGATATCTCGCTTTCTGTCTCTTTGTCTCTCTCTGTCTTTCTGGCAAGCACATGTGTCATATAGCAAAATCCTCTCAAAAAAAAAAAAAGAGCTACACCTGGATTTTTCCTTTCTTTTCTTTTTCTTTCTTTTTTTTTTTTGTGGGGGGGCGGCTATAGGGTGCATGTATGCACTGGAGAGAGAAAAAGAAAGAGAAGCAAAGTGAGAAAGCATCCCCCAGGGGCATGTCCACACCACAATCTTTTCTTCTCCATTCTCCTCTTGGGATTTTGGTCATGGATGAACACATCCTTGGCATCTTTTTCAAGTCATCAGATCTGGGACACAAAATATACAGTCAGTTATGTGGAATCCAGCTGCCTCACCCACCATGCCACCTGGTTGGCTCCATGGACTACCACTGCATTTACGTGTTTTTTTTATTCTAATCGTTTATCAATGCTTATTCTTTTCTTCAGTTTGAGTTCAAGACTTTGAGACCCATGCTACATTTTGAGCTATGTTTCAGTTTCTAGCATGGGCCCTCATTAATATTTAATGTCTTAAAAATTTGTTATTTCTTTAGTAGATGAGTGAAAGAGAGAGACATCCTCCACCCTCACCCAACAGGGTTTTGGTTGTTTTTTTTTTTTTTTTTTTTTTTTTAAAAATTTTTTTTTTTTTTTTTTTCGTGCTCTTGGTGGTAAACTAAATGAAAGCCTATTGTGAACGACAGGGTTTGTCAATGAGGCAGATCAGATTCTGATTTGATGGGCAGCCGATAAACGAAACAGACACACCTGCACAGTTGGAAATGGAGGACGAAGATACAATTGATGTGTTCCAACAGCAGACAGGAGGTGTCTACTAAAAAGGGAACCTGTTACTTTACCCCAGAACTCTGTTCTTACACACCAAGAATACATTCTCAATTAGAAAACCACAATTTGGTTTCACCACATCCTGACTACTACAGTATAGTTTTCTCTATTCTTTCATTTTCCCTTCCCCATTCCTTTATTGTACATAAAGTAACTGGTGTATGTGCACAAGCATATTGCATTTATTATTTTTTTAACTAAATGGCCAATGGTCTGTTTTGATCGACATCAAGTGGAGATGGGATGGGGAAAATACTGGTTCTGTAAAAATACCCCCTTTCTCCACTAGTGGCAGCTCATTCAGCTCTTATCTTTATATTCCAGTAAGTTATTTTGCTCTCACTGTTTTAACAAAAAGAAAAAGAAAAAAAAAAAAAACAACATAAAACTCCTTGCATACCTTGTTTGATTGGAGAATTTTAATGTTTTTCATTTATCATTGTAAAACCAAGGACAATTTTATAACTTTTTTGTACGTAGCTGTTACATGTAGGGCAATCTGTCTTTAAGTAGGGATAAATTACTCTTAAAGAAAAAAAGGAATCCTAGATAGTTTTCCCTTCAAGTCAAACATCTTGTTGGTTAAATAAACTTCTTGTTAAAAAAAATTATTTTATTTAACTTTATTTATTTATTTTAATTTGACTAGAGATGTGGGGAGAGGGAGAGAGAGAGTGAGCGAGAGCATGCTGCCAAGTCCAGGACTCAAACAGCAGTCGGCCATGTGGAAGTCCAACATCCTTAACCACCATGCCACCTGCTGGCTCCCACTCAACAGGGTTTTGAAACCATGATCCAACTCCAGACTTCAGGCAACCCCACATCATGGGCAAGTGTGTGCCTGCTACACTTAGGGAAGTCTCTGGATCTGAAACTGGAATGCTTGCATGTTTGAAATGTCTTGCAAAGCATGGCATCTTACTGTTGCATTAGCATCTGTACTTTAACATTTGATGTACTGATAGACTTCAGATAAATTATGGAAATAAATGTCTGCCAATGTGGAGTCAATTTATAGGAATCAAAAATAACCAACATGGTTTTGTTTTCTCTCAAAAAATCATAAAGACTAGTATATGCTTTCAAAAATATAGCTCTTAAAAAAAGGTTTATCATTCATGGCAAAAAAAAAAAAAAATTAAGTCTCTTTCTCTGGTCAAATTTTAAACATAATAATAAGAAATAAAACTAAATAAAATGATTCGTGAAAATAAAAAACTCTAATGAAGCTGAATGTTTTTATGATCACCTATACCATTTCCCTCTAGGGTATACTTTGAAAACTAAATAAAATGATTCTTGAAAATAAAAAACTCTAATGAAGCTGAATGTTTTTATGATCACCTATACCATTTCCCTCTAGGGTATACTTTGAGTGCTTATCGCTTCAAACTTAGAGAGTAACTTGAACTGAGAGTTCTCCAATAATTTATCATATTCAGTAGAAAATCTTTCCCAATTTTAAAGAGAAACACGAAATTTTTCATTTTACAAATGAATATTATATACATGTATTATATATAATATATATGATATATTTTATGGTTTTGCCATAGGTGCATGCATTTTCCAGAGACAGAAAGAGTGAGAGGGAAAGTGAGGAATCATCCCCCAGGGAGAATGGCCATGCCACAATCCCTTTTCCTCCTGGGATTTTGGCATGCACTCACATGTACCTGGTGTGATTTTCAAGTCACCAGGTCCAGGACTTAAACTGTGGTCAGCCATGTGGGAGTCTAGTGCTTTAACCATTATGCCATCTGCAGTTTATAAGTAAACTGTTACTGGAGCTACTTAGATCCAGAACTCCTATTTTAGTTTTGGATAGTTATTGTATATTGAAGTATTTACAATTATAACATTAATATAAATTATAATAATTACAAAAAAACATTTAACTCTAGAGTTTGATCATGTTGAAAGAAATATAAATCTACTTACTTTACACAAAGAGCATATGAGAAATAGCCTGATTTTTTATAACATTTTTTAAGTTGTAATAAATTACCATGGTAAAAAAAATATTATTTTATATTACAGGGTCTCAAGAAACATTAATATCATTTCAAGTAAAATTATGTTAAGCTTTTAGAACTGATTTAATCACCTGTAAATGGCTGAATGAAATACTATACATAGGAGTAGGCATAGGGTAAGCAGTGTGTGCACCTGGTTAGATCTGCATTTAGAGTCTATTCTTTATGAAGAAGTCACACAACCAGGACTTCTGCTGAGATACTCAGATGCCATGATTAAATCCAGAGGTGATTAGCTAGCTACCAAATCAATGAACATCCAAACATTTTTAATGTCTCTCACAACTGCAGGAGCCTGAGACAATTCTAAAACAAAAGTATACTTTATTTTTATAATTTTTATTTAAATCATGGATGATAGTTGTTTGCAATTAGTTTCTACAATATGTACCTTCTTCCTGGATCATAATTTAATTTAAAAAAAACTAACAGATTGGCTTTTTTTTTTTTTGAGAGTTTTTTTGCTATAGGGCACATATATTCACTAGAAAGACAGAGACAGAGAGACAGAAAGCAAGAAATTACCCCCTACGGGGTAAGGCCACGCCACAGTCCCTTCTTCCCCATTCTCCTCTCAGGATCTTGGGCACGCACGCACATGTGCCCGGTGTGAGTTTAAGCCACTGGCTCCGGGACTTGAACTATGGTCGACTACATGAGAGTCCAGAGACGTAGCCATTACGCTATCTGCTGGTCCGTAACTTTTATTTTATTGTATAAATGTATTTATTTTTTATTGCCAGAGGGTGTGTGTACACACCTGAGAGAAAGAGGGAAGGCACTCCTCTTGGGACATGGTGTCATTGCTATTGTCTTTCCTTTATTTCTCCATCCCTTTAGGATTCTGGACATGCACACACAAAAACCATCTTTCAAGCTACCAGGACCAAGATCCAAAGAGTGATTAGCCACCAGAGATCTAGCTTTTATGCACAGCATTTAATTGTTGCACTACAGAGCCACTCAACAGACTGATATTTTAATTTTAACTACGCCTTAAGCTCCAAAGCTGGTTGTAATTTTAGTTAGTTTTAGTACTATAGTTAGGGTTAACAGGAATCTTGCTGAAATTCTTTTTTTTTGCTTTTAGGTTTTGCTCTAGGGCATGTGTGCTTGCCAAAGACAGAGAAAGAGGGAAAGTGAGAAATTGTCCTCCGGAGTAGATGGTCATGCCACAATCCCTTCTCCTCCATTTTCCTCTTAGAATTTTGGGCAGGTATCCACCTGCACCCAGGATGATTTTCAAGCCGCCGGGTCCAGAACTTGAACCATGGAGTTGGTTATATGAAATCCAACCAGCTCAACCTCCATGCCACCTGCTGGCCTTCAAAATACTTTTAACAAACATAAAATTTTACAAATGATGTTTAAGAGATTTATATAATACATTTAAAATAGTTTTGCTGTACTATTTAGATCTTTTGGATAATTAAACAAAATAGAATGACTCCTTATATATCTTTAATAGCACTTTTTTTTCTTTTTGCTACAGGGCACATATGCTCACTAGAGAAAGGCAGAGACAGAGACAGAGAGAGGGAAAGTGAGAAATCACCCCTAAGGGGATGGCCATGCCACAGTCCCCTATGCTCTTATTCTTGGGATTTGGGGCATTTATGCACATGTATTCAGCATGATTCTCAAGCCCCAGTGTCTGAGACTCAAACCAAGGGAGATGGCTATGTGAGATCCAGCTGCCGAATCAACATGACACCAGCTGGCACTCACTATTTGATATTAGTTATCTTTGCACATTTTTGTTTGTATAACAGTAAGGTTCTTGGTGGTAGAATATAATCGGCACTGATTCACTGAATGACTAAATGGACAAACATCCAATGAGACTATGGGAGAAGAGAGATGTAGCAGACCTGCTTTCATATATGCAGTGTAAAGGTATGCAAGTATAAAAAGTAATCCAACTATGCTTTTATATAATGACTGAGTATATTAAAAAAAAACACCCTAGTAAAAAATCATTTAGATAACACATGTGCTCACACATGAGTGTGTAAATTATGTAAACAAATGGAGAAAAAAGTACTAAATAAAACATATACCAAAATAATAATAGGAGTTATTATTCACAAAAAACTGTGATTCAAATAAGTATGTGGGGAGGGATGGGGGCTTATATTATTTATATGTTGATTTTTTTGCAAAGAAATACATATTATGCAATTCAAAACTATTAGAGAAATGAAACACAACATAAGACCCTGGCATAAAATCAAGAGACTTTCTAGGTGTAACTTGCTGTGTTATTAGTAACAAGTATATTAACTTCTCTTGATTTCATTTCTCTTGATTTCATTTCAAGTTTTCCCGCTTATAAAATGTGCAAGTAGGAGACTGATCTCTAAGTTTTCTCTCTCTGTCTCTCTCTCTGTATATATGTGTGTGTGTGTGTGTGTATTATTTTTTTTTAGAGAGAGATTTTTTTGTTGCTATAGGACGTGTGTGCTCACCCCCAGGGGGTATGATCATGCTGCATTCCTTTCTTTCATTTTCCTCTCAGGATTTTGGGCACACATGCACATGAGCCCACCATGAATGTTAACCCACTGGGTCTGAGACTTGAATTGCAGTCGATTACATGGGAGTCCAGCGACCTAGAAGACAACACAGAAGGCCAGCACTGTGGGTCAGTAGTTAAGGGAGTCAGATTCCACATGGCTAGTGGAATAGTTCAAGTCTCAGCTCCTGTGGCTTGAAAAACAGTTTGGGCATGTGTATGTACCTGCCCCAAATCCCAACAGGATGGAGAAATGGAGAAGGGATTGTAATGTGATCTTGTCTCATTAGTGAGTGCTTTCTACCTCTCCCTCTTCCTGGCAAGTGAATGCACCCTCTGTCAAATTACTGAAATAAAGAAAAAGAAAGAGAAAGACAACACAGAACAAGAATAAGTCTAGGGGCCGGGAGGTGGCATGGTGGCTAAGTCCACTGGACTCCATGGTTCAAATTCTGGATCTGGCAGTTTACTTTCTCACTCTCTCTCCCTCTCTTTCTGTACCTCTCTAGTCAAATTAAAATAAATAAATAAATAAAGCTAAATAAAATAATTATTTTTAAAAAAGAGTAAGTCTATAAAAGGGAAACTTTTTTAAAAAGTAGATGATAAATGAGCTTTTAAACAAAGAAGAGAAAAGAAATCAGTACTCATCTGTTTGAAAAAGAGAATGTTGGCTAAGTATGTAACACTGAAGAAGCCTTCTGGACACAAGGAATATTGTGAAGATAACTAAAATGTTTTTTTTTTTTTTGTAAACTATTTTTTAAAATACAATTAATGTGTGCAACAGATACTTTACCCATCTTCATTTCTCCAGGTCGTGCTTCATCTTTTAAATTCGGGGATGGAAGGAAGAATGTGATGATCAGGGATAAAGAATATGATGAGGATCAGGAATGTCTGTTGAATACATGTCCATTTTTTTTTCTTTTTTAAAAGATGTATTTTTAAACAGTATATTCAAAGAGGCATGCCCCAAGGCAAAACATCTACAGAAAAATGTCTTGTCGCAAGATAGAATGGTACTAGGATGGTGGCCACAGCAGTGTGGAGACAGCATTTGTGTACAGTATATGTGTGTATGTGTGTGTGTAAAAGAAAGAGACAGAGACAGAGAATGAATGAGAGTGAGTACTAAGGAAGGAGAGTAGAAAAGCGGTATTAACTAGAACTGCTCCACAAAGAGTATGGTGTGAGTTGGAAATCAGTCAAGTCCTTTCAATTGTAATATTTCTTGCATCTGTCCTCTCTCCTCTCATTCTGTTAATGAAGCCCTCACTTCCAGTTTCCTGTTTTATGGTGATTGTAGTTTATTATACATTCTTTATGACGAGTCACTTCCTATCCTCAGTCTATGTCAAGACAACTGTTTTTACCAGTTGTGCACAATAATTTAAAAACTCAAACATAAGCTTAACAAGTCAAATCTGTATCTATCTGTAATTGTCTCTAATGTAATTCTCTTTCTTATATTCCCACATTCCTAAATGGAATGGACTTGACTGCAGAAAAAACTACTGCCCAGGAATTGTAAATGTCCCTGCATGTGTGTGCACCTATCATTTGTACAGCAAAAGCATTCGAGAATAACAACCTTCAGGGAAAAGTCCAAATTTCAAGCTGACCTCAACATAACTTTTTGGCCACTACTTTTTTTTTTCATCAGTTCTACAAAATGGGCTCATCCACAGTGGGTTGATTATCATTCTCAAAACATGCCATATATTTACAAGCCTTTGAATATCCTTGCTCTTCCTTCCCAATTACAGCTATGAACATTCTTTTTTAAGCTACATTATTCTAAAAAGATCCTTCCTGCAGACAGAGCCTGATCATAGTAAATAGAATTATTTCTATGTCTACACCTCCCTATCACCACTCATGAACTCCAAACTTTAAGGTAGACCTTGTGTTTCGTTCAGTCAGTTTAATCTAAGCACATTGCCTGCCTGCCCAGTATTCCATCAATTGTAGTTTGAATGGAAATAGAACAAAGAAAAGCAATAACAAAACCTCTGTCTATAAGGGATATTAAGGAACTCTCTGGCTGTTTATAAGATTGATTTATTTAAGCTATTCCATAAATATCTCCTATTTTAAAGAATCTTTAAGGGAAAAAAAAACATGTAATTTCCACTAGCAGCACTTTTCTATATTAGACAGCCCTTATTAAAAGTTTTCTCATAATGGAGGAAAAGGGATTGCAGCATGGCCATCCCTCCTGGGGGGTGATTTCTCACTTTCCTTCTGTCTCTGTCTCTCTGGCAAGCACACGCACCCCAAGGCAAAAACCTCTAAAAAAAAAAGTTTTCTCATAAACAAGAAATTCTTATAAAATTATGCAAAAAGATGCCTTGTCAAAATACTAATTTTATACTACTAATTAGGGTCCTCTAAGTAGCATTATAATTTAGTTAAGAAAACATGTGTTAGGACATTCTCAATTTTACTAGTGTGTCTATCATTAAACTGATTTAATAATTACAGTATTCTCTTGCCTTTTTTTTGTTTAGTTTATTTGTTTCCTCCATGAAAGAGGGAGAGAGAGAATAAGAGGAGAGAAATAGAGACCCCTCCAACAAGGTCTTCACACTGTGACCCACTCTAGTCTCAGCCAGTCTAGATGGGCATATGTGCAAGCACTCAGTGTGCTCAAGGAAATCCTGGGATAGGAACCCAGAGCCTTTCCAAAGTGGTCTACTTGCACCAACCCCGGCTCTTCCTTTTGTTTGTTTGTTTGATTTTTCCTTTTTGTTTTTTAATGCAAAGAACTTGCTCATACACTTTTCTTTTCCTATTTGCTACTGACACTTTATTATATTATAGTTTATGGTCATAAGGATTGATTGGATCTCCAGTTGGAATATACAAAACTCTCTGATAATCTTAAAAAGCCCCCCAAATCTCTGTGGAATCCACAAATATCCCTTTCTCCTAATAAGAAAGATGGCAAAGTTCTCTAGATTTCCTATAAAAATGCATCACACTTGGGACCAGCAGTTAGTGTAATGGCTATGTCACTGAACTCCCATGTAGCCGACCAAGGTTCGAGTCCCAGACTCGGTGGCTTAAACTCACGCTGGGCGCATGTGTGTGCATGCCCAAGATCCCGAGAGGAGAATGGAGGAGAAGGGATTGCGGCATGGCCATCCTCCCCGGGGGGAGGGGGTTGATATCTTGCTTTTTATCTCTCTGTCTCTCTCTGTCTTTCTGGTGAGCGCACATGCCCTATAGCAAAAACCTCTCCAAAAAAATAAAAATGAAAAAAAAGCATCACTCTTGGCAACTGAGACTAAAATGCCTGCTTTAGAGGTCTGAGAACATATTAGTATTTGAACAGCAATGGAGTTTTTTTTATTTGCTATATGTATATGCTCTTCAACACATCCAGTAAATCCTCAAGGACTCCAAGGAGCCTCTGGGAGATGAGGCATGAAATCCAGGAGAAAGCACTAAGAGAAATTCGATAATATGAAGCAATGGGAATGAGTTGGGGGGATTCCATGAAATCTAGGAAGCTACATGAACTCCAAAAAGGAGTGGGAACCTAAGTAGACAAATTATCTTCTTGAGAGGTAGAATTATAAATGAAGAAGGATATGGAGAAGAGTTTCAGAATCCCAGAGGGATAAATCACAGTGAAATAAAATGAATAAGAATTTTCTGATTTCAATACCTAACAATTTTTGAAATACTTCATGAAACAGATCCGTTATACGCTTAAGTCTACAACGTTTCAGGAGATAAAAAAAGCTAGTCATAAGTCTAAATATGAAGCTATAAAATAATTCACTTAAAAACTTTTTATTTCTTCCAACTATGGAGAAGAAAAAAAAAACACAAGAAAATTCACAAGTTATTTCATATAATTAACTTAAGCTAATTAGAAGCTTATTAGATTTGACATTAAAAATAGACTTTCAGACCAGCAGATGGTGTAGTGGGTGCTTGCTGGACTACCACATGGCCATCTGTGGTTTGAGTCCCAGGCCTGGTGGCTTGAAAATCATCTGGATGTATGTGCATGTGTGCCCAAGATCCCAAGGGGAGAATGGAGGAGAAGGGATTGAAGTGTCGGCCATATCCCTGGGGATGAATTCTCATTTACCCTTCACTGTCTCCATCTCTCTCTGGCAAGTGCACATGCCCTAAGGCAAAAATCTCTAAAAAAAAAAAAAAAAACTT
>NW_006205727.1:3568809-3573376 GCF_000334495.1 Tupaia belangeri chinensis
CTCTCTCTCTCTCTCTCTGGTCAAATTTAATAATAATAATAAATGTTTTTAAAAAGTTATAAGAAGTTATTAGACTTATACTAACATATTCAATAATATATATTGAGCATTATATAGTGTGGGATTAGAAAAAAAGTAGAGTCTCTTGCCTTCAAAGAGCTCATACTTCTTTTTTTTTTTTTTGGAGAGGTTTTCTCTATAGGGCACGTGCGCTCGCCAGACAGACAGAGAGAGACATAGAGACAGAAAGCAAGAAATCATCCCCCAGAGGGGATGGTCACACTGCAATCCCTTCTCCTCCATTCTCCTCTCGGGATCCTGGGCACGCACGCACACGTGCCCGGTGTGAGTTTTAAGCCACTGGGTCCGGGACGCGAACCGCGGTCGACTGTGTGGGAGTCCAGCGACACAGCCATTAAGCTAACTGCTGGCTTCCAAAGAGCTCATACTTCTGTAAAGAAATGAGAACTTTAAAAAAAAAATTTCATAAGGTGTGTGCTTTCTGGAGAGACAGATTGAAAGGAAGAGAAAGTGACAGTGAGAAAGCACCTCCCTGGGGGCATGGCCATGCCATAATCCCTTCTCTTCTATTCTTCTATCAGGATTTTGGGAATGCATGCATACACACCTGGTACATTTTTCCTTTGGGGGGAGAGATTTTTGCTATAGAATGTGTGAGGTTGTCTGAGAGACAGAAAGCAAGAAATCACGCCCCAGTCCCTTCTCCTCCATTCTT
This sequence comes from Tupaia belangeri chinensis, assembly GCF_000334495.1. Lineage (NCBI taxonomy): Eukaryota > Metazoa > Chordata > Mammalia > Scandentia > Tupaiidae > Tupaia > Tupaia belangeri. Next base: position 3,569,546 of record NW_006205727.1, read on the forward strand.
CTCTTGGGATTTTGGGCATGCATGTACACATGTCCGGCATGAGTTTTAAGCCACTGGATCCAAGACTCAAACTGCAGTCAAGTACATGAGAGTCCAACAACATAACCATTATACACCATCTGCTGGTCCCCGCTGGTACGTTTTTCAGATTATGGGGTCCAGGATGCCAACGGTGTAGTTGGCCATGTGGGATCCAGCTGCCTTAATTACCATGCCACTTGTTGGCCTAGGAATGGGTACTTTTTGTTTTAGACATATGTGCTTTTTGTTTTGTTTTGTTTTGGCAATAGGGTACATGTGCTCACTGCACAGACAGACAAAGCAAGAAATCACCCCCCACACACCCCACCCTCCCACCACCTCACCCCACCCCACCCCCGCCAGAGGAATGGCCATACTGCAATCCCTTCTCCTTTCTCCTCCATTCGCCTCAGGATTTGGGGCATGTACATACACACACACCTGGAGTGAGTTCCAAGCCACCGTGTCTGGGACTTGTACTGCTGTCAACCACATGGGAAAACAGTGCTTTAACTGTTAGACCATCTGCTGGCCCATCTATGTTCAATTTTAACTTTCTGCCCTTTTCTAATTTTTTTTTTTTTTTTTTTTGTTTTTATTTTTCCCTTTTTTAATTTTTTTTTTTTTTTTTTTTTTTTTTTTAGTAGAAGACTCAGACTTAACAGAAAGACAAAGCAAGAGAGAGAGAGAAAGAAAAGAGACCCTCCATTTTTCCCTCCTTTTGAGATTTTGGGCATGCACATATATATACTCAGCATTTCTGAAGCCAGACGTGGAACTCTAACTGCCAGTCAGACATGTGGCACTGGCTTACCCCTATGCCTTAAATTTTAAGTTTTGTACCTCCTGTTCTCTCTTGATATTTGCTAATTAATTCTAATATTTAGGCATTTCTAATTGCTAATTAAAAAAATATTAGTGGTATCAAAAGGGGAAAATGTCCTGCCTTTCCTAGAGCTGCAGAAAAAAGAATTCTATTTCATATCATAAAACTTCCCTTTGGGCTAAATAGAGGGCATAAATAAATGGTGGCTAAGGCATCTGGATCCCACATTGCTAGCTGGCTCTGTGGTTTGAGCCCTGGACCCAGCAGCTTGAAAAACATGCTGGGCATGTTGTATGCACATCCAAGCTTCTGAGAGGAGAATGGAGAAGGGACTGTGGCATGATTTGTCACTTTCCCTCTTTCTCCATATCCGGTGCGCATGTATCTTACAGAAAAACTAACAAAAACAAACAAAAAAAACCGGTTCTTTCACATATTATTCCAAAGCAGTCTTATCAGACACCTGGGTATCAGTGTTGCTATATCTCATGAAAATAACTTAGAACTTTTTAAGTGTCTAGTTCTGATTAGTTATCTGACTTAATAACTTATGGCCTTACTAATAATATTTAAGGGCTGGCCCCATGATGCAGGCATCATACAATGCTCAAATGAAGCCAGATTCTACATGGTGACTGTGGTTCAAATTCCCAGCCCAGTCAACCTGAAACACACAAGACACCACTGTAAATGCTCAAGATCCAATAGGCCGGAGGACTATAAGAGAGGGATCATGAGATTCTGAGGAAGGTTCTCATCTCTCTCTCATGTGTGTACACACATTCTATCATAAATAAAAGTGGAAAAAATTTAAATAGGATCCAGATGTGATGGCTAGCATTGCTAAGATGCTGTGTTTTGCAAACTGAGACCATATGGGAAGCCTGAATTTGATTCCTGGTTCAACCTAAAGTTGGGGCACTGTGGTATGTACCTGTAATCCCAGTGACTTAACGTGAGAGGCTGAGCTAGGAAGACAGAGAGCTTGAGGCCAGCCTGGACAACATATTGAGACCATGTCTGAAAAAGAGCAAGGGGTGGTGGTACACACATATAGTCCCAGTAGGGAGGCTGAGACAGGGGATAGCAGTAGCAATAGCAAGACCCTGTCTTTTTTTTTTTTTTTTTTTAAGAGAGAGATTTTTGCTACAGGGCATGTGTGATGTGTGCTCACCAGAGAGAAACAGAAAGAAATCACTCCCCCATGGTGGATAGCCACATTGCAATTCCTTCTCCTTCATTCTCTCACCTGACGTGAGTTTTAAACTGGGACTCGAACCATGGTCGATTACATGGGAATCCAGCAATGTAACCATTAGGCCATCTGCTGATCCCAAGACCCTGTCTTAAAAAAAAGAGAGAGAAATTTGGACTTCTAATTTCCAAATAGCAAATCTCTTAAGCTGACTAAAAAAAAAAAAAAAAAAAAAAAAAATTGCACATCCCTTTTCTTGCACATATATGGTCACAACAATCATATTTTTGATTATGTGTTTCTTATTTAAAGAGTTTTAATTGTTTAATCCTGTTTAAATTACTAGATGTTATGTGCAAAACACTTGTAATATCAAAAGTGGTAATTGAGAAAAAAATTGGCTTCTTGATATGTACCTGGTTTTCAACACAGGGTAGTAACGTTTTGCTTTCTCCATACTATTCCTAGGTACTATGGATTGCACATCTCTGCTAAAGCTCATGCTGAAACGTGGCTGTCACTGGGGTGGTATTAAGAGGTGGGGCCAAATGAAAGGTGCCTGGGTCATGAGGGCTATACCCTCATGGGTTACTATAAAAGAGCCTTGCCTTGCTCACTCACATGGTAGTGCCCTCTCAGACACCCTCAGCTATGCTATGATGCATCATGAAGGCCCTCACCAGATGTCAAAGGAACTTTCAGGAGATACCAAGCAGATGCCAGAGCTGTAGCTTTGGACTTGCCAGTCTCTGGGACTGTAAGAAATAAATTTCTTGTCATTGTAAATTATCCAGTTTATGTTATTGTTATAGCAACAGAAAATGATCTAAGACACTAGGTGGCAGAAAGTGCTATCTTTACCTGAGATTATGCTTTATTTAGCAGAAGTCATAACTAATTCTCCTCAAACTTTTGGGTAATTAATTGTAGACAACTGTAACAATAAATTTTCCTCATTTCTGGAGGAGCTAAAATATCTGTAAGCCCTTGTAAGTCTTGTTATGGCTACTATAAAATATTGTTATTCTTACTAAACTAAGGCTGTGGTGATTTCTTGTCCACAGGTGTCATTGATCTTATCTTTATGCACCCACTGGTTTTCTCTGCTAACTCATTTACTCTTCTTCACAATCAGGCTACAAATTCAACAAATGATAATTAGTGAATAAATAAAACCATCTCCCTTGGTAGCCCTCTTAAACATTCAGGTTAATATTACATATTTATTGTTCATAAGAATAGGTTTTAGGTTTTAGTAATTATGTGTACTTTTTTTTTTTTTTTGCTATAGGGTGCGTGCACTCACCAGACAGACAGAGAGAGACAGAGAGACAGAAAGCGAGAAATCACCCTCCAGGGGGGATGGCCATGCTGCAATCCCTTCTCCATTCTCCTCTTGGGATCCCGGGCACAAATGCACACGCGCCCAGTGTGAGTTTAAGTCACCGGGTCCGATACTCGAACTGCGGTAGACTATGTGGGAGTCCAGCGACATAGCCATTACACTAACTGCTGGTCCCATTATGTGCACTTTTGTAGGACTGTTGGCAAGTCTTTATTGTGGCGTGGTGGTTAAGGGCACTGGACTCCCACTATGGCTAACCATGTTGAGTTCTGTACCTGGTGGCTTGATTTCTCACTTTCCCTCTCTCTCTCTCACTCTAGCTCTGTCCCTCTCCAGACAAATTAAAAAGAAAAAAGAAAAATAAAATAATAGCAATCAGTCTATTTTTCTTTCTTTCTTTCCTTTTTTTTTTTTTTTTTTTGGGAATTTTCTCTGTAGGCAACG
>NW_006205727.1:3573622-3585169 GCF_000334495.1 Tupaia belangeri chinensis
GGAGAGGTTTTTGCTATAGGGCACGTGTGCTCGCCAGACAGACAGAGAGAGACAGAGAGACAGAAAGCAAGAAATCACCCTCCAGGGAGGATAGCCACTCCACAATCCCTTCTCCTCCTTTCTCCTCTCGGGATCTTGGGCACGCACGCACACGCGCCCTGTGTGAGTTTTAAGCCACCGGGTCCAGGATGCGAATCGTGGTTGACTACGTGGGAGTCCAGCTACATAGCCATTACGCTAACTGCTGGTCCCTAGCAATCAGTCTATTGATAATAATCAGGCACTATACTTTATAAAAAATAGAATGCAAAAGGAGCTTATTAAGTACTACAGATTTTTCAAAGCCTTTGCTATTCCCGATCTAGACAGAATAACATCTAAATTAGATCCTAAGGAAACTGAACCAAAGTGATCAGATATACTGCCTATTTTTCTTAAGAAATCTTCAGCAAGCAGACTGAACGTTTTTAGGTTAGTTAGTATAATACATTGCCTAAACCTCACCTAAGGGAGCCTTTTCAAGTTCTCCTGACTACTTGTCAGGTGCAAAGTTCTTCCTTCTGTCTTGAATCTCTGCTCTTATGTTTAATATGTTCATCTTACCTATTAAACAATTATTAATTTATTATTATTATTATTTTTGGAGAGGTTTTTGCTATAGGGTGCGTGCGCTTGCCAGACAGATAGAGACATAGAGACAGAAAGCGAGAAATCACCCCCAGGGGGGATGGTCACGCCGCAATCCCTTCTCCATTCTCCTCTCGGGATCTTGAGCACGGATGCACACGCGCCCGGCGTGAGTTTTAAGCCACCAGGTCCAGGACACGAATTGCGGTTGACTACATGGGAGTCCAGCGACATAGCCATTACGCTAACTGCTGGTTCCCAACAATTATTAATTTTTTTTTGACACAGTGCCTAGAAGAATATTTCTCGAATACTTCTCACTTGAGTGGTGCAGCTTACAGCAAGCTTCTTGCAGTACTGACACTATCTAGACAGCTGGCATATCTTCTGTCCATCCCTGAGCTTTTATGAAGGAAAATTCAATCTCATACTTCAGATACACCCCAAAAACCTTCCAGACTTATTTCAAGTGAGTCCTTTATGAAACAAGTAAAATCTCTAAAAGACAACACGTAACTTGCCCATCAATAGTAAGATCTTGCCCCTGATTTTTTTCCCCCCAAAGGTAGCATGAGCGAGAACCTTCCAATAGGATTTGGTCACTCAGCATCCTCTTTTTATTCCATTTCTCCATCATGTCAGGATGGACATGTATGCATATGCTCAGCATGTTTTTCAAACTGCTAGCCTGAGAGATCCAAACCAGAGTGGGATTCAGTTAGCTCCCTTTGCATAGAACTTAACTGCAACACTATAGGGCGGAACGTGCTGGTTCCTAACTAGATTGTAATTTGTCTTCCTCGAAGTGCAGTAGAACATTTGCTCTCAGGTCTTGGGGTTTGGTCTTGGCCACTTCTGAACCAAGTACAGACTACAGAACTTCTAAGGCTGATCTACTACTCTAAAAACCTTTCTGGAAGGAACTTACTTAATCACTTTGTTCTTGGAAAATAAATCCTTATTTAAGACCTATTACAAGTGAAAGCAAGACTGCTGATCTCTGTCATCAAAGATTGGCAAAGAAACACTGCTAGAGATGCAAAGTGTATGACACTGAGTAAGCACTCTGAGAGCTGTCTATTGCCACCTGGTTTAGTCTGTTTGGGCTAATATAACAAAATACCATAGGCTGAGTGGCTAATGAACAACAGAAATTTATTCCTTACAGTTCTGGAGGCTGGGAAGTCCCAGATCAAAGCACTGGCAGATTAACTGTTTAGTGAGGGTCCACTTTCAAATTACCCCTTCAAGAGTCCCACCTCCTAATACCATACCCTTGGGAGTTAAGAATTTCAACATATGAAGGGGTGGGGGGGACTTAAATCACAGCACTATGTTAACTTTCCTGAACTTCCTGGTTTTGTTACTGAGTCTCAATTACAAAGTATGAAACATCTATTACCAAAGACCGAGTAAACTTAACTTTGCTAAAAAGAATGGGCCTATACCTACCTGCTGCTCCTATACTCTTAAGTACAGCAACTCAAGTTACAACAATACATTCCTTGTATGCTAGATGTGTTGTCATTTACTAAAAAACAGTAAGAGATACCTGTACCATATCAATGCCTTTACCTTCTGAATAGGTGCAGTGTGTGATAGCTAGAGGTAAAACCCTTTAATGCTCAGAGTATAACAATAGTTTATCACAGAAAAATCTAGGGGAAAATAAGTATGTTTTCCATTTAGTAATTGATGTCCGTGTTCCATACAGTTGATGGAAAATAACCTGCTTATGCAAGGTTGCACTAAAAAAAAGCTACCTGTTTTTGTTGTTAGGAGTGCATGTGCTAGCCAGAAAGAGAGGGATAGGAGAAAGCACTGCCCATGGGGAATGATCATGCTGCAATCCTTTCTCCTCTACCTATCCCTCACTTGAGGATGTTTTGCATGCACGCACACATGTTGGCATGCTTCTTAAGCCACTAGGTCTAGGACTTGAACAGTGGGGCTATATGGAATCCAGATGCTGTAATCACTGGGCCATGGAGCCAGCTTGCTTCCTGTTACTCTGATTCTGGATAAAATCTCCAGCTTTAGAAAGAGAATATGAAAACTAACAAAAATGTTTGTTGAGCCCATGCTCGTCCTACCCATACACATTTGACCTGGCTTGGTATATTTTAATGGTTCCCACGGGGTGACATAGTCATACCTGTGAAACACAATGGTTTGTGGAATGAACAATCTCATCGAGTGAGGTTATATACAATCTTAAAAAGATGAGAAACTTTTAAAATAAGGTAACAATAAATCTACCTCTCTAAATCTGATCACTACTGAGATAGCCACTGTAACTTAAGGCCTACAAAATTACACAGCACAGATTTTAATTTAGTCAGAGAGAAGGATGTATGTTTGTTCTTACTGGCCAGGAATGATGCTCCTATATTCCTGACAATTTAAGCCACTTCAAAAATAATTTACCAAGCCATGCCATACTGAAAGCTAGGACCTATTTGGCTGGTAACCTGTTAGAGAGTATGTATGTATGTATGTATGTATAACCATAGAGCATGTAAGCTTGCAAGAGAGACAGAGAGAAGGAAAGTGAAAAATCATCCCCAGGGCAGCTGGCCATACCACAATCCCTTCTCTTCTATTCTCCTCTTAGGATTTTGGGCACACATGCACATGTGCCTGGCATGATTTTTAAGCTGCCAGACCTGGGATTTGAAACGTGGTTGGTCATGTGGGAGCCTAGCACCTTATCCACTATGCCACCTGCTTGCAGAGCACTTAACAGCTATAATATTGTAGAAGGTATTGTAGAGAGACTAGAAATGTTAGCATACACACATACATATAGCAGTAGTATGTATAAAATTATTACGTAAGTTGTAGCCTTAAAAGACTCATATGTTCTTCTTGGTTACAAAGGAAGTTGTATACATTGGCAAAGAAAATCTTAGAATAAGTGATAAGAGTTCATATAGATTCTAATTTAAGATGAAGTACTGGCTAAGGTACCCTAGATCTCATATTTGAGCTCAGTTTTCCCAATAATTCTCTAAAGAAAGGCCTTTTAGCCTGCTCGAATATAATTCTATTTTTCTTTTGCTTATTTTCTATCACTTTCATTGCTCAATGATTTCTGCTTAAACTTTTATATACTATTCTTTAAATTATAAATGATTCAGATAAGTTTATAGTGTTATGCATATTTGCTTAGGAACTAACTTGATTCTGGAAATTGGATTTTATTAGCAAGACAGAATGCTTAGTGGGAAAAGCCCTGATTTGGGAGCCAGGAGGTTTTTAGTAAAATGCTTACGTTTTATGAATGAGATCAATGTAGAACTTAAATCAAGCACATCTGTCTAATTATTGGAGCCTCCGTAAAGCACATGTTTTCTCTCAAATTTGCCCTTTCCCTTTGGTTCATTCAATAGAGTAGGCCAGAAGAGAAAATCTTAATGTTAACACATATGATGAGTCACTTACCTCTCCTTGCCCCCAAAACAATTCATAGAATTGTAGATTTAAAATAATAATTATGCACACAAGGATTTAATTACCCAAAAAAGTGCATAGAATTAATAAATGCATTACTAATATCTGCTGAGCAATTTGTAATATTCAGATTAGTACTGAATTAGTTTAGCATTTTTTTAAAAAAGGTTATGCTATACCATAGTCTGAAGTAGTATCTTTAAAGTTCCAATTATGCATTTTGCCTACTAATAAGCTACAAGAATCTTGAGATGGGATAAAGGAGATCTGGATGATTTCTATAAAGCAAGGTCTGGGTCAATGCCCAGGTACCTATTTCTCAGAAACTGCAGCAATCGCAGCAGATTAAGTAGGCACAAAGAAAAGGAAGATGGCAGTGTGACCTGACTATACCATTGAAAAATTGTGATGAATGTCACCTATGAACACAGTTCATACTGGTACTCACAAAACGATAAACAGTTCATATATAAGTTGAGTATCCTCTATCCAAAATGCGTGGGATAACAGTATCTGATACTGAATTTTGGAATATTTTCACACACACAATGAAGCATCTTGGACATGGGATCCAAGTCTAAGGATGAAATTCATTTATGTTATATATTCATTTTACACAATCTGAATACAATTTTACACAATAGTTTTGTATTACAGCATTTTGAATATGGCTCATCACATGAGGTCAGGTGTAGAAATTTCTGCTTGTGGCTTCATGTTGGCATTCAATAAGTTTCAGATTCTGGAGTATTTTGGATTTTGGGATTAAAAATGTCCAAGCTCTATATCCCTAGGTATTCTCCAATTAGTTAGTTGAAGAATTATATTTGGAGCCCATTTTTAATTAGTGTAATCACTTTTCCATAGATTTTCAATAGAGGGTAAACAAAAAAATAGTTGTATATTTAATCTAAATTTTTCTATATGAATCTATCATACTCAGATTTGTAGAAATAGAAATAGATTTTTCTTGTTTATTATAATTCTTTCAATCTGATGAACTGAAGGGGTATTCCTTAACTAAAATTTCAAAATATTTTATCCTAAAGAGCAGTAATATACAAAATACAAAGCAGCATCTGAAGCAATTCTCTAAACTTACCACTTGGTTTTAGTAAATAGAGCTTTAACTTTTGGGTCATAGGGTCCTTTAAGACGTCCATGCCTGCTGAGATCTTCTCCATAAAGTGACTCATTTTATTTCACAGGGTTTAAGGATTTCCTGAACACCATAAACAGAATGCAATTTGACTCTTATCTAGCTGGAACTATACTATTTCAAATGTCTGTTTGAGAATAGAACAATTTCCTGCATTCCTAACCTAAAGAAAAGAAAGCTTCTCTCCAGTTTCCAGAGAAATAAGAGGACCATCATTTAACTTTTTGATCAGCCTTGAAAGCTATTAGTAAGATATGTCTTGAAAAGGAGTTAAAATTAATGGAGTAATATTTATTTAGGCTACCAATAATCACCAATGGCTAAATATTATTCAAATTAGTTCTATTAATAAGAGGGAAATTTGGTTGTAAAAATGTAGCGCAATACTCTAAAATTTTCAGCTTCATTTAAAATACTGAAAGGCACTGTAGTTAACTGCAAAATAAGTTCTTTTGTACTCTTGAAGAACTATCAATGTTTCTCATGTACATTAACACAAAGTTATTCTAGAATACTTTTGAGTTCTACATACTACAACTCATGTTAAAGAATGACAATAATACCTCTAAAAAAACTGTTTTCACTGAGTAGTTGGTTAAAATTTCCCTTAATGTACATCAATAAGCTTCAACGATTTACATTGGCCTTGGCTGAATTTCCATTTTGATGCTATATACTAACAGTTTGTGATATGTTTTCAGAGAGAAAGAAAAGTTATTATTAAGTCAATACCACTTGACTCATGTAGTTATGGAGAAATTGTATATATTTTTATGAAACCTAATTATTACACAGTTTTGCATTTCAGCTTAATTCCTATTTTATTGTTTCATCAACAAGACTGCCAACTCCTTAAGCTTTACAGCTAGTCAATAATTAAATCTGCATTAGAAACAGAATTAATTCATCTTTGGGGTTTAATTTTTTTTAATTAATAGCAAAGTGCAATGTCAAGAAGAGTCAATGTACCAAAAAATCGAAACAGAAAATCGAAATTCATTAAAATAATTTCTGTTTGTTGTTCAGTAGTTTATTTTTTACATTGGCTGAACATTCCCTTGCCTTTTCCATAATTAAAAAGTTAATTATTGGAACCATATTTTTTGTGGATCTGAGTTTTCAAAGAATGTGATTTAAATGCTTGTTATTAACATTATTAAAACACCATGAGTAACAGTAATCCAAACACTGATACTAACGCTAATGTGATACTGTTTGGTACATAATTGCATTTAATTACTCTTATTCTAAACAGAGTTTTGAATTTAACTATTAAAGATTTTGTCTAAATATTAAAAATTAAGAACCCTATGGTCTGAGTATTTCATTATAACCTTTTAAAGCTAGCAGTTAAGAAAAATCTAGAACTGGAGCGTAATTTCCTTGAGAGTCAAGTCATTATCCCTTCCTCCAGCTCTTGCCCAAAGTAGGCATTCAATAGACATTTATTTACTCAGTAATTTAGCAATCTACAATGATAAAAATAGTTCCTTAGTTTAGTATTTATATTTTCCAAGTTTTCATAAGTTACTAGATTCTAAAAAGCCTTGACATACCATAAACTGTGTAATAAGCACAATTTGGGGACTACTTTTCAGTGATTAAAATAGATGAAATAAATAAGAACACACAAATATAGCACATTAAACTCATCAATTTTAAAAATTCAGGATTATATAAATGACCTAAACAACCAATACACCAACTCTGTTCAAAAGCACACTTGGAAATGCTTCCAGGAATATTATTAAAATTGCCTAAAATTTAATATTTTAGTTACTAAGTCTTATTAAAAGGTCATTTTAATTAAAAATGATCATTTATTTTAAAAAAACACACTGGACTTATGTACAAAGAATAATGTTTAATATGTAGTGAAAAGAAACAAACCTTATCAGATCTTCTTTTTCAGTCAAATCATTTATAAATCTGTCTACTGCAAATTCAGAGTATGTGCATTAAGATTACCCTAATTCGCAGTAGGATAAACTATTTTTTCACCTTTTAAAAATTTAGCTAGGGATACTTCTTAAAATCAGGCTTAGAGTATGTACATTAAGATTATCTTAATCTGCAGTAGGATAAACTACTTCCTCACCTTTTAAAGCTTCATTACCAATACTCTACTTAGGATCACCATCAGAATGCAAACGCCTGGGATGATTTGATATTGTAATCTAATTTTCAAATAATACAAGTAAGTTCATGTAAAAAAGTATGCCAGTTGTCCAGAACCAGCAGTTAGCGTAATGGCTATGTCCCTGGACTCCCACGTAGTCGACCGTGGTTCGCGACCCGGACCCAGTGGCTTAAAACTCATGCCTGGCACATGTGCATGCGTGCCCAAGATCCCGGGAGGAGAAGGGATTGTGGCGTGACCGTCCCCCCTGGGGGGTGATTTCTTACTTTCTGTCTCTATGTCTCTGTCTGTCTGGCGAGTGCACACGCCCTATAGCAAAAATCTCTCAAAAAAAAAATGTATAGCAGTTGTTATAAAGAAAAGAGCAGCAAGCCATGAAAGCATTTTTTACATCTTATCAATAGGTCCTTTCTTAATGTCATCTTTAGAGAAAAAGTTAACTTCAATAGCCTTCTTCAACCAACTAAACCATTTTTTTTCAACTTTATTCTAAAATCCAAAAGTTTCTCTAAGCGTTGACAAATTATTTCAACTTTTGTAATCATATGCATGACTTGTTTGATTTTAAATAATAACACAAATGATAAGAATCAGACTTATGTAAAACATTAACTTCCAATTATTGTGTGTGAAATCTGCAGTTACTATTAAAAACAATAATGTGTCCACCCTTTCCAATCAGGAAGGCTTTGTCATAATTTTTCAGAAAAGTAAACTACACAAATTGAGTTTCAACAATTTTCACTGTTACTAGTAATTTTCATAGGAATAGCTTCCATTAATGTTTGACAATACTGAACTACATTTTATTTTACATGTTATCAAATTAGCTGGCGAATATCTGTTGTAAAACTGTCAGCACATTGCTAACATTTCTTTTCCAAAATCCTTCTGCTCTATGCTGCCCACTATAGGAGATGCAATATGGTATCAAGAAATGTAATACTAAGCAATTTCAAACAGTGCAGTCTCACAAAAATATTCTCTGCTTACATGGGTGCTAGAATATGGTATTCTTGAAAGAGATACAGACTGATTCGAGGTAACCATATTTATTAAATGTAAAGGGCATCAGTAGAAACAGGACCAGAAACTATCGTGGTGATCCATATGTCAAGAGTACCAACTGGGTGCGGCGGGGAGGAGGGGGGCGTGGAACTTAATGACTGAAGTGCGGGCTGCAGAAAACTGCAGTTCCACCTACACTAGAGAGGAAATATAAGGGTCAAAATAAACATAAACCAAACACCTCAAAAAAAAAAAAAAAGGCAAGCAAACCCAAATTATTGCTGCAATTGGAAAACAACATTTAAAATCAATTATTCATGTACTACATTATTTGTTGCGTTAGATGAAACTCATCTTTCCTTAAGCTTTTTATAATACTCTTAAAGAGCAAATGCCGTTAATAGTTGACTTTTGTCTTACATTTTTCTAGTTACTGGGAAGTTTAACCACGTATCATCTGATAAACATCAAGTTTTATGTTCATATTTTACTTGGGCTAGAATATACCCAAAGTGGTAAGAATTCTACCCATCACATATACTTTAGGACTCCATTTTGAAGATACCAGTCTCTTCTATAGAAAAAGAAAAAGTGAAGTCAATTTTCCAGTTTCATATCACATCTTAAATTTTTAAAGGCTCTGAAACGTTAAGTATCACTCCAAATCTTCAGTCTGTGATACTTGTCTGAAAAGCAACTACTGTATATGCATGTATGTATACACACACACACACACACACACACACACACACTAAAAGCAGTCAGTGGCTTTAAAGTGACAACCTCTCCTTGAGAAGTAAAAAGTGTTACTCCTCCATTCGCCCTCCGAGTTTTAAATAAAGACAAGTACGTTTGCCGACCGCAGACTGGGATACCAGAAAAGACGTTCTGAAGTCTAACCAGAGACACTATTAGCGTACAACTCTAGGTTCCTACTCCGAGGGCTACAATTTTGGTGTACATGCCTTCGTTCCCACTCGTGCCCATCAGCACTATCCCCGCCCGGGCCGCGACCGCCGCCGCCCGAGCCGCCGGCGTCCACCGGTACCGCCCGCTCCCGGCATTCAGGCTCCCCGGCTCCCCGCCGACCGCGAGTTCCCGGAGCAGAGGCCTCAGAGGCTCCCAAAGCCCACGACTCGGACGAGGAGCACCGACAGGGCCGCAGACTCTGGCATTCAAAAACTACCGAAAAGTCTCACTGCACGAGTGCCGCGGCAGGGGCCACCGCTGCCACGCCGCGTCACCCGATCTTCGTTCCCTCCGAGCCGGCCGGGCGGCCCAGGCGAACCTCCGCAAGCTCCGGGTCAGCTACCGGGAGTGTGGATGAGCAACCAAAGCCACAAGACACCGCGACCAGTCCCCGAAGCAGTCTGCCGCAGCCTTTCCTTAGTTACGCGTATCCTGGCGGTTTCTGGCACTTCCTTCAAGGAAAGGGAAAAAAGTAAAAAAGCGTAGGGGTTCTAGAAGTCGTCGACATTTTCCATCTCGGTGTGGTCCCCTAGACTCCATTCCTTAAGCAGGATTGCCAAACTCGTATGCATCCTCAGCGGAGGTATTCCATGTTGACAGATCTCTAGCCTCCCACAAAATGGGGCCAAGGAGGCGGACGCAGTCTCCTCTATGGGCGCCGCCATTTTGTGAGGCGGCGGCGGCGGCGCGGCGGCAGGAGCCCGGGGTGTGTGTAATGGTTGAATAGAATGACCCCCTCTAGGGAATCCCCGGCGCTGACAGTTACGTAAGGGGCTGTGCGCAAGTGCGGTGTTGAGGGAATCCGCACAGTCCGGGCCACGCAGCCCTGCGGCCCACATCTCCACTCCCCCTAAGAGGACCGGTGGGGGAAGGGACGGCTGACCCGGCCTCCCCCCCACCCCTGGACCATCCCCCCTCGCCTCCAGCCCAGGCCCAACTTCTCCACCTCCCCGGACCGGGTCTCCGCCCCTCACTGGCTTCCGAGGCACTCACTGGCCGGCGGGTGTCAAGAACTTCCTAGCCTTAGCCTTATTCCGACCCCGTTTAAGACACAAACTTTTCTTGGGAAATAAGTCCGTTTCCTAGAGTGAGCACCGGAAGCGTGCTGAACTATGTTACATAATTTTTTCACCACCTAATAAATGTTCCCATAGGAGCAACTACCTATCAGACCTTCCTACCCTGTGACCTTGGGTTAGTCAGTGCCTCTGCCGGGGTAGTCGGCACTAAGATGGGAATAATAACACGTTCCACACACTGTGAAACTTAATTAACATTTGTAGCTAAGGGCTGGTTCCAACATCCCTTGTAATTGCAAACTTAGGTGGTAGTATTTGTCTTAAAGCTTCCATTTAAGCAAAGGTTTATTTTTTAATCTTCAAGAATATTTTAAGAGGTTGACATTTAAGACATTTGAGAGAAAGCAAAGAAAATACGCGTCTTACTCGATATTTAAACGCAGCAATCTTTCAGATACCTTAATATAAAAAGATAAACGTTAATTATGGTCAAAGTTGGACAGATTGCTTTCCAACCAGTTTAATTACTGTTTGCTTACCTCTGAACATAGCATAATGCAATGTGATACGTGAAACCAACCAAAGACAAGATGAATTAAGAACATTACTTTATTTCTACGGAACTAGGGCAGCCTCTTCATATAGTTATGTATAGCTTATTAGAGATTGTTTGTGGATAACTCACGGACAACACGCTAACTAGGCCGCAAAATACTGTATAGTATAAGACTTGGGAAAGCCAATTTCTTTAGACCACGACAAAAAAAATTGAATTTATTCCTATCTTTGAATGTTGCGTAGTATGAGGAGCTGGCCCTCTAGGCTTCCTTTCCCTCCCCAGCGCCACGCTGGTTCGGCAGGGCGGGAGGGGGCACCGCGGCGACCCTTGTAACAGCCGGGCCGGGGACGCGAACATCGCCTCCACCCCTAACCCTGGGTCCCCGCGCCGCCCCCCTTTCCGCCGGCTTTGTGTGCGTGTGAAATGTGCGGCACATTGCAGATGAACCCTAAGCCCGGCGAGCCGAGTCTATTGTTCCCCGCGAGGAGCTGCCGGGGCGGTGTGGAGCCAGGCGCAGTGCCGCGGCCGGCCCTCGGGGGTCGCTGTGCGGCGCTGGCTGCTAGGCTGTGGCGGCGGCGCTGGCGGCGGCAGAGAGGGAGGCTGGTGGGGAGCG
>NW_006205727.1:3585782-3586102 GCF_000334495.1 Tupaia belangeri chinensis
CACAGCAGAGGGTGAGAGCAGAACCGGGGGGGCAGCGCCGGGGCGAGCCGGGGCGAACGGGGCTCTCCCGCCCGGGCCGGGCGCGGGGTCCCGGCTGACAAGTGCGGGGCTTTCTCTCTCCCGCAGGTCGCCTTTTAAAAAAATCCCTGCGGTGGGTGGGAAGGAGCTGGATCTTCACGGTCTCTACACCAGAGTCACTACTTTAGGCGGATTCGCGAAGGTGAGTGGAAGTTTTAATTTGTATTTCCCTCTCGCTGGCCTCCTCCAAAAAGTCTCCTTGGACCCCGGAGTGGGCGCTCGAGGCCGGGGGGGTGGCCGGC